>NC_068355.1:134078545-134446045 GCF_020536995.1 Dreissena polymorpha | reverse complement strand
GTCAAAAGTTCTGTCCAGCTTTTTTCGAATTCAAAAAGTGGTATATATTTGCGTCCAATCCAAAGTGTTGCTTGTGAAAGATCATGTACTATTTTTACGCTGATTTTGACTTTAAAAATATAACTTTTTTCTCTAAAAACTGAGTTGAAAGATGAAAAAAATACATCTTAATACTAACAAATAAACAGGTTTGTTTTCTATCCAACATGCAAGTTATTTCCAAATTATGTTGTTTTTTTTAAATAAAATCTATCAGCAGCAAATTGTTACGATTATCGTTAATTTTACTATAATCAGACTATATATATCTTAACAAATAGACAAAGATCACACTCGTTTTGTTTGTTTAAATATATTCTTTTTTACAGCACCTCTGTCAACAAATGAAATGGTTGTGTGTGTTTTTTCAGGTAATATAAATTCCATTCCTATAAATATTTTCCTTAAAAAGTTCCAAACTGCAGTTTATATTTTTAAGATCTTACAGTTTTTGTGTATACTTTTATTTTCCGATCAACACGTTTTATCAATTTCGGATGAGGATACTTATACATGTACTATTACGTATGTTTCAAGACAGCAAAATGATATTTTGTTATTAATATTTCCACGAAACTTCAAAGATTTTTCTACTCGTCGACATTATGTTCAAATGTTTGACCATCTAATCAGTCCCTTCTAAACTAATATTACATAAAAAGAAACATAAAATTAATTCTGGATTTTAATACGTTGAATTTATATGTACGAAGAAGTAATATATTAGCAAACTTTGTATGTTGCACACGAAGATTTCCATCTACAGGGCAGTGTGTTATGGTCCGCTTTTGTTTAGCCCGTAGCAACATAATGTACTTGAGTACCCCGAGGCCGAGTGTCATACAATATCTATGGCGATCTTCGAATTTGTGTTTTGTTCCAGTCCATGTCATCGTGTTATCTTGACACTCACCGCGAAAAAACATTGTCTAACAATTTGTTCAGATATTTTGTCGTCTTATTTAATTTACCATTCTAATTGCCACGTCTAGATTGTTCATTGACAAATTGTCAAGTATTCCTGTTGTTATTGCTAATTGATGCATTCATAAAAAATGTTAATGATAAATTCTGATTTATATAAAATATTATGTTCAATACAAATATATGTATAACTTTTTGAAATATTATTAATATTGCATAATTTTTTTCTATTGAAACACTAGTTAGAAGCCATGCTAAATCGAAGAATAAATGTTTAAAGAAGTTAACGTTTAAAAATGAAAATAATGTATACTTTTATTTAACCCTACATCACCGATCACCTTTATGAAGAAAAGACAATTAATGTATTACTAACCAATTTATAATTAGTATGTCTATTTTGAGAAATGTTGGAATTTTTTTTTTTAATTTAGAACAATAATGTTGATTGCCCGAAAAAAATGTATGTCAATAATATAAATAAAATTTGTATTAATTTGAGTGAAAACCGAAACAATATTATTAATTGCTACTTTCAGTTGCACGTATCGTTATCATACAGAGTAATATAACATACGTATTTGTACATGACCATTAAATATGGGCGTAACCATTACAAGAGTTCAACAGAATGTAATGTCATCTAACTTTACGGCAGTTCACACATAACACATGTCAATAACCAGCGAGTGTTCCTAGACTCATGATCTTCGTATGCAAATAACACTGTATCTTATTACAGAGCGTTTGCTCCACCGACCCCCGGAGAGATAATGACAGGGCCGGGTTGGGTCCCTACGTGTGCTAGAACCAACCAGGGTCACCTGGCCCCTTTTATGGCCCTTTTATTCACGAGCCAGTGAAGAAACGTACGAGCAAGTCATGACAGAAATGATGAAAGAAGTATGCAATACTGATCCGGGGAAAACAAAACCGGTTGTTAGGGTTACCCGAGGCTTTGACATCAATTAGAAGGCATGTGCGTTCCGATCAGTGTTGATTTCTTGTAAGATGTTGAACTATTTGTGTTTTAGGAAATCGTGCTCGACAAGTCTACGCGTCCAATACGAGTATCGTTATAAGGTAATTGGTACAGCTCCATGTAAGATGCGCAGCGAGGCAAAGGCAAACTGGTTGGCGGCGGGGGGAGGATACAGTATTAGAAAAATGGGGTTATACACTCGAATGGGTTCTTCTTTAAAAAGCATTAGTTGCAGCTGCATAGCAATCGCTATGCTCTTCTTTTAAAGAAAAGATATCACCAATAACAATTTATTTCACGTTTGTATTTTTGTTTTATCCAACAAAGCGGTAAAGGCCACATTTGATATTCATAATCGTTGTCTATGTATTTCCAATCGTTTTATTTGTATCGTCATTATTAAACATCGTCAAAATCATTGTTATTTTCATATTTTTTTATTTATATTTATTTTCTCAAAAACATATCAGGCTTTAATGGAATGACTGAGACAAGTGCCTTAAGCACTGTGCATGACTAAAGAACACAACGTGAAGTTCGTTTCGTGTATACCAGTCGGGATATTTTAAACAATATAAACTAATAATTGTAAAAATACGGTATTTTAGAACTTTTCTTTTTTTCGTCATTCGTGGTTTACAGTCCCTTTGAAATACTGTATAAGACTGGACATTATGGATGATGCATTCGGTAATTCTAGTAAAGACCACAATTAAGATTGCGGTATCGTAATTCTGAAATAATCTGTTTTACATCTTGAACTTTTGATGTGTGTCGAATTTTATGATGACCATTTGTTACTGAAGCGGAGTATTCCTTTAGAACCCAGAAGTGTCTACAAAACTCACAACTTATAAGAGGCTCACGAACGTTTGGACGAATTTATAGCTGTTTATTTTCCTAAAAATATTTACTTTTATTGTGGCCTTGTGTAGTAGGGTCAAACTAGAACACGTAACCAGTCTGGCATGGCGACATTGAAGTAAACTCAACCCGCAAGGAATACTCTGTGTGACTTGAGTGGGGCAAGCTCTGCGCTAGCCGGGCCGGCCTGGGATCCCGAATGCAAACACACATAGGCTTACAATCCAATAGAACACTATTTCCGCCCTATTAAAATCTTTTGTGCAAATGAAGTCTTCTTTTAACAAAACTCCAGTCTATGTGGATAGTGTCGTCCCTGTAAAGCCTGTGCGGACTGCACATGGAAATCTGGGACGACAATTTACGCACATGCATTAAGCACCGTTTTCCCATGATAATCTGTGATATCGTCCTGAATCAGGGGATACCGTTCGAACTTGAATAATCCAATAAAGCCACTCGTGTTACTCCCATTGATCCATATTTTCATCTACTAATGTCCATGCTATTTATTTGTTTATTTTATATATCTTTTCTACAAATATTTCCATTCCTGACTGTTAACACTTTAAACAAACTGTAACCAGCCGACGTGAAATTGACTTGCATAATTTTCTTTATTAAAGGATATTTCAATATTGTGCTTGTCGGCTTGATCGTTTCTGCAAACAATTTTTTATAGAAATAATCCATTAATTAGTGTTTTTTAACTATCTACGCAATGTTTACATAATTCTTGATCAACAGTTTGTTTTCTGAGTTTTCCATTATGTTGAATACACATTTCGCAAACACTTGTTAAGACTTTAATGCGAGCCGATACTATGCGAATAATGTTTTTGAGGCATTTGATTCTTTATTATATGCGTAACAATTTCAAAGTGTTAGCACAAAGTACAATTTGTGATTTGGCTTATGATATCGGAGAGTTTCACTCTGTCAGTGTTATCTTACTATTCTAATTATTCATCATTATAATGGTTATTATCATAATCATTAGTATGATGCTAAATATGACGATGCTGATGATGAGAAGGAGGAGGCGGAGGAGCAGGGGGACGACGATGATGATGAGGATGATGGTGGTGGTGGTAGTGGTGATTGTGATGATGATGTTCATCAGCATCAAGTTGTTTATGGTTTGATTTCCTTTATAATTTAGAAGTTAAAACATCATCCATTATATAATGATTAAATTCGCCCGCCATGTACACATTTGGTAGGTATACCTGAACTTAACAATTAATCGTCATTTATTTTTGCAATAATGGTTGATACAACTTTCCGTTAAAAATTCAATCGTATCCGTCAATCAAATCGACCTTGTTACATGCCTAATTTCCTGTTTGTTGTTGGTGACATAATATCGGACACTTTGGAAAACAACACCCGGTGATGGTCATTATCGTTACCATAGAAACCCGACCTTCATATAAATTAAAATAAATTGAAATGTCAGTGACCACCAAAAGCCTTATAAATTCGCAAAATCGAGATTCTATCTACGTAGTCAACAACCTTCAGAAAAAGTTGACGATGGGCGTGGAGGGTATTTTTCTACTCAAAGAATTCTAATTTCCTGTCTAATTTCCTTACAACAATAGAACAGTTAAAACGTTACATTTTCATTCACAAGGTTGTGCAACTTTGTACAAAATGCCCCAGGGGTGAATACGGCCTCACCCCCGCTTGAATGCCAGATGTATTACCCACTTCTACAAATGACCACAGGTATTCTTGTTATGAAAAAAATTGGTCACGTTACTGAACTGAACCTGTATTAAGCGTACTAGATGATTGTGTTATAAACTACACAGAAAGTAGCAATGTTTGATCTGTTATTGAAACTGACTAATTTAAGTTGAATTAATTGTTAAGTTTTGCCGTTTCCATGAAGTTAATCGTGTGTTGTTTTTTCATTCGGATATTCATTTGATAACGAATTTAAATATAATTCCTAAATACAAATGTTATTTAGTTTATTTTCAATTTACTGTGTTAGTGTTTATGATCTATACGTGAATTCATTTTTCCCTTAACTGGCTTTAATAAAAGACATTTGTTCAAGCGTTGGTACAATTATAAATAATAATTATATTAGTGAAACGAGTATGCAAATTATCAGAACTACTTAGAAATTGTAAGTTAATTATAAAAAATGCATATCGGTAAACATGTCACGTAACTACAAAGACGATCAGAATTTTTTTACGCGAATCGATACGTCTGGGCATGTATTTCTTAGAAACGTGTGGTGTTGTGCGTGCGACTGTGATGGAATATGACTATATACATTATTCATCGTGCAGTGAACGTTATTTTATTGAATCAATACATAATCTTTTCCGACAAATGTTTATACTTTGGCTGCATGTTAATATTCTATAAACAAATTTACTTTCCGAAAAAAAAATACGAAAAATTATACCAAACAAACAAAGTTCCTGTTGGTTATTAGAAAATGTTCTACACTTATTAGACATTAATGATTCCAAAGTTACAAATTAAAATATAAACCTCTTTTTAAAGAAAGAACCGAGTGATAAATACTTAATTCATCAGTCATAAGGCAACGTAAGCGAAACATTACACACACAAGTCCGTATGACTATGATTCCTTTTATTGATCGTTGTTTATTGACATATACACATGGATTTTTAGTTCTCCCGCATTGGAATAAGATAACAACAAGTAGTTGTCAATTGGCTGATTAAAAAATGAGAATTTCCAAAAGTCTTCAAATATGTTCTGAAGCAAAGTCACCAAATAAAAGCGATGTGCAACTGTATTGATATTGATTTTATGAATTACGCAATCCGATAATATACAAACACGTTGACCCCGAAAGGGTTTGAACATTATCTTTCCTGCTGGTGCAGCTGAATTGGTACTCCATACGCTTATTTTTTTGTAATGTATTAACGTAAAATAACCGCATTCTAAAAATGCAAAAACGTATGCTTAATACACGGAAAGGCGTTAATTTACTTCAATATATTCATAACACAACACGAGTTTAATACTAAAAAGCTATGTACAAATTATTTTGTTATACAATTATTTTGTTGTGTTTTACGGAGTAAAGTCTGATATCTTTGTTGTGAAGATTCTGTGAATTAGGCCGTTGGCATATCACTATATTGAATGTTGACATGTTGCCTACAAGAGTAGATACATTTGTCATCGAACGTTCCGAAATTCGGTTAAATGCTACTTAATCAGTGCAAGTATTGCGTATTATAACATGACACAAACAACGAATAATAAAGAGAATAATAATAATAATAATAACTATCACATTTTTTCTATGAATTAATTGATTTCGCCAGAATGCCATAAATTCAAATAACCATTTGAATTAATATTTTTGACCGAATAATCTTTGTAAAGTAGCAAATTTTGTATGATACGACTTTTATGTTTTCTTGTCCACATTCGGATTCCTCGGCAACATTAAATTATGAAATGTCTGTACGAACGCTTTACTCTTTTTTAGGATGGTTACTATGCAAAGCACGCAAAAGACGGTATTTGCAAGGCAGCATGAAACCTACCTACATTAATAAAAACAACAAAAAACGAAATAAACTAAAATATCGATGGAATATCGGTGTCAAGTATTATAAAAAAGCTTTTATTTAATGCTTTCCGGTGGTTTATAGAGAAATATCAGTGAATTAAAACTGATAATTTCACTGTTTCAAACAGTGAAAATTATCAGTGAGAATTATCGATAATTTTCATTGTTTACTGTGAAATGACGTCATTTTTTTGACGAAATGACGTCATTATCCCAGCAAAATTCGTTAGTTAAACTCTTGAACAATGTATATAAACTGTGAAAAATGCATTAAATAAAAAGAAAATTTGTTGGATTCGGTGAATTATCGACTTTAATTCACTCGTGATCATAGAAAACATATATTTTCACTCGTGGCTGCGCCACTCGTGAAAATATTATTTTCTATGATCACTCGTGAATTAAAATCGATAATCCACCGGATCCAACAAATATCCTCTATTTATTTAAGAAATTAAATGCTTTAACAATTCAATCATTCTTTAAAAAAAATCACTTCACATACTTGCGTATAATTCGATGTTTTTTTAAACCACATCTTGGTAAAAAAAATGTTATAGTCAAATAGCTATAATTGTTTAGACCTGCTTTAATTTCTGAAAACTGCTATTGCCCCATTTTGCGTATTTGTAGAAGTGAATGAACCATGTCTTGTTTCCAAACTTTTACTATTTTCTCGAAATTTATATTCCGCATACAGTCGTGAACTTGTTTTGTTACAGCGTCTGTGCGATGGCTATGCCAGACAGTTATATTCAGGATTTTCTTCAGGAACAGTGACATCTTTTTCGACAAGTTTTACCGACTTAAAAAATTTAATTTGGAAGTGGCATTGGTACAGAAAACATGTTTTTGAACATGATTCTAACAAAGTAGCATAAGTACCTTGGCTAGTTTAAAGAAACAATAAAGGATTCTCACCAAAAATGTTTCTTGAATTTCATTAGTTCTATATCTTTAAAATTGTTTGCTTATACAATTGCTTCCGCTTTGAAAAAAAGATGCCATTTATCGCGTCTTATGTGTTTCCAGTTCTAAATGTGTTAAAAAAGGCACGAATTATTAAATGTTATTTTTTCGTTTATCAGTATTAGTATTTGACCAAACTAACACATAGTATTGATAATATTGCAAAACAACAACATCATCGACAAAACTAACACTATTTTTGCATAAGATAAGTTGCTAACCATTTTACAATCCGTATAATGTATATGTTATTAATTAACGTTATTCCACCAACAAACCACACAAACAAACCTGTTTACATATTGGTACTCGCCTTACAAGGTTATCAAGCCATTGTACCCGTGTATCAACAAAATGAATAGCTGTTTATGAGTTTACACTGTTTACAATGCTTTAATGACGGGTGTGACTTCAATCCCCGAACGAGGTAACATGAACTAACGGTTACCTTGACCATGCAAACATGCATTTAGCAAATTTAGTGCTCAACACGATATTGTCAGGACGCAGAAACCCATGAAACTTTGGCTGATCGCACCAATTGAACTCGACAAGGAATCGGTGACTTCTATTAGGAGTGTCTATGACCCTAGAGGGTTCGTCGCTCACCCTTGCGTGGGGCAACGCATCACATAGCGTAAATTGTTACGCCATCGGATTATTGTCGCACTGTGTATGTTCGTTTTGTTTCTGTAAATTTAATGCCATTTACTTGGAACATAATTTATTTTATATTATTGTATATTTCGTTAGGAGTTTACAATAGAAAGGTTACACATTGGCACCAGCGATTGGAGTTTCCACAGGAGGCGGTCATGGTGAACATGATATCTTTGTCAACAGGAAGTGGTTGGTTGTAATTATTCGGTTAATGCCATTGTGTGCTAAAGTACAAAAATAATGGAATTTTCTTGCAATTGTAATGCAAAATAGAACATGATAAATTATAAATGAAGCCAATTCATATGTGCTAAGGCAACAGTTCTTGTCAATCGACGCTTGATAACTTGCAATGATTTATTTTATTTACCTTAACTTTTGTAAACATTTTCACCGCGCACTATTTTATTTACTGCGGAGGAATATGGCCGATTTTTTAGAAGGCTGTCACAACTGCACTGCTACTGATTAGTCGGTAAGAATTTCCATATTATTTTATGTGAACCTGAGGAAGCATAACCTATGGCTTGATCAAAGAGTGCATATTTAAGGTATTATTGCTGTATGTTGTTTTTGTTTGAGCATTCTAACCCGAGTTCGTGATTGTGTAATGAATTTTGACAAACACAGGTGAAATTTATTGTCAAATATAAACAACATTAAAGTGTTTGGTCCGACGGAGGTGCATATTTTCTTAATCAAACTCCTTAAACCGTTTCTTTAATATGAGGCAAATGATCTCAGTTAGAACTATTATGGCGTTACATGTGTCGGTATCTGGATTCGTAAAATATACACAATTATTGCACAGTTATTCTTATTATTACACACATTTGCTTCACTTCTGTTTAACGTTTGTGTCATAGACATTGTAAAATGTGCGGTTTATGTATGTGATCAGTGTGTAAATTTTTCACATGACGTGTTAAAGAAACACAATTACTGTGTTTTAAAATAAAATTACATCATTTTTCGTTGTATTCATTTGTTTGGTATATTCCAGATTATCGACACGCTTTTCCTGATCGTCATCTTTGAAGGGTCACATAATGTGGGGCTGATACCTCACTAAAATATTTATGTTTATTGCAATATTTTTTTTACGATTTTATTGAGTATTTAATGAAGTTTTTTTGTAATTGTTTATGTTCACATTTGAAAACAAATATTTTGTTTGGTGAATTTTAAACAAAAACCTATTTTCTGGAATCCATTCGGATTTTATTCACGATGACAGTTTTTAAGTTGCGTTTAGCTTACAAAAGTTCACAATAATGAAATAAGTTCTTCTAGTTATTGTATATGTTTCTGTTTGCAAAACGTAGAAGAGATAATATATAAACCGGATTCTTCAAATAAATATAAATGTTAAGATTTCGTATTTAAAATAATGTAAAAACCGAAAATGAATTTGGCTGTTAATAAAAAAAAAATACGCTTGCTCAAAGCGTTATTAAAACTTATAAATGTGTTTTTAGATTAAATATACCACGGAAGGGATTTATACATGAGAAATTATTAGATTGTCTTTTAACAATATATATAATATATATATAACAGGTTTTAGTAATTTAATGTTTCTTTATCGTTTGAGTATGCGCAGTTTATCTTGGATTTATTCATTTTTTTTATATACGAACACGATTTTGGGGTGAAACTAAAACAATTTTACTGTTACACATGGTTATAAACAATATCAATCTTTTAATTTAAATAAATCATAGTCTATTAAATATATCGACGCGCTTTATTAAATATAAGATGAATAAATTTTGTAGATACATGGTACGAAGAGAGAGACGCTGAGTAATAGTTCAAATTTATATAAATAAATGCAACAGGTTTTATTAATTTTAATCTGTAAATAGGGCACGGACCTAATAAGTATCTCATAATATTTAATGGATATTCCGGTATTCATTTTTGAATAAATAACTTGTTTCCAACCGGGAAGTATATAATTTAACAATCATTTATATACATAAGAAACTGAAAACAAAAAAAAATTGAAGTATGCGATGACGCATTATTTAAGTACACATAATGTTTTTCTAGAAAATTATTTGTACAAAATCATTGGGCGGTAATGTAAATCGCGCAGATATTTGCATACTTTCAGACTTATGTTCAGACAACTTTAACATTATACGAGCTATATAATGTGAGTTGTGTTCTTTAAATGTCTCTTCAAAAATATGTAATTCACAAATTCAAGAAGCAACGCTTTACACAAAACATATGAGCCGCGCTATATGAAAAGGGGGTTTTATGCATGTGCGTAAAATGTCGCCAAAGATTGGCCTGTGAAGTCCGCATAGGTAAATCAAGGACGACACGTTCCGCCTTAACTCAATTTTTGCTAAGAAAATACTTTCTTGGAACGAAAAATATCATAAAAGCGAAAAGTGTCGTACCTGATTAGCCTGTGCGGACTTGCTCATATTAAAACATATTGTTGTTTTTAATCTAAACATTAGGAAACACTTAGCTCACCAATTTTATATACGGCAAGAAACCAATTGCCAAACAATACGACAGCTATTAAAACACGCTTAAAGTAGTTCCAATACATTTACTGAATCTTTGGTAATTGTCTTGCTAAAAAAACAGTGACAATGTTGTGATTCTCTTGTACCAGAAAGTGCATGACAATGTTGTGATTCTCTTGTACCAGAAAGTGCACGATGTTGTGCCGTATGTGGTTCCTAGCATTATTGCATTTTCTGTTTTCATTTACATTTATTTTCAAAATAGTAAAGCATCTCTGTAAAGTACGGTGTCTGTCGTTATATTTTATAATTTCCCCTTTTAATTCATCCAGTATCTCAATTCCTTTATAAACTGAACAAACAAGCGATTCTCAGTGTTGTTTTTGCATTCTGCTGTTGTGAAATGACGTATTTCAAGTCCAGTATTTTATGGAGGCATTAGTTACTTGTCTTAACCCAGCGTCTAGAAAAAAGGCCTTGGCAAACAGCGTAGACCCAGATGAGACGCCGCATGATACTGCGTCTCATCAGGGTCTGCGCTGTTTGCTTAAAGGAATTTCTGTAAGAAATGTTTAAATAAAGAAATACATATACTAGACATCCCTAATTGTGGAAATAAATTGATCCAATTTAGAAGGATAGGAGAGTCCACTAGGCATAAATGGGTTAAATAAGGATTTTCGAATGGTGACGAGAGATTATCTCCTGATGATGTCCCAAGGGTTTCAGCATTTTAAAATACCATCTGCGAAAATGAATTTGGTGTTACTTTATGAAACATTTATGTCTCCACTAGTGCACAATTCTAACTATTTTGCTATGTAGGTTCAGTTCTTAAACAATCATATCTGTATAAATATAGACGTGAAGGGAAAAAAGCGCTTTCTGTAACCAAACAATGCTTTGGCGATATTAACTTAATAAGTGCACATAACACAACTGTGCGTATCGAAAAAGTAATACATATTCAGCCGAAACAGCATGTCTGGAATATTGAATATTGGAATATTGATTCAGAATGATAAACGGAGTCTTTTTTATGTCTTTTTTATGTCCAAACATGTCTAAAACATAGTTGAGCAGCGCTCTGGGCAAACAGGGCTTAATTCTTGTGCGTACTGTGTCTCCCAAGTTAACCTGTGCAGTCCGAACAGAGTAATCATGGACGAAACTGTCCGCAAAAACTAGACTTCCGCTAACAAGAGACTTCCTTTAAACGAAAACTTCAAATATGGCGTGCTGCGCAGGCTAATCTGGAAAGACACTTAACGCACATGAATGCATCCCTGTTTATTTAGAGCGCGGCTCAGTTTGAAATTCGCTAGAAAAGTGTTTCTGAGTTGTTTCTGTTAAATATTGGTGTCTTGTTCTGTGAAAATTTGGCATAATGCATGTGCGTAAAGTGTCGTCCCTTATTAGGGACGACACTTTCCGCTTTAATGGTATTTTTCGTTGAAAGGAAGTCCCTTTTTACCGGACTGCACAGGCTAATCTGGGACGACACTTTACGCACATGCATTATGCCCAGTTTTATCAGAACGCGACTCATTGGATCCGCACCAACCTGTTATGACAATGCACGCAGCTGCTCAGTCAGTTTTTATTTTTATTTCATTTAACTTTTGTTATTTTTATCGCAATAATATAAAGATATATAATCTGATTTATGTTTTTCAAAACAATATATCCCAAAAATAAAGATTTTCAATTTTTCTTTTTTTAAAAGGGTCTTACATATTTTACAATTAAGCAATAAATATTTTTAGCAGTCAATGCCTGCAGTAACTCAAAGTCAGGTAACAATGATTGATGACTTTTAGGGAAATAAAAAAATAGTTATTTGTAAATGTTTTCGTAAACGATATCCGGGATTAACTATTTCATATTATAAATTATCATGTTTGCATGCGTGAAGTCACGTTTAAGCTTAAAAAGCGACTTGGACATGTTGCATTTATTGTTACCATACAGTTACCATTCACGTGAGACGCTTTTTGTGCATTGGTCTCTTACCAATTAATTGAGGAAACAACGGAGATTATTTTGTATTGGTTGTAATGCAGAATAGACAATAAATTTCTCGAATGGGTATATTGAATCATAATTCGGGAAACAATTCACTTTGATGTTGTTGGTTTTTTTTTGTAAAAACCAAACTGTATATTCACAGTTTTATCGCATGTGGAACAATGTTAACAAATAATGAACGGTTTACATTTAGAGTAATATATCCAAATCAAATTGAGGCAATCCGCAAGTGTGTCGCTTAAAATCTTTTTGGCAGCGACCTTTTTTTCTGAACGATTTGAAAAACACGACTTTATTTCCCTATTAGGAAACACAATTCTAAAACGAGTAAAACAATTGACAGCTTTTGGGAATCCCTTAATATCCAGTTTAGAAATATCACCCATTATATATATATCACTAAAAAAGATATAAGGACACTTGCAACTGCATACTTATATCAGCGCAGTCAGAAAGCATTTCATGAAGCATATTTAAGATAATAAAAAGAATATAAGACTAGAATAGCTCGATCACAAGTTTTCTATTAAAAAGGTTGATCATTATTATGGCTACATTTCAACTGTACATATTATAGTCTTTTTAGAAACAATATTTAACAATTAAATCTGTGTAATAACAACAAATTAAAGTTAAATATAAAATGGGTTTTGGCCTAGTTTTTTAATGAAAATTAGAAACAATGAAATGTGTAAACTTTATTCTAAAAATATGAAGTTTGTATATACAAGTTGGATAAAATATAAATATTGATATAGAAGTACCGTATTTGTTAATAAACATTAACAATTTGAGTATAATCAATGTATAAATCCAATTGTACATTGAGTATCAATATTAAAACTAATACATTAAATTATCAACAATTATCAAGTAAAGTGATTTTCCGCAAATAAAGCTTGAAACTTTCACAAATACTTATATCATGCTATTCGAGGAATATTCGAGAAATATCCAATACCCTTTCTTATAAAAAGCAATCTTAATTATGCACAATATCATATCAGTAAATTGTTTACTAAAACATACATGATACGAATTAAACTGCTTCTCCGCAACATGTACACAAAACAAAATCAGACTATGCATTGTTTCGTTTCTACATATTAAATTGTTTATCATGTGTGCGACAGTTTTCTGATGTGGACGTTTTACTGTCTTATTCCTTTAACCAGTTGAGCCTGTTTTGTAAAAAAGCCTGCAAATTTGAGTTGCAATGGAAAAGTAACGAAATCTTTTTCTTTAACCTGAATGGAAACAATTTAGACTGGCGCTTTTTGTAGACAAATATGAACAGTTCGATGACGATACCACGAATTAACGAAACATGCCACAATTGTCGTATCGGTGCCTGTATTTGGTGTTACGTTTAGTTAGTTAGGCTTATATCAATTCCGCAAATACGCCAACAAGAAAGAACGATACATTGCATAATGGTCTTTCTGGTGTGTTCTCGTTTTGGTGTTGTATCGGCGTGTATATGTGTCATCCTGGAGTGTTGTCTTTTTTGTTGTCATATTGTCGTGTATATGTGTCATCCTAGAGTTTGGTCGTTTTGGTGTACTTAAATATCGCCAACATATGAAACCGACATTACAGAAATCAACCAACATGCATAAGTACAATTAAACAGCAATTTGAGGTTTAATAACATTAAAATACAGGCGCGGTGACTTGATTGTATTGATTTGGAGACAATGTCAACTAACATAATTAAACACAACTTCAGGATTGTCAAACGTAATAATGTCAACCCTTAATAAGCGTCAAAACTGTTGTTAACTTTTTCTGAAGTTGTTCGAATCCGTTATCTAAATCTGTTCCTCCAAAGGCTGAATATTACACCATTCTATGATTTTTGTGAACATTCGTTGCATCACATGTGTGAAAGTAATCGTAGTTATGAAAACATGATAATGATTGCAATTCAAACGAAGTATATGTATGGGAAAAATTAAGCCATATTGTTTCAGATAATATTTTTACATAGTTTTACTGCCAGTATTTCAAAATAATGTTTGAATGCTAGTTTTAATGTGTGATAATTCTTATAAAGAATTACAAACCAGATCTGTTGAATGCAGTATAACATATCATATACTACATTTTGATGCTGACAATTATACATTTATTATTTACCTTTATCTTGTTTATAAATGATATTGTCGTCGGTAAGAATGCTCGAGTTCTAAGGACGGCGTACTAAACATTTTATTTCGGCGCAAAACCCTCTTTTTAATTTTTACTCAGCACATATTATTTATAGACTGCAAAACCCCCTTTTTCATTTTTGCTCAGCACATATTATTTCAATACTGCAAGCAAATACATATAAAATAAAATATTACCACAATAATATAATGCAACGTTATGTATGTAATAGAAGTAATTTACATACAAAGCAATTAGGTAAGTTAAGTGGAAAATGTCTTTATCTTTATATAACATATGTAAGAAAGGCTTTAACATTATACACATATTTTGAAGCTAGTGCATATTGTTTTGCTACATCAATGTTTGTTTTCACTGAACTATCTTACAAAATTATCTGCCTGTAAAGTATCCTGTATATAATAAAGATCTAGTCTTAAGGGTGATATTACTTTCGTTGATATGCATCTAACGGCACAACCATGTCTAGTTTTTCATTTGATGTACCCATATTGTATAAAGCATAATATTAATTTTTTACGTGAATTGTTTTAAATAAAACAAGAATAAAAACGATAATATGACAATAACATAAAAACATGACAATACCATGAAAACATGACAATACCATGATAATATGACAATACCATGATAACATGACGATACCATGATAACATGACAATACCATGATACCATGACAATACCATGATAACATGACAATTTCATGATAACATGACGATACCATTCAGGGGTTTTTTACTAAGAAAGTGACGCCGATATTCGGCGTCTTCCCCTACCAGAATTTGTTCCCCTCAAAATACAATTTCCCCTCATATATATCATTTTTACCTTAAACATAATAATTTTCCCTCAAAGAAATGTTTTTTTCCCTTGGGCAGTCGACACTTATCCAATTTGTACCATGTACAACGATCTCGCTCTCTTTCTCTCCCGACGAACACACAAATCTGGGAACCCCAGTGATTCTAAATATAGCTCTTATTAAATTACGTCATGGAAACCGGGCAACTAACCGAATCACGTGACTATTTTACTGGATTCCGGTCTTGCGCGAGAAGGGTATTTCGTCAATTAATTACCGGAAACCAGTCGAATGTTCATCCGGGTTATGTGAAAGCACAGATGTAAACGTGAAAACAGAAAAAATGCCTCACAATTGGCATTCATACACGAAAAAATATAACGTTTGGATTCGGAAAATACTAAACGCATCGACGCATTTTTTTAAGGATTTATCATCGAAAACTGTTGAAACCCAGCAGGATTCGGAGGTAATCAACATCGAACATTGTGAAAGTGAAAGTTGTCAATCGGCAGCTGCCGCACCTTTCCCTTCCAATACTTTAGCAGATCTAGATTGTCTACACATTCATCATGAAATTGAAATCACAAAATTGACATCGTCCCCCGGCCCCAGTACAGAAATACAGTTGAAAACATTTCCCATTATTAGATCTACCCCTGCAACTTTATTTAGGACTTTGACTTTAATACTTGTTAATGTGTTGAAGAACAAAAAGGACAGAGGCATGCCTCTGTAGATGAGTTATGGACATTGAAATAAACAGTTTTTATTTTTTCCCTAAATATGTGTCTTTCGCACTCAATTTTCCCCTTTCACCCAGCGTCCAGCGTCTTCCCCTATTTCTAAAAAAACCCTGCCATGATTACATGACAATACCATGATAACATAACCATACCATGATAACATGACAATACCATCAAAACATGACGCTACCATGATATCATGACGATACAATGAAAACATGACGATACCATGATAACATGGCAATACCATGATAACATGATGATAACATGACGATACCATGATAACATGACGATACCATGATAACATGACAATACCATGATAACATGACAATATCATGAAAACATGACAATACCATGATAGCATGACAATACCATGATAACATGACAATACCATGATAACATGACAATACCATGATAACATGCCAATAACATGATAACATGACAATATCATGATAAAATGGCAATACCATGATAACCTGAAAATACCATGATAGCATGACAATACCACGAAAACATGACAATACCATGAAACATGACAATACCATGATAACATGACAATACCATGATAACATGACAATACCATGATAACATGACAATATCATGATAAAATGGCCTTTCCATGATAACCTGAAAATACACTGATAACATGACAATACCATGAAAACATGACAATACCATGAAAACATGACAATAACATGATTACATGACAATACTATGATAACATGACAATACCATGATACAATGGCAATACCATGATAACCTGAAAATACCATGATAACATGACAATACCATGATAACATGACAATACCATGCTAACATGACAATACCATGAAAACATGACAATATCATGATAACATGACAATACCATGATAACATGACAATACCATGATACAATGGCAATACCATGATAACCTGAAAATACCGTGATAACATGACACTACCATGATAACATGACAATACATGATTTTCCCTGAGTACACGTTGTTTCTTTTTGAAATCGAAAATCTCTTCTTCACATATATTAATTTTATTTGTATGCAATATACATGCATATATTCCTAAATGTCTATACACTAGTGGCGAATATGTTCAATTAAGGTGAAACCTTATTTTTTCTTGAAGTTTCTAAGGTAGTCAACTATCCTTCATTACAGTAATGTATTAGGAAATGGCATTTGTGAATATATAAGACAAGAGTATTGTAAACTTATTTTTCTCAGGATGTTCATCACTCCCATTTTCAACTTATTTGTATTTAACAAAATAGTTCTCTTTTTTAGAGTGGACAAATGATTCGCAAGCTCTAGATATGTCTGACGGAAATGTCGCCAGGTACCGAACTCCCACCCTAGCTAAAAATAGAAGGACCAGTACTGAACAAAATACTATAATTAAAATTGTCCCGTCGATTGACCTTCTTTACAAAAAATATCCGGAAATCAATATTTGCTAGTCCCTTGTTTACTTCACATATCTAAATACGTTTTCGTTTCGTGAGAACTGTTCTAACCAGAAACACGATTTTCTTAATCGACTTTACAGGTGAGAAAGTACCATATATTTCGTTTTAGTTCCTAAATATGTATAAGGGAATCCATAACAATTCAAGAGACATATAATAAAATGATTTCAAAATAGTTACGAAACAAACAAACGCGTTCAAATTTTACAACATAGGACCAATCCTAGTCTATGAAACAAGGCACATCCGGTGTTAATAGGCCGCCACTGTTTTACTAATTCTTAGAACACTTAACACATTTATGACGTAATTTGCTCACCTTTTCAATTAAAACACTTTATAAACATTATACATAAAAAAATGCTGTGGCGCATGATGTGTTTTGAATTGATAACGCCTTGTTAAGTACTGGTTTAAATCAACGCGGTGAAATAACTTCAAATGAACACGCTATTTTGTAAACATGACACGTCTAAAAATAACTTTACACGCTCTAAGGTCATACAGCCATTACAGGTTTTGGAAAGTACGAGAGTCTGATTTCAGCCTTTGTATAAATGCGTTACATTTGATTTGTTCAGTAAAGTTACTCAAAAACTGACTTCCTTGAGGATTACAGTGTGTTTGGTTAACCCTCAACAAACACTGTCGACCGAAGCTTTTTGTCTCGTGTTGACAAAATGCACTGTCACCCTCAAGTAAGTCAGCATATTCCCTATTGTACCGAACACATGTCAAAGTCAATGCTTTTGCAATCTCTCCTAGGCCACGACTTTTATATTTCTTGGTTTACAAAACCGCCGACCCTAATTTTTGGAAAATGGGAAAAAAAATAAAATCGGAAAATCGTCTTTTTTTTAAATATTTTATTCCCGACCGCACTGCAAAACGAGCGAAACGAGAAAAAAAAACGATCCGGTTTGAGTACGGTTGCGAATAAAATCAAGTAAGTACAATCAACGATTGGTTCACATATATTCAATTGCAGAGATCGGGATATTTTTCAATGTGACACATTATGTACCAGTCCTTTTATGGGCACTTCTCAAAATTTATTTCGGGTAAAAATTACAGACAATAAGAAAATCAGCGTCAGTCAAATGTCGACCCCATCAAAATTTATTTCCGTGTCTGTGACGCAACTATATTGTTTAACATGTTAATTATATTAAACAAACCCGATAGTATTTGATAATTAGTATAAATAATCCAATAAAACACTGCCATTATTTACGATATATGTGTTTAGGAATTTTGTAAACACGTCCGCCATAGTTTATAGGAACTGTACAGAAAGTTTGGAAATCGGAACAAATCGGTATATCTCGGAAAATCATTGATAAATGTATTTGTCGTTTCAACGCTTTGGGCCGAGTAATTTCGGCAAATCGGAACTCAACTTGTGTAAAACACTAGCTCAATTAACCGTTAAACTCCGCCTCCGTTCTCTGCAAAAGATTCGAAGGCGGAGCTATGCACGTGCTTTTATTAAATTGGAGGATTGCAATTGAGAACCAAACACACAATTGATTCGGCATGTTGATTGCTAGACAAAGGAAGCCAATTTTTTCGGCGCAAAATTTGTCGCTTTATTGCTTCCGACAGAAAGCGGCTTTCCTTTGATGACGTCAAACTGTCAATTCACACAGACTGCACATTTTCGGAAGACTTTAACTGACTCCTTGTTTACAATTCCAGTAAAAAAAAAACACTTGCTAACATTAAACTTTGGATTAAATTATCAAAATAAAGCAAAAGCGAAGTTGACAAATATGATTAAATTAATTCGCGTCAGTTCAAATAAGACGTTTTGCGTTGTAAATCAACGAGTTTTCATGACAACAACAACTTTGACAAACATTACCGCGACGACGCATGGATCGATCTACCTCGATTTTTTTTTTCATGTACGATCTCATAAGTCGAGTAAGAGCAAACACATACCGGGTAATTTGTGTATGAGTAGTTTATCTTATATAAGATTTATGCAACGGGCATCGCATTGCGTAATGGTGCGCATCCAATTATGGAAATGAAGCGCAGTTTTTCGTTTTAATGGGAGAAGAACGCATGTCATGTAATGCAGTGTTTAAAATTGCCTGATGTTACATAAGGTGCTGTTAGGACTCATTTTATTTGAAGATATAGATGTGTTTCATTGCATAATTTGATTTTTTGTCTCTGTGTTTAAGGTTATAAAAGATATGTTGTCTTTGTTCTGATGTTATTAGTATTAACTTTTTTTTCCAATGATGTTTTTTTTTTTTTTTTTTTTTTTCGACCGCCCGATGGACCATTTTCAAAATAATTTTTGTAAACCAATAAAAAAAAAAGTCGTGGCCCTACTAATGTCATGTGAACATCGCGTTGAACTTACAATACCGTCTGATACTTACGTCGATCTACTCGTTAAACATAAATATGCGACGAGAATCTGAAGTATGTGCAATTAAAGAAATACATATGTTTTCGTTTCATGCAAACCGTGCAAACCAGAAACAAATTCTCTTTTCAAATCGCAGTGGGTTGTCAGAACGTACCTTACAGTTTCCATTCGTACACGAGGACGGCTCCAATGCACTTCACATTGCCTATAATATGTGCATCAAATTCAAATCATACGGGTTGCAATTGCTTGAGACGTTATTTATTCTAAATATCCAACAGTTGTTTAAAGGGACCGTCATCCACGAATGACGAACAAAAAAGTTCTCAAATATGATATATTTTTTTGAGAATTATTAGTTTATATTGATTAAAATATCACGACTGATATAATACATTACTTAAAATTTCGCGATGTGAAATCGAAAGTACATCGCAAAAATAGGTGACATAACGATGTACACATTAAAAAAAACACAATTAGATTGATCATTTTATATAAAAAATATATACAATTCACTACGCATGCTAAATTTGCATTCCTGGGTTTACCACGTGACGATGATGATCAATCTACTGGCGTTATAAATAGTAAACTGGTAGTTACCTGGTACCTGTACCCAGTAAAATGTATTACAGAATATACTGAACGTATGAAAATTTAACAACTTTTTTCAAGTAATGTAATATACCAGTCGTGATATTTTAATCAATATAAACTAATAATTGTAAAAAAAAACACAAACGGTATTTAAGAACTTTTCTTTTTTCGTCAATCGTGGTTTACGGTCCCTTTAAATATTGTATTAAACTATTTTGTTTTGAAAGATATACTGTACACAAAATCTAATGATAATTGTCGTTACTATTTTAAATCATTGCGCTTTACGTAACGCTAGGTAACGACGGCTGATTCTGTCGTAGTATAACTAGATTAGTACTTGTACAGAAGTAACTGTTAATTTGTTTGGTATGATAAAAGAAGTCAATACTTATATAATAGCACACTGTGCTGGAATACGATTTTAAAAACGAGACTAGCATAAAATAAGAAACGGTCATGAACTAAGAACTTTCCCGCTTTGCAGTAATAAAAAATTGTGTAGTCACATAAAAAAATAAACGCATTTTGTCTATATATTGCAAAAATGAGCCGACGTTTATAAAAAAAAAATCATGAAATGATTGGGTGATCTGATTGATACTAGTATTGTGGTAATCTTGGTCGAAGTATGTGTCCATGAATAGTTGATTGTGAGGCTCGGTGTATAATATAAGATAGTATACAATTTTTAATGTCGACCTCATGCATACCAAGTAAAATATACAGAGCAAGACAGAGATTTACCACTTTTAGGGCGGAAGCCGTCTTGGTTAAGATCTGCACTGTCCTATTGCATTCAACATGATTATATAATCTACATGTATAAGCTTCTCTGCTATTGTTGCGGCTTTATTCACAGAGACTCATGTATGTATGCTATAAATTTGTATATACCGATTTATAATATAATATTATTTATTTATAAATATTCTACGATGGATTATTTCTCGCGAAACACGATATTTACAGTCTCACAACGTCATTAGATGACACGAGCCTTCGCGTTCTTTCGCGGATTTGACGTTGTAATGTATATTGAGCATAAATAATGTAAGACAGTAAACTAATATCTTAGGTATATTATAAAAAGATCATTATATGATACATCAGCTGTGCACTCGGCCGAATACATCACGTCTTGTACACAACGTTGTTAAATAATCTTATACTATTGCACTATTTAATATTCGGTTAATACCAAAAGGGTTAATGCACATACTAAATTTTGTATAGAACATAACAAACACTACGGATTAGAACATTTGTTGATGTAATCATTCCGTATAAACAAAAACAGTTTCATGTGCGTTTTTAATGTAAATACGAACTATATTTTCTAGAAGAATGTAATTTAATAGATGTATTATGCTGATGCACGAAATATCTTAACCATTTACATATTCTTCCAATTTTTATTATTTACTTAATACTTGTTGCGTTCGCAATTATAAAATGCAAATGCTTAAGATATATATTTAGTACGACGAGAATACCTTAAACGTTAAATTTAAAAGAAATTGTAGAATGCGTGTGTTTAATTATATGTTTTTTAATGCTCAAATCTACTTTTACGTATGGAATTTATTCAACATATATAAACGAGTATCTTACAGTTTTCAGTTAAATCGTGAGCAAGCAATTTTGGGTAAAGATCTGGAGTATTTTCTGCTCTTAAGACGTAATTAATATTGTTGAGTTCAAACATTAAAAAAAAAATGAAAGAAAAAAACGCATTGCTATTGCAAAAATGGACTTGTCCTTAATATATTTTTATTATATAACATAAGGGTTGACAGTTGTTTTTTTAAATTACATTATTGTGTTAGAAAACTTGTTTAGTTATGAATTTGCTATGAACGACAGTAGTGCGACCTGTTAAAGCTGAAATTAAATTAATTTTCTTACTTATTTCTTATTTTGGTTGTCGGTTAAAACACAATAATTATATAATATTATTTATTTAATATTAAATGAATGTTTATTATAAGTAATATTTTTACATTTACTTTGTAAAAAATGTATTAATAAATTACATGATTTGCGGAAATATTATAAAATGTTCATGAGCAATTAATGTCATTTATGTCTGACAATTATGAACTGACTATTTTAATAAATAATTGTACTACTTAATTTAATTTATATGTAATCACGTGTTATTTAAGTGTATGTAATGTTTTCCGTAAATAACCAAATTTGTAATGTATCAGTTTGTATTATACAATTAATTGAATCCATAGTACTAACGCAATAAAGTCAATAGTAGTGCTCATGGTGGATGGGATTGTCTTCTTGTGTGGCGAGTAAACACAATCTGGCCATTATGGTGTAAATACTGAATCACTAAACACAAAACATGCACCGGATATTTTTGTTTTGCTCTCAAGGTCACGGGTATTGAGAAAACAAAATTATTTACCAGTTGTTGAGTGCACGTTCGTTTGAATAATAAATTATTTAGACAATATATTTATGATTATGTTAAAATAAGTATGAAAAATGTTTATTTATTCCTGTGAATAAACGTGTGTGTATGAAACGAGAACAAGGAAGGAATTAGTTGTTAAATATCAGTTCTCGGGGAGTTAGTCAAACGGCTTAATTATATGTAATCAGGTCTTTGTCGGGAAAAAAGATGACTAATATGGAGTTTTAAATTCTGAATGTAATGAGCATTAATTTTTTAGCTGATATTATACCATTGGCTATGAATATACATATAATTGTCTGTACAGTTCAATGGTTGTTTGGTTGGTGTTAAAACAGTTTTCTAGAATGGAAATACCGACATGTTGTTGTGTGATCGTGCACACAAAAATAACAGTGTAAAAAAATCGTCAGTACACAATATACATAAGATAAAATGATTTATATATTATATCATAATCCATTTTATTCCGCGAGGAGTCTACTTACACGAGATGAGCAACTGAACTTTGAGGGCGAGAACAACTGAACTTTGAGGGCGAGAACAACTGAACTTTGAGGGTGAGAACAACTGAACTTTGAGGGCGAGAACAACTGAACTTATAGGGCGAGAACAACTGAACTTTGAGGGCGAGAACAACTGAACTTTGAGGGCGAGAACAACTGAACTGTGAGGGCGAGAACAACTGAACTTTGAGGGCGAGAACAACTGAACTTTGAGGGCGAGAACAACTGAACTTTGAGGACGAGAACAACTGAACTTTGAGGGTGAGCTTTCAGATTCTGGCCGATTTTTTTTAAATATTAACAATGGTAAGTAGAAGTGTATGCCACAAATTTAGATATAAAATGACAGTGACTTTGAGTGTGCATGCATACAAACTAGAGATTGTCGTATTAGCTCAGGTTGAAGATGCCGACACACGCGCGTTGGAACCTGGACACGTTGATGATTTTGCCTCTTTAAATGTGTTTGAAGTTAGAGCAATTTGAAGACAACGGGAATGTTTGAAGTGGCGATAAAACATGATCTCACGGACTAAGAGTAGTTTAATAATTGTAGTTTAGCCGCTAACAACGGACATATGACATAATTTTAAATATATACGTATTTTCCGATAATGGCCGATTTTTATTTGAAGTTTGAACTGCTCGAAGATAAATTTTAAATTGAGATATAAAATACTTTGATATTAAAGTATGACCAGTTAAAAGGGAGACACAACGGAATTTTTGGAAAAGGACTTTTGAAATTGAGTCGATATTTGTTTAGGTATTGACTGTTTGAAGAAAACGAAGATGTTTTTAATTTAGATATAAAATGAGTCTGTCTTATATTAACGATCTGACAGATGTTATTTTAATGGCGGAGAGATCAAGTGTTTTCAAGTACAAGTGTGAAACGTATCTTCTTCTGTGTCAGATATTTAAGGGTTTAATTGATACCATGGACATATATTTTTCAGAAAATTATAAATATAACATCGCTAGACGGTTCGTCTTTTATATTGGTGTTGTAAGTTCTAATTTGTAAGTTCAATAAATTGCGTTTCTATAGCGTTGAATCTATTTTTTAAAGCTATTGTTGCATAAGGCGTTTAATACAAATATTGTATTATATTGTCAGTTGTATTACTGGATTGGACAAATATTGGAAATTAATACAAAAAAATCTGTGTTAATAATTTCTATATATTTCTTAATTCTTACTTCAATATTGTTTCGACTAATTAACGTGTATATTATTTATAACTGAATATGTAAAAGAAAAGATATTGGACGTTTTGCTTTTAAAAGATAACGTGGTATACCGCATGTGCAGACTGAACATTTTTAATAGATTACACTTAATATGATGTTCCGCGCATTAATTTTTTATAAAACAATTTAAAATAAATATAAAAGGTTTCGTAAAGGAAAAAAAAAAGTATAGAAAGGAACACGTTCGAAGCAAAAATATTTTTTAATATTTTAAGAAAAAAGTAAAACTTTGGAGTTGCTATTTTGTTAACGAATTGCACATTGTTATACCTCATCGTATAACAAAGATTACACAAATTATACCGTAATAACATTCGTTACTGCAGAGTTAATTTAAATATGAAAGCACGTAGGTTTTTCCGTCATTTATTCATATAACATTTTATTTTGAGAAAGTATTTCAGAAACTCTTGGTACTGCCGTCAATTCGAGTTCAGTATTATTTATGATGTCACATTTATAAGTTATTTATTGGCCATCAAATATGAAGGAAGTATAACCATATGTAATATATAATTTTATGTCAATACTTACACGAAATTGCATTTCAATAAAAAAAGAACAAACTTCACGAATTGTTTTAAAAACTATTTACTGTTTCTTTTTGATGTGGTATAATAGCATATTATGTATATATTAAAAAAAAATTCTCAACAACAATAATAACAAAACCGCATTGTTTGATATATGTTTTATATCGCTTCGACACACCCAACGAAAGACATTGCGAAAATGTGTACTGAATGAACAAGAAATTATTTTCATATGAACAAATGGCCAAAGCAAATAGCCCTCGGGAAATTCATTGTCCGAAGCGAAATCTCCAAATTGCTGATGCAGATAACGGTCTGGCATCTCTCGGGGTTTGGTTTGACAGGGTGAGATGTTTGCATTTTGATACGACTAGCTGATATGCTGGGCACTTTATATATCTCGTAATTACACAATTGGATAATATAAACACCTGTAATTAGATCATTTTCGCCGCAGTTTTATGTATTTATTTTGCTGATAATTCGCCGCTAGATGTGTTACATGTGTATTTTATGCTCAGCAACAGTGCATTAATCAATTTATAATAATAATAATTATTATTATTATTATAAGTATTATTGTTATTGTTATAATAATTATTTTTTCCTGTTGTTTTTTCTGCTGATGTTGCGACTGCTGTAATTATGTATAGCATGTTCGTGATAAGCTTTTTATATACTTAAATGCTATTTGCAGTTCCATTTATTGTTTCAAATTAACAAAATGTGCAACTTATAAATAGCAGTTGCAATATTTTTTAAATTACATTCAAGTCCAAATAATTGCGAAATGTGAAAATAAAAAACGTATTCTCTTCCATAAAACATTAGCGTATATTTGTAATTTTCTTTATATATTGTATTGCATTCATCAATCAAACATTGGTAAAATCCATTTTAAACATAGTTGTTTTTCATTTAATTATTAAAACGAAGAAAAGGCATATGTGATTTTTTTCTACCAATTTTATAAATATGTTATTTGTTGTTATTGTTTTTAACTGCAACTCAAAAAAATATATATTCCTTTTAATTTTTTTTCTACACTAGAAAATGTGAAGTCCATTTGATTTCTAGAAATAGATCACACTGGAAAATCCTTCGTGTTCAGGCGTCCCCGTTCATGTTATTCGCATCTGATCAAATTCTTCTTTACGATGGAGCATCCTCCCTGAAAAACATTATCAGGAGAAAGCTGAATACAATTGAAAGAAAGAAGACAACAGTAAACAAAAGTACTATAGCAACGAAAATCAATCAACGTCGTTAAACAACGTGACGTTGTCTCCAATTATCCTGTGTAAACCACAACTTCCAACATCTTTGTAATTATAAATCAGTTTTGAGACCACAATATACGGCGGAAAAAAAACTTTTCAAATGAAATAGAAATTATATATTGTTGTGTCATTCATTCTGCAAATATAACGTATTGTTAGCTATTAAAAAGGATTGCTTTGTGCAATTTTTGGATAATTTAATGTATATTAATTGTGGCTGACTAACACCGAAATTCACAAAAACATGTTTTCTTCTCCCGCGAAATCTGTCAAATTTTAACGGAAAACAATATGGCCGATTGTTGACACATTTTAACGAATCACATGTTCAAACAATTTATCAATAACTCATTCGTATTCAAAGCATACGTCAAACACGACAGCGGTAATATCAGTTTCCTGAAAAATATGTGTTTTAAAACTTAACAAAATATAATTATTCACTTTATCCAATACACAATAAATGACCGAACACATAAATCGCTCATGTATGGCGTGTTATTCAGTATATTAATAGTGCAACGTGTATCGGTTTACACCTCACGCCTGCACCATTGGACAACGGATTCGTAAGCTCCGCCTTCGGGCGCGGCCTTCTCTTCAACTGTGGTTCTGAGCGTTCACGGTCGAAAGCATGCTACTGATTTTAGGCGTGATCTTCAATTACTTCTTGTAATAAAACAAAGTAGTGGAAAGAGAAATCGTCCCTGAAATTATGTTCACTGGTTGCGACAGACCACCGTGGCTTCGTTAAACATTTCTGTTGGTGCGAGATGCGAAGGATAAGGCGAAGATTTCTTCATGTGTAACACTTTTTCATAGACGATTTACGATTAATTCTTGCATATGTGATTTTTGCTCTTCCAGTTTGGTTGGAGATTTTCTAGCTTTTTTTCTCTTGACTGACTGAAACCGTGAATTTTGGACATACCTAATTGGACCTAATTAGACGCTTGGGTATTTTAGTGTTACGCAAGGCTGTATTGCCATGCCTCGTTTGCTGGCTGAAGGATAATTGCTTAAGTCACTGTAAGTGTTTTTCAATTATTTCAAACTTTGTTTCGTCAAGTTGTTTTGCATTGGAAGGCATTTAGGAGTGGAATATATAGCCAGAACAGTTACGAAGATTATAAGACATCTTTCATAAAAAACATACACAATAAAATAAGATGGTATAGTAATAATTATTTATTTCATTTTATTATACATAAATGCTACTTTTGAAGATTATGAACACATTTATTAAATTATAACAACCCCTAAATGATATGCAGTTTTCATGTATTTTGTAAATTGTAATATATGTATGTATAACTATTTTAAATATATTTGCTATAATATGTTCACAAATAAAACTTCTACAACGAAACGTTCACTAACATAAAATTTAAAATTAAACTTAAAGGCTAAATATTTCTTTCAAATGAACATATGTTTTCTTTTCTGTATTAATTTTAATCCTAAGGTAATTTAGATGCCACTTGATTTGTTCTTATCAAGAAATATCTAAATTGACAATTTGTTCTGGACTAATGTATCATTTAAAGTCAAGAACATAATATTTCCGTAAGCACCGATCAGTTTTAAAAGAAACGTGCAGTTGAAACTATTTTCGAATCCAAGATAAGAGGTCTTAATCCACTTTCAGTAATACATTTCTTTATTTCCTTCAATATTAGCTACTTGTGTATTGTTAGGATTATGGCTAATACCACGTCCAACAATACGCCAACTTAAGAGGTTTTAATTGTTATATATGGCCTTTTGAAGAAGTGAAAACGTCTTCAAAATACACTTGAAAATAAATAAAACAATGCACAATGTTGCATCTGCAGTCTCGAACACCTCATGTTACATTATTGGCAACAAATGTTAGTCATATTTGTTTCATGTCAGATATGAAAGCAGTGCATTAACCTGTTAATGTCGTTATAAATGTTTGACGTCGATTTATTTGCGTGTTTTTATTGCTTTTTTATAAATAGATACTTCTTGTATTAAAATAACAATTATTTTCCCCTAAAAATTTGAACATATTAATATATCAACATTATTATTTTTTAGAGTAACATGAAGTTGATAAACAATTTACGAAACCAACAATTTGATGCATTAATTAATACATATGTTTAAATTTATATTATTAAAAAATATTTGTTTTAATTTTTCATTGAATAAGAAACTTGATGACATACAAATCTACTAAATTACCCGTTCAGTTTTAAAACTGAATTTTTATCCTCATTTTGAAGTTAATTACAAAATATTTTCTGTAAACTTTAACATTTCTAACGTGTCCTAACTGGTCTTTTCTAATGTATCATTTTCCCCTAATCGCATTTATTTCTTTTTTTAAAATACATTAAAAATCGTAATATCTTTGATAAAAGTCACATGCTTTAATATTTTTAAAATAATGCGGTTTACAAAATGCTTAAATATTAAGTTATAATCTGCCATTGTTGAATATTGAATGTTTAACAAATAAACGTTCACTTTTAGCCCTCATTTTAATTTGCCATTACAAAATTGTGTAAATAACTAAATGTCTTAAAAAACTAATGATGAATATATGCTTGAACATACATATCCACATGATCTTATATTGCATGCAGAATAAAAAACAAAACATGTAGATAGAATTTGGTTTCTATTTATTTTGACAATCCAGCATAGATGTCATTAAATCAAAATCCAGTAAAAATTAGTCTCGCTATGCAAAAAAGGGATTTAATGCATGTGCGTAAAGTGTCGCCCCAGATTAGCATGTGCAGTCCGCACAGGCTAATCAGGCACGACACTTTTCGCCTTTATGGATTTTTTTAGTTAACAGACAGTCTCTTTTAGACGAAAATCCAGTTTAAGCGGAACGTGTCGTCCCTGATTAGCCTGTGCGGGACGACACTTAACGCACATGCATTAAGCCCCATTTTCACAGTGCGCGGCTCATAAATGATCAACACCGATTTGCATGCAAGACGAACAATTGAATGCAACCTTATCGAGATAGAGCCCAACTTCTTGGAGGTCCACGCATGGGTCAAATAAGACTGTCCGATTGAGAGAATTTGCACAACTGTGCAGATAACTAAGAGCCAGAAAACATCGGGAAAAGTTCATACAGTCACTGAGACAAAATCTCTGTATACAAAACCTGATAGTATTTCTTCAATGCGTTAGCCTCCTGGGTTACACAACGTGCTAGAATATGTCCTATCTCCTTTCAAAGATTTTAACTCCATATTAGGAGTTAATGTGTTCTGCCATTTGATATGTTCAATGTCACAATTGATATCGTCGAAACGAAACAATCGGGGAAGTTACTCTCGAAAACTATAACAAAATGCTCATTACACGTGCAATCCGTGCACGACATTGTTAATCAGGCAGCAGCATTTGCATACTTAATTGTATTGCTGAAGTAAAGACTGGCGGATATCACGAATAAAATTTCCCTCATTTATTATTTTAAAGTGTCAAGTTGTATTGTTTCTATTTACTATAAAATTACATATGAATAATTAAATACTTACGTATTTCCTTATGCTTCAAGTTTAGCTCCTTTTTTTCATACGAAATAACATACCATTTGCAAGAAAAGAAAGTCATGTATTTTTCAGTATGTTCAATATCTTTCTTTAGTCATTACCATAGTTGAAAATGACAATACACGAAGAGTTAAGAGTACACATCAATGAAGCATTTACCTTTTTTTTAAGCGAAGACATACAAAGAGATAATAACATAAATCATACTTAAATTATACAAGATTTCTTGATTGGTGCTGTAAATAAGTAATGATCTTAAAATTTAAAATAACTTGTATAAGGTTGAAACCAACCAGTCTTAACATAACATACGACACATTAATGTTTCATATTAATGGTAAATTTATTTTTAAAAGTGTGTCCAATTTTATTAAAGACCTTACCATGCACTGTCAATCTCTAAAAACGATTCTTAATTTTACAATAATAAAATAGTTTTGATTAACAAAATCACAAATTGACATGATATAAAGTAATGGTGATACATTTAAAAATATTTACTTATTATAAAACTATCCACCAGACATATTCTGGCGCATATCTACAAAACAAGTAAACACCAGATTTTTTCCTACGGGTATTGATGCTATCTAAGGTATCAATAGCTAATGATCAAAGTTTTCAAGCTATAAAGATCGAATACACATTTTTATCACCTGATTATAATTACCGTTGTCTTATGCCCCGAGGAAATGACCACTGTTCTGATATAGAAACCGCACGCACCGACTATGTCTGAATGTAGTTCTGCACATTTATATTCAACAATAAACTGCCACTTAAGTTTATTTACGATAACAATCGGCAAAACTGTTAAATCGTGTATTTAAAAGTGTTTAACTTTGATATATACAAAGCAAATATATATAATTATGTTCTTCCAATGCTTGGTGCATTCATTTTTTTATTGTTTAAATATGCGATACATAAATACGCATTTACAGCGAAGAGTATGTTAAATAAAATTCATATAGTGACGTCAAATTTACCATGATTGACAGGTTATAAATAATAATAAATACTGTAATATACATATTTTACTTAGATCTATAAGTTAAATAACTAGTGCAGCTAAACATCGAAATGAACAAATAAGAAACAAACATAAAAAGCATTCAATTTATTTCATAAATTAATTAGCCATTACGGTTGTATTTTATTCGATCACAGTGTACGAAAGCGTTCAATCATTTGAAACCACATCCTATTCCAATGTTTCATTTTTAAAATATATCAGTGGGCATATACTTTCACTTTCAATTATCTTTGTCATAAAAACCGACTGCATATATTCACATGTATTCAGTAAACCATTGTTCACTTGCCTTAAATAAAGACAAGCATTTCTCTCCTCGTTATGTTAGAGTATTTATAAAATTCCCTCAATCTTATCTGTTTTTTTATGATTGGTTGTTAACTTGCGGTAATAATTTATCATAAAATATATTTAGGTGTACATGTTTCTATTGTATAAATGTCTTTTCAAGTTTTCAAACATCAAAAAATGTGTGTAACGTTGTATGGTATTCGGCTAGCTTGTCTAAATTCAGCGCTGCAATGCTTGTCAGCTACACGCAATGTATCGTGTTATTTATTGCGCAAAAACATACGATGAAACGGAGAGTCCAGGAAACAATGATGTCATTGTAGCTTGTCTCTAATAATTCTTTAAATTTACGGTCAGTGACACACACAGATCATGTACGTATTTGCAACCATAAATTGCCTATATTTCAATTAAAGCAGTGGCTTACAGGTATAGTCTTAGTATGTGTCATATAGAATGTTTCTATCTAGTGTACAACACAGGCCCTTGGAACATCCGTCAACACACTGCCAATTGATGCCAAAATCACAGCTGCATTAGCAATATAGGGACTCCTACAAAATTGTTATTTTTTATTTTAGGAGAGATACAGTTATTTTGTAAGCATGTTTACGACAGAAAAATACATAAAAACCTTTTAGTTAATTCGTTCATGAACAATTAGTTCAAAATATAGTTATATGTCGAACAATATATATTCTGCGTGTCAAACATGATATGTACTATACGCGCTTGATGAAAGTTTATTTTTGCATTCTTATTTTGATAATAAAACTGCACGTGTTTGGTCAAAATTCAGTTTTTATATCTGTATGAAATTCCACACGCGTTTCAAATCGCTAACGAAAGACAGGGTTTTGTCATGAAATTGAAGTTCACTTTATTATAAAGATCAACTTGTACATCGGCGTTATCGGCCAAAATCTAAATTACATCATGATATATTTTTCAGTCGAAGCGATAATGTTGGGGTTTAGGAGTATCCCCCTGTCTAACTCCAAATTTCGACAAATACCTCTTTAGTATTGAAAGCTTAGCGAGGATGTCGACGCTGTCTTCCTCTCCATCTTACACTCCCTAATCACCACCGTTACGGTAATTGCTGCAAATTGTTAACTGCTGTTGAATGCGCGCTACCTTATTCTGTCGAAAGCTTTATTCGGATCTGTGAAAGCTTAACAACTATCATGTCTTCGATGATGTTGATTACTGTTATAACTATAAATGCCTCCGAAAAAAGACGAGCATCGCAAAATACAACTATCGAGCGATGTCAGTCGCACAACTATCATTTAGTCATTTAATCCATTAAGAGTATTTCCTGCAGGGACGGTCTGGCGCATGAATTCTCATGAATGTTGGTCGTTTCAGGTTACCATTTTATGCATTTTGTTCTTTACCCACGCATTTTTCAACGATACTGTCTTCAGTTTCAATACTAATGGTACTGCAGTGGTTTATTAGAGGACAATATAATCATGTTTTGTTATATGTATGCAATACACATGTGGTTGTTACCCAATTCAAATAATTAAAGTGAATCGGCACCTTAAAATGTGTTTATACCGTAAACAACCGTCGTTCTTTTCATCTAATACATTGTGAAGGCAATGTACATTTTAATAACGATTTCTTTTGGGTGTTTTTGTTGTTCTTTTTTATTGTGTTTACCATATGTCTGTTGGTATTAAATACTACAATTAATAATTGAATTAAATGTGTAAAAGTAATTTTGCATTTGCACATTAAAAGTGATATAGATGAGAAATATAATTACATTTTAAATTGTTTTAATACGCTCAATTCTTGTTAATAATCATTGCTGTCTTCTAAATAGATCTTAATCGGTTTATTTTTTAGCATATTTCCTGTTTGCAAGTCAGCAATATTGACTTATCCCGAGTGTCCTGTTCTTTGCTGCCTATGATACTTTGTGTTTGTTTAGCTTCATCATTTTAGACTCAGTTTCGCGAATAGAAAATTAAGCCATCACAGGTTGTTTATGTCAAATTTCTAAATTATTATCTCACGACAACATAAGCTAGTAATAAAATATCAGTGGTAAATATTTGAAGTGTACATTTCAGTTTGGATATCATGATTTGAAATTTGAGACTCATGAATACCTTGCTCGCTATTGGACAGTTGCAAAAAGGGCTGAATACGTTAGAAATGATTGACTGATTAAAGTGCTCAAAGCCCCGCAACCAATGAAAAAACGCGTTACAAAAATAATGTAAACCTGCTACTTATGTTAATTATATCATACGCAGGGTGAAAGCATATACCATAGAGTGAAAAATTGTTAAGGACATATTAGAAATGGGCAGTGAAGTGGAAGTTGTGTTCAGTTTGGTAGCTACGAGTGGAAATGATGCTTGTGATGTGTAAACTATATAAGAGAAATTAAATTTGTTCTTCATGACTAGTATAGGCGGAAATAGTTATAATACGACCAGTTGCATACGGACGCGTTGATTTAAAACAATTATTAACTTAAAGCGGGCATACGTAAAGATAATTGTCGGATTATCTCCCTTCGACCACACACATTTGAGCATTGTGTTTGAAACATACGTACATGTACATGTACCTGATTGTGGTACTTGCAAGGATTGTGCACTATTGTATATGGGAATTATTTTCTGTCATCGGTTGTAATATAATATAATTCCATCCAACATAGAAACGTTAAAGTGGAGATAGTTGAATGACGTTATCGGAAACATTTGTCATCTGCTGCTTTAGGGAAATAAGACAATAAATTAGCATCGAAGATTCCCACTGATTTCTTGACAGAAACATGTCTTTTATAGCTCGGAGAAAAGCAATGTGTCTTTTTAATTAACAGATGACTATTGCTTATAAATTCGTTTATTGGATATGATTATTATATATATATATATGTGATAAAACACTGATGAGTGAGCATTTGTGTATTGATAGGATATAAACAAAAAACGTCGCGATCTGGGGCCGAGGACTAGCCGTGTTTGTGGAGATTTGGTCCAAAGTGGGAACTTTCTAAAGTTGATTGCGGATGACAATGAGCTCACTGGACGGAATTGAGGACAAATCTATGGCCTCAGCTAAAGGTGGGAAATGTGTACGTTTTTTTTAGTTTATATATTTTATATTACAGTACAGTTGGATTAACAAATTATAGTCTTTTCATGCGAAATATTTTCCTTATTTGTTATAATTATCATTTATTATATTGAACTCATAATAATTCAATATGATATTTAGTAGTCAACTATTGTACTATTAAACACTAAAGTGTTTCGAATGTGTTCAAATAATTCTACATTTAAAAAAAAATATTTCTACAAATGTGTATTTATATCCTAAGATAATATTAATGTCTAAATAAATATATATATATATATGTGTGTATATGTTTTAATGTAGTCCCTTTTCATATAGCTTTTGTAAAAACTTAACTACGGAAAATAATTAGATTTACATTAAATTTACAAATTACAGATTAAAAACCCCATATTAATATTATGCAGAATAAAACAACGACAGGAAAATTTAAAAAAAGGAAACAAATAAAATATGTCTCGTTACTTTTATTTAAATATTGTATCCATACAATATTAATACTTTGAAGTTTGAAACATGGTATCCATTAAATTTTATGTTCATGATAAAATGTTGATCATATATGGCTGTTCGAATATACGATACAATATCAGAAATGTCCATGTAGTCATGTCTCACCAGAGCCTGAGGCCCTGGTATCGTCCCATCTCTCACATTCGGAGATCGAAACTCATGCATTTTCATGAGCGACGTCTTATAAGCCCCTGATAATTGTATCCTGAGCCCTAGAATTCCCTGCTAATGAGTTTTCATCCCGAAAAGTGACCTGTAACATCGCAATCCTAAGTAATATAACAATGATAACAGCGCGATACATGGCACGGGGATTTTCTTCGCTAATTTTACTAGAACCCTTGTTTTATTAGGCATAACACTAAAGAGTATTATTTTTTCGGCGTCATTTCATTCTGATCCCGTTCTCATTTAATTCAGGAAAGTTTCCCATGGCAGTTTTGCCTGCGTTGCGCGTTGTTGTGGATTTCAATTGCCGAAATTGTTATCATTACGCACTGGGCCTAAACAATAAACAAAACAAATTCGACCTGCCTCTTTTGAAAAGTTTATGCAAATAATAATTAACGTCATTAAAAAGTGTTTAAACATAAGTTTTTGTTGAGCTTCATACCATTTTCTATAAAAATTAACAGTCATTTCATTGTCTTGTATAGGATTTCTTTCAGTAAATATTTATAATTCACATTTACTGGTATATATTTTTAATTCGACAATTAATACAGTTTCCTTTTATTTGACTGTTGAATTTTTCTGTTAAGGAAATGTTTTAATCTGTTTAACATATTTTTAATTTATTTACCATTGCAATTTATTCCAATAGGAATTAAATAACAAATATACAAAATATGTTTTAGCTATTATCATTTTTAGAATATTGTTGTATTTTTTTTTTCGCAGTTTATTCTTTATCATAATATAAATAAATACACGCATTTATGGTTTTTATTTAATGCTTTCCGGTGGTTTATAGAGAAATATCAGTGAATTAAAACTGATAATTTCACTGTTTCAAACAGTGAAAATTATCAGTGAGAATTATCGATAATTTTCATTGTTTACTGTGAAATGACGTCATTTTTTTGACGAAATGACGTCATTATCCCAGCAAAATTCGTTAGTTAAACTCTTGAACAATGTATATAAACTGTGAAAAATGCATTAAATAAAAAGAAAATTTGTTGGATTCGGTGGATTATCGACTTTAATTCACTCGTGATCATAGAAAACATATATTTTCACTCGTGGCTGCGCCACTCGTGAAAATATTATTTTTCTATGATCACTCGTGAATTAAAATCGATAATCCACCGGATCCAACAAATATCCTCTATGTATTAACCTTTTATGGTAAGGCTATATTTCTTTACACTGAATTTATAATTAAGATTCATCTAAACTGATTAAAATGTGTTGCCCATGTTTTTGCACCACCCTTTACATCTGAAGAGAATTTAAATAATAATAATTATTATGCAATAAATAATAAAAATCAACAAATGAATTTGTTTGCATTTTCCATTTAAAACAAATATGCATATTTGATGAGTGGTATGAATCAACACTTTTGGAATACGTAGTTAGACACATCTCGTATTATTTTATTTCACAAGTGCAATGGTTTTTATTAGATGCTAATTAGCTATACAAAGCATAATACCATTTAAATGTAATTTTCATGTGCAAAATCATTTATTCGAGTAGCAGCTCTCCACTTGACATTCAGTGTTCTTAATTCTTAATGCTAAGAAAAAGAATTTAGTAGAAGTGAAATACAAATTATGGGGAATATGACAACAACATTAAAAATGAACAATGTGCCTTAAAAACAATGTTATGAACAAAGCTCTCCTTTATGCAAATAACAACTAATGAAACCAACTATAGTATCTAGTTAAAATAATACACATTTATATTTCAAATGATACGTGTCAGCAATACTAAAAGGGTTGATTTAAGTGGCTTTTTATGTATTTGATTCGTTCATTTAATAAATAACAGCAACCACAGTAGTATAAGAAAATGTATTTTATTTCAGTTATGTCATGTTTATGAATATTATATTGCAATACTTATGACACTTATTCATTGTTTGTTATACAAATGCATATCAACAAAAATTATCCTTAATTCATAACATGTCTTCATCGAAACATATTAGTTTAATGCTTCACCAAGAAATTTTATTGTCCCCTACCGGTTTCACTGGAGGGGACCTACGGTTTGCGCTCTGTGCGTCTGTGAGTCTGTGAGTCTGTCACACTTTTCTGGATCCTGCGATAACTTAAAAAGTTCTTCATATTTTTCATGAAACTTGAAACATGGATAGATGGCAATATGGACATTATGCACGTCATTTCATTTTGTTCATACGTCAAAAATTATGGTTGCTATGGCAACAAATAGCCTAGAAATACTACTGAAAATGGTGGTTTTCTGGATCCTGCGATACTTTTAAAAGTTCTTAATATTTTTTCATGAAACTTGCAACATGGATAGATGGCAATATGGACATTATGCACGTCATTTCATTTTTTTCCTACGTCAAAAATTGTGGTTGCTATGGTAACAAAAAATATTCTGAAAATGGTGGATTTTCTGACAATGGTGGAGCCGGTAGGGGACCATATTGCTTGACAATAGCCTTGTTTCAAATTAACCTGTGTAATTAATATTTTAATCAATTTATTGCTTAGTTTATCCGCATACAAATGTATTAGAATCGAAAAATCAAGCACATTCGTCAACAATTTCGTGGGTTTACTTTGACAAGTACATTTGTGCATTGTTGATTGTGGAAACAACGAATTTTCGTCTTCCTTTACCGATGTGATTGTGCTAAATTCGTGGGCCGGTCACCTCACGACATCAACGAAAATTTAAGTGCTGCGAAAATTAATTGACCACGCTCTCTGACAAAGGGGTTTAATGCATGTGCGGAAAGTGTCGCCCAAGATTAGCCAGTGCAGTCCGCACGGGCTAATCTGGGAAGAAACTTTCCTATTTTGTGATATTTTTCGTTAAAAGAAAGTCTCTTCTTCGCAAAAATCAAGTTGAGGCGGAAAGTGTCGTCCCTGATTAGCCTGTACGGACTGCGCAGGCTAATCTGAGACGAAACTTTACACACATGCATTAGACTCCTTTTTCACAGAGCACGGTCAAAATATTTTACACGATTTCATCATTGAGCCTCGCTCCGAGAAAAGTAGGGTTAGGGTCTGAGCGTCAAGTGTCGTCCCAGATTAGCCTGTATAGTTCGCAATTTCCGTCTAAACTGGATTTTCGTCAAGAAGAGTCTTCCTTTAAACGAAAAATATAATAACCGCGGAAAGGGTCTTCCCTTATCAGCATTTTCGGACTGCACAGGCGAATCTGGGACGACACTTTACGCACACGCATCAAACGCTCAATTCACAGATAGCGATTCATATCTATTTGCAGATGAGGATTCAAACGGGTCTGACTCTGGTCTAAACGGAATAAGCAAGAAATCAAGGTCTAAACGAGGTAAGTGTTGTTTGATGCTTCTGTTAGAACGTATTGTTTACATAGTGTGTACCTTTTCCGAATCATTTAACGAACATTTTATTTTTAATTATTATTGAACTTAATATGCAAACGTATGTGTCGACCCGGCCACATATCTTATGTAAGCACAAGCCATGTAGATCTAGCTAGTCTTTTCTTCTGCCATTCTACCACAACTGCACTATCTCTGACTTAAGCATATCTACTTCAGTTGTCATTTACTGTCATAGCTATTTGCACTTAGTACAGGTAAATCAGCAAACCAAGTGAGAAGAGTGGGTTGGTTAACTGAGCATAATGATATGAATAAAATATTGTTCAAAACGGCGATAAGTCAAACTATACAAACAAATCGTTAAAGCGAGATTATACGATTTTGTATATGTGTTAAATTGTAATATATTGATAAAATACGTTACAATAACACAAAATAGGCAAGAAAAATTATACATTTTAGACGAATTTCATAAAATGTAGCAAAGACAAATTAGCGCCCAGAGCCGATTGTGACGAAGATATTTCGTACATATTTTCCTACAATAACGAAGCATTCGTCTTTTTAGTTAGTGTTCGTGTGTCGAATGAATAGATATCATTGCAGGAATTTAAAATTAACCGTTAAACTAAATTTATATTCACATCGTACATGCATGATATACATTCTGGCGAATTCGACTGTACAGCCTTTTTCGATTTCAGAATTAAATATCTGGCTTATTTCGCATTTTTCGACACATGTTCTTCTTAACTGTTATTTTAATTTATATTAAAATATATGTTTTATAAGTTTTTTTACACATTTTATATAAATTAATAAATATTTGACAAAACCGTATACTCTCGCTTTAAATATTTTATTAAAACTCAATACTTGAATGCAATCCTCCGCTTCTGACGTCATCAATCATGTCATTGTTACAGCAAGGAAGACACGTTTTATGTGTGAACAATTTAAGGGAAACATACTTCATGATTATGAAGTTACATTTTGCAATGGCAATATATAGATCTATTTGACATAGAACTAGTATTCAATTTAATTATTCAAAATTGATACGATTTATACAATATTTATATCACACGATCATGAATAATATGAAGTAACAGTAAAAAGCAGACACTTTAACAAAATTATTTAACACGACAACATACGATTGGCCATGAATGTTTAAGACATTAAACCCCCGGGGGGGGGGGGGTAACTTCCTATATACGGGTATATAGGGGTGTGCCGAAAATATGGGGTGTGTTTTAGGAATAAAATTATAGATAGGTGTATGGTTTTGAGCATCTAAGTATAGATATGGGTATTGAAATCAGAAATTTGCTTGTATATAAATGCACATAGATTTGTAAGTATCAGTATCAAAATGGGTACAAATAAACATGTATAATAACAAATTCAATAAGTATACTGTATTTATATGATAGAGATTAAAATTCTAGTATGAAATGTGTCCAATTTATCAAACTCTATTATTGAAATGGCTCCAGTTTTTTTTTTAACTTGTATCATAATGGGTCTACTTTATCAGAGTTCCGGTATAAAAATGGGTCACATCTCGGAAGTCTCAGTGGGACACCTGTACCCTTAAATTAGGGAAGTTAACCCCCGGGCATTAAACAATAATAATAAACGCATTAAGAAAACATATTCCTATAGCTGAAACATATTACTTTTTAAGTAAAACTATAGATCTATTATACTATTTATATACTAAAACTTATTCCAACAACTTAAATAATGCTTTATATGAATATTATTCCAAATCGAATAGTTTCCTATATAATAAATATTATTTCGTATAAGGTGTGTTCATGGTTTAGCTGTAGCGGATTTTTAACCCATGTATGCCGAGTTGATCTCCCATCCTACTAAATTGGATCAATTTATTTAAAAAATTAGGGATGTCTAGTATAGTTATTTCTATATTTAGAATATTTCTTAAAGAAATTCCATTAAGCAAACAGCGCAGACCCTGATGAGACGCCGCATCATGCGGCGTCTCATCTGGGTCTTCGCTGTTTGCAAAGGCCTTTTTCCTAGACGCTAGGCATAAATAGGTTAAACAAAATACAATAAATCGATAAAAACAAAATTATTCTTTAGAAGTGTTTCATAGTAAGTAATTGGAAAAACGTTTCTGTGCATGTGAATTTAAATACAAACTTGAAAACCGTGTACAGTCAACACTAATCTAACAATTACTACAAATGCAATTGTTCAAACGGTGTTTCCTTTTTCGAATAATGTAAAATTTGACAATGTGTAAAATATATATGCGCCGTGCTTTGTGAAAAGGAGGTTTTATGCATGTGCGTAAAGTTTCGTCCCAGATTTGTCTCCGCAGTCCGCACAGGCTAATCAGCGACGACTGTTTCCGCTGAAACTGGATTTTTGCTAAGAAGGGACTTTCTTTAATTAGAAAATATCATAAAAGCGGAAAGTGTCGTCCCTGATTAGCCTGCACAGGCTAACCTATTAGCCTGTGCGGACTGCACAGGCTAACCTGGGACGACCCTTTACGCACATGCATTAAACCCCATTTCCACAGAGTACGGATCATTTAATATAGATACAATAGTTTAATATTTTTCAGAAATAAAAGATCGTCATTTAAGTGTCGCTAAGCGATTTAAGACTTTTTTCCGTTCCATCGTACGACATTTAAGTAACACCAATCTTTTCAATGTTCTTATACTTCTGCATGATGTTTGACGAACGATATATATTTACAACTGTTTTATTATAATGCATCGAACATTGCAAATATATCTTTATCTGAAATGTATAAGCCTACATTGTGGCAATATTGGTCGGACTAATCCTTATATTGCACAGAAACATGACCTTTTCTATGCACGTCTTCATGCAGTCTGGTCCATGAATTGAATGAATGAAATGACTTAATCGCATGTGCGTAATGTGTCATCCTAGAAAATATTGTTAAGTCCGCACAGTCTAATCTGGGATGATACTTTCCTTTTAACTTGGATTTTCGTTTCGAAGAATTTTCCTTTCAAAACAAAATTCAATCAAAGTTGAATGTGTCGTCCCTGATTAGCCCTCGCTGACGACAGTTTACGCATATGCGTAAAGCCTCGTTTCCCCAGTGCGTGCGTAAAGCCTCGTTTCCCCAGTGCGTGCGTAAAGCCTCGTTCCCCCAGTGCGTGCGTAAAGCCTCGTTCCCCCAGTGCGTGCGTAAAGCCTCGTTCCCCCAGTGCGTTCGTAAAGCCTTGTTCCCCCAGGGTCATATCCTTTTATGTCAATAAAAATAAACAGCAACAAATTTAAGTAGCAGTTTTAACAAATGAAACACATTTCTTAATTTAAAATACACATTTTTTTTTTTAGTTTTGACAAGGGACTGTTCTATATTCAGTAATTTTAATCGCCACGCATATCACACAAAAAAACTTATTTAATGATACTGATTTACATAATATTCTTAACAGTTGTTATTTATTTTAGATAAAAAGCGATAGCGGATGCAAACCCTTCTGTTGACCGATTTATTGCATGAGTAAATTGAACATTTCAACATCTCATACCTTCATGTAAAGCAAATGACACCTTTTAAAATATAATAAGTATTTATAGTTATTATCTTAGATAAGAATAGGATATGTATCATAAGTAAGTGCATTAAAAAACAATATTGCTTAAATATAGTAATCGCAGAACAATACTCAGTAATTATATTTAATTAATTATTAATTATTTTATAAATAAATTAAACGCGTGAAATAAAATATACTGTTTAAATATGAATCAGCAGTGATTGTATTTTTATTTTAATAATCACAGATTATTTTTTTAAAGTTCTTTTTGCATGCAGAGATGCATTTGCAATATCTTTAGAAAGCATTTTCTTTCGTGCGCATGGAAAGGAACTATAACAGTTTAGAAGGTTGAACATTTTTTTCTTCAATTGTATGATCTTTAATACAGCGTTAAAAAAGGTTTAGTGAACACTTATCAGAGCATATTAAGTAACACAACCTTAAAATTTGTATCAACTTATTGGTCTTGGAACTCACCTATTATCAGATCAAACAGTAGATTATGACCACAACCAAAGACTTCCATAGCACTGATATGAGTCGTGTTCTGAGAAAACTGGTCATACTGCATGTGCGTAAAGTGTCGTCCCAGATAAGCCTGTGCAGTGCGCACAGGCTAATCAGGGACGACACTTTACGCTTTAATGGTATTTTTCGTTTAAAGGAGTCCCTTTTTACCGAAAATCTAGTTTAAGCTGAAAGTGTCACTTTACGCAAATGCATTAAGCCCAGTTTTCTCAGAACATGGCTGATATATACGTGGTGCGTGTAGCAGTTATATCTGTTTCTGAATATAAAAAAACTATTCCCGGAAATTCATTTTGACGTGAAAGGCGCGCATCCATTGACTGAAACGACTAGCACACACATCAAAGAATACCGCCGGTTGGTGACAGGAAATAGATCTCTAGGACTTAGAAAGGATTAAACGCTTTCACCGCGAGATGTAATGTGTTCCCAAACTCAAAGATTAAACGAGTATTTGATATTGCATTTAACGTGATTAAATGTTATAGTCAAATATTTGTAGCCTTCCCGTAGTGCGATGTCTGCTTATAAAACAATCAAGCGATCACAGTAGTTTATATATTTTTTGGTAAACGATACGGTTAAAACCAGTACCTTCTTTTCCCGGGCAAAATGCATATGTAGTTGCATTAATGATAAGAATGAAGAACGCGTGTTTGTTAAATCTCGTACTTGTAGATTGTTCTTAATACAAAATAAGCGTAATTTGTTGCATGTTATGTTCTAAATACACCAGACAGTACAGCAATGGTCACGGTACTAGAACGAAGAATACAAGCAGGATAAAATATGGCAATGACCCCAGGCTTTTATCTGAATGATTTATATAGCTCCTGTCATCTTGAGTACTCAGCAAAGGACCCGTCGACAGAATAGGGCTGAGTCACGTGATATGGTCGAATCACGTGATGTCATAGTTCACCATGTTTCTTCGCAAATGTCTTTCAAGTGGGTTCGTAGATTGTCATATCGTGACGATGGAATGATGCTACGTTATTTATAACATTGTAACAGAAAACGTTCATCGGTAAAGTGTCTATATATCATGTGTTTGAGATTTTCTCTACACTTATATGCGTCTCGTTATCTAGCCACCAGACTTATACTTAACATCTGTCCGAAAGTGGTAAATAATGATTAAAACTAACACATGATGCCGATAAAGAGCGAAATATGTTTCATAGATTCTACGAGTTCCAATATATTAATTCCAGTTTTGAGATGCGATGTTTCCGGGGGCAAATAAATATTTGTTTATGAACATTGATTGTAGCGGGTGTAAATAAAATTGCGGTATTTTGAGACGTACTGTATTCAGATGGAGTAATCACGTGACAAACAAGATGGCGACGTCCATGCCGAGAAAGGTATTTTTCGCCGTTATATTCCCCATTTATTACTTTAAATAATTGTTAAAATGCCGCTCACGTTCAAGCCATATTTTCTGCATGAAAATGATTAGCATTTACATCGTATTAATATTCGCGCTATATCTCGACTTTACTAGCTGCGAAATTTCTTAGCGTGTCACATAATTACAGCTCGCGCTAAGAAATTTCGCAGCGAGTAAATTCGAGATAGAGAGCGAATGTTATTACGTAATAAACGCTGATAACTTTCTTGCAGATATGGCTGGAAAGTGAGCGACATTTAAACAATTATAGTCGTAATAACGGGTATAAAAACGGCGAAAAATACCTGTCTCGGCATTGACGTCGCCATCTTGTTTGTCATTTGATTATTCTCTCTGATATTGATCCATCCTTCAAATCTTTATTTTCGAGATGTGATGCTACTCTCCATATACAAAAGTAACCAATTGCATCATAAACATAATTTGAAATGGACTTATTCTTATTTTAACGTTTGGTACGACTGTTTATTGATAGTTCATGCGGACGTGAAAATAAAACCATAACATTTTTTTATTTCATCGGTTGAGATTTATGTCGTTGGAATGACCTTCAATGTGGTAGCATGATGTCATAACATATGCCACAGGATGTATTAATAAATAAAAAAAATATGATTCGCAAAAGACACACAAAGCGTATTTCGCAATATTTAGTATGTATCAACATTGAACGTATGCATAAATGATAAACGTGTAATGCGTTATTAGAGTAATAAATGTTGCTATCGCTACTAGGATAGCTGTGGCGTAGAGGATATGGTGTCAGCCTAACGTCCGAGAGGTAACGGGTTCTATCACAACTATGGCAGCGTTCTTTAGATCTCCAGTTAAGACACCATGCTATAATTCTACCCAGAAAACAGAATCGAGAGCGTTTCAATAAGCGTTAGGCTTTCAATACAATCGAGCTAAAATAAATAGGTTTTAAACCATTACAGGTCATAGCGGAATTAACCAGCTGGGAGGTATGTTTGTCAACGGACGCCCTCTACCGGATTCTACTAGGCAACGCATCGTGGAGCTGGCCCACAGTGGGGCAAGGCCCTGTGACATTTCCCGGATTCTGCAGGTATCCAATGGATGCGTGAGCAAAATTCTCGGACGTTATTACGAGACCGGGTCAATACGACCTCGAGCAATAGGTGGCAGCAAACCTCGTGTTGCTACGAATGATGTGTGTAGACACGTTGCCCAATATAAACGGGAATGTCCGTCAATATTCGCCTGGGAAATTCGTGATAGACTGCTGGCGGACGGCGTTTGTAATCAGGAAAATATACCCAGTGTAAGTATATATAATACGAGGCTAGTTATATTTATTAAAACTTAAAAATGGATTATAGATTATTTTTCATAAATGACTTCCATACATGACGTCCATGCTATTGTGTCGTTATGTTTAATCTTGATGTATTTCTTGATGCTAATTACCAGGACTTATAAATGAAACATCAATTAAATAATTGAAAGCTAATCGGATGAACGTTTTGTAGCCATTTACAGAAAGAGAAACTACCTTTTTTCTCAATATACACCAACGATTCACGACATATGTGTTAAAACAAGAACAAAAGCAACAGTAAATAAGTATATTAACTGAACATTTTACTCATAGCGCCTTTAACATATTCAAAGATATGAACTTAGAAGAAGTCAAAGAGTTTTAACTTCGAACCTCAAAAGAAGCTCGACAGGCGTTTCCTGACTTTGTGGGAAAAGTACAATATTTCCTATAACGATGTTAATTTTAAACGTTTGGAAGAGGCGATAAAGAATAAATCATCGATACTTAAAATCAATTAATTCACACCAGAATAAGGGAGAACGAAGACAACCCATTAACTAATCAGTTCGCAAACTATAGGAGCTATTGAATGCTGCTTGCCCCGAAATAAAGCGTCAGAACCTAGAGCTTTTCTGAAAACCCGCCTAATGCAACGGCGTCCTATTGCGTCGCTATTCTTCCGTCAATACACGGCGCGGCATCTGCGATCGCAAATATAATATCGTTAAAAGATCAAAGGACGCCGCGTCTAATCACCAATGCAAGGCTGTATAGAAAATCGAGGGATATTATATTTATCGCGTTTGGTGAGAAATCGTGTATATTCACTTCTATAAATGGCTTAGTCAGTCTTCACAGGCAAGCCGCGGTTGAGACACATTTCATATATTTTTGTTTACAAATGTTATTTAGCTTCATTCAGAATTAGTCTTTGTAGAAATCAATCATATCTCACTTGAAACGTAATTAAATCTTGAACGAATGTTCAGAGTAAATCTCCAGTTATGGTTATTCGACGGACACCGAAGTGTTCCGAGTATTGATCAGTACAAATTATTTGTTAAAAATAAATAATAGGGTCTTTATCTAGCGCTCCTTTTTTGTTTTTTACAATAAATCTTTGATGCGCAAGTCTGTTTTTCATATACTTTGCATTTATTCCCGAAGAAAATGTATGCTAAAATAGTTCGTATAAAAACGGCAAATAAAAGTAATAGATTGATGCACTTTGTCTTTAAAAAAAGAAGCTCCGTTCATTTTCGCAATACAACTTGAAGTCTCCGCCTAATATCACTTTTGTTCTGTGTCTTTTGCCCGTGTCTCACTAATGATTTCCATAAATCCATAATATATACCATCTCTGTCTAACTAAAACATATCTGTAAGACTGATTCTCATCTTTTTGCCAATTTCTAACGCTCGAATCAACCAAGCGAAAAATTTAAGAAACCAAATCATCCCCTTGACTTAGTCCCGCCAAGGAAATACGGGCAGTATTGAGCTTCGGAATTGTTTTGCGTGTGGAATAGTCTGGAACACGGACTTACGCAGGTGGTAATTTCGATAACCTTTTTAATTATTAAGTTTTGTTGTTGGGCGAGCTTAAATAATCTAAGCTTTTAATACAATCAAACGCTGCGTTTATTTAAAAAAAATGTTAGTTAATTTTGACGCGTGCTCGTTTTAATTCAGAAAATTTTCGTCCAAGCGACAAAACTTTCTAGTGTTAAAATATATTATAATAATTGATAAATGGCGTTGTTTGTTGTATCACTTAATTTTATTTAATATTTAAATAAATACGTATATTTAAATCAATTCGAATGTAGTATTTTATCAGAAAACAAGTAGTTTTTTCAGTGATATTACATTTTATTACGCTAATAACAAGAAATGTTCGTCTTTACTGCAAATTGATGTTTGTTTCATCGTGAACATAAATTATTTTGAATATAATTTTACATACCTAAATACCCTTTTTATTTAAGTGATGTGTTTGAAGAATATTAGCCTGTTTCGTTAATATTTCCCGGTAATTACAAACCGATTGACACTCTGGATATCTATTTTCCTGTTAATCCATTTCCCAGGACGTTGAAATTGCATACTGCATACTAACCGCCATTATCAGTGAATGAATAAATATTGATATTTTGTTCAACGTAGTATAGTAAATTCCTCGTTTCATATTTCATTTTGGCTCGATGTCAAAGTTTTGTGTACGAATAACAATGAACTGCAATTATAAAGCCAGTTGTGAGCGGTGAGTCGCGCTCTGAGAAAAGTAGGTTTAATGCATGTGCGTAAAGTGTCGTCCCAGGTTAGACTGTGCAGTCCGCACAGGCTAATCAGGGACGACATTTTCCGTCTTAACTGGATTTCTGCTAAGCAAAGACTTTCTTTAAACGAAAAATACCATAAAAGCGGAAAATGTCGTCCCTGATCAGCCTTTTCGGACTGCGCAGATTAATCGGGGACGACACTTCACGCACATGCCCCCTTCTCACAGAGGGGTGCGTAAATAAATAAGTATATTCGGGGTAAAAAATGATGGAACCCACTACTGCCAATACAAACTTTTTAAATTTTTGACTAATGTATTTAATTATATTTATATAAATAATAAAACGTAAAATATAGTTAAACTCCAGAGAAAATATTGTTTACACCTGCGCTTCGTTTATTTTATTTTAAATTCTTTTTAAACTTGCAATAATATTTATTGTATAATAACTTTAGGCATACAAACAAACAAGACAACTATCAAATAACCGTATTAAGACGACATCTCAATATATTCCAGAAGTAAATAATAACTGTATACTAAAGAAGCACATATAGAGATTTAAGTCATGCACACCGTTAAGGCAAAAATGGAAGCGCTAATAGTGGAACCTGATTTGCAAAATCTTAAATTTTATTTTATTTAAATCAAAATGATATTTGTTCATATCAGCAATAACATATGAAAATAATTTTAATATGAAATACCACGATACAATACAAACGCAAGAACCAAATGATATGAAATGGAATTTACCTAAACGTGTTAATTAAAGTTAAGTGCAACCTTGCTGATGTCTGTTTTTTGTTCTGAAAATGGTGCCACTTTGTAATACAAAACAAAACAAAAACAAGAACAATATTGATTCGATCAAGTGCACCTCACAACAGGATTACGTATTTTGTTTCGAAGAAAATAATACAAAAGAATTATAATTTCATAAAGACGCCTGTTATTCAAAATATGCGGTTTATTGATGCGAAGGAAATAAGGGTCATGTGCTTAAATACTGGGAATTCATTTACCAATATATGGGAAAATTAATTAAGTGATTCTTTTTTGCGTGTCAACGTCAAGCATATTCTGTAAAAATCTCGTCGGCGCTTTAGAAATATTTCCAGTAACTACTAGCGACCGATGGTGGCATTAAAACGCGTTTTACGTCTGAACGAACAAACTGAATGGTGCTTCAATGACATGATTGGTGGAGGCGACTTCCAATACATTGCTACGCCGGTTACCCTTTCGCAGCGTCTAGGGTCCTAGCGAAGCAGGGCACTTGAAAACACAGGGTCATAGAAACGGCCCTTTGCTCTCACCAGCTTCAGTATTGTCCGCGGCCAGTGACCAAGAAAATGCGGCACTCGAAAACCAGACCATATGGCCAAATTTGACTTCTATATTAATTTGCTCATACCTTGTTAGCATCAATTGATCAGGAGTCATGGACTCGATTTTCGGATGTTTGTCGGTCTTTAGATTCGTTTCTACAAATTGCAATGCAAACAGTTTGGAGTGGGCTAGCAAACAAATACACGATGCGATACACACGTTATTACCGAGGCCTCCCTTATCTGCGTTGGCATGTGAATTAAAAGACGTTCCTGTCACATATCATTATCAAACCATCATACCAAACCAATAAAATTATTATTCGAGCTGAATGAAATTCTTATATTAGCGTTACATGAGAATTATCATATGTAATGCAGGATGGCAATTGTTTTTTCTCCATTTTACTTTAAAAAGAAACCATATATTGTTTGCTTTGAAATTTCTGTTCACATTATTGTATTGTAATATTATTATACATTGTTAACGCGTTACAGGTTTCTTCCATAAACCGTGTCCTTCGAAACCTAGCAACAGAAAACCAAAAGGTCATGGGTCAAGGCAGCATGTACGACAAGTTGGGTATCCTGAACGGACAGGCATGGGCCCGGCCTAACCCATGGTACCCCAATATGGGCATGCATACTTTAGGAGCACCAGCTTACCATCAACCACCAAGTAGTCACTTGGAACTGGACAAGAAACGTAAGCTGATGTTGTTTGTATTGCTAGTTAGCTAGAAAGTGTATATGAGACTCACTCTGTGAAAACGGCGTTCGATGCAGGTGCGTCAAGTGTCGTCTTAGATTAGGCTGTTCAGTTCGCACAGTCTGGATTTTTGTTAAAATGATACTTTCTTAAAACTAAAAATATCATATAAGAAGAATGGGTCCTCGAGGCCCGATCAGGCTGTGCGGACTACACAGGCTAATCTGGGACTACAATTTACGCACATGCAGTTAACCCGTTTTCACAGACCACGACTCGTATGCATAGTCTTTACATCGGGCATGTTTTCCATTAACTACTGTGTGCATTGAAAAATATAAAACACATGAAATAAACAAAAGCTTCTGCTTTCCGATGTTTTTTTACTCTTTTAAGACAGCGTACAATGTGTTGTATTAATTATATGTGTGAAGATTACAATCAATAACCTGTAAATACACATGGCGTTAACGAATAACTCAACTCTTTCGAAATTACCACATACAGTAAAGGGCGGATGTGTTGAACAAGCAAATACAAAAATATTAATAATTTTAACATCATAAACGGATATAATTCATTTGTAGAAAACAATATCAGTGAAGAAGTTTTATTTTAATTGTAGTTGCTGTACTTAAAAAGCTCTAAGGTCGCAAATCGGTACGTTACTCCAAAATGGCAATCTGCTATGTTCTCTATCAAACGTTCCCAACACTTTCTCGCACCGCAATGCGAAACGAATCAGTTTCTCATAAAAGAAAAAGTGCATTTTAATACTAGCATTAAAGTGTTGATTACATAACTAGATGTTTGACGCCAGACTATATGCCGGGCCACTTCAGAATTCAAATTGTTTGAAAATAAATCCAGCTTCGGGACACTCCAGATTTCTGTGTCGTCTCCGTAAAATCGTAATTGTCAACGGCGTTTACAGCCAACATTATTGGACAATGGGACGACCCAAGCGATACAAGTGTAAGAACCAGAGATGGATTTCTATTAGCAAGACATCTCAGACTCAATTAATTTCTCCCGTTTTCGAAAGCCGAAACAGATTAAAGAAATCGTTTACACTTTCACCTTTGGTCATTGCGGGGATGCTGCTGAAGTGCTGACAGAATGAAATATGCATTTGATTGTGTAAACGTAGTCACAGTGTCTGTGGACCTTTTCATCACATCGGCTAATCCCGTAGCTATGTAAATACTGTTGAAGTACAGACAGGTAATGTGCATCGAGAGAAGTGCGACCCGCGTCATCTGAAGCCAATCGCGCGTTAATTTGTTTTATTGCTTTCATTTCCACATTTGACTGATATAACATTGCCAATTTACCGTCATAGGAATGCAATTTGGAAACATTGTCGGCTACAAATGTTTTTGATTTTTTTAAATGTAAGTTCAAAGTTGGACACCGAAAACGAAGTCTCCAACCCTGCGCTCTCATTAGTCGTAATAAAACACAAGTTCTCATACCAAATTACCCTATAAATCTACACTGTTTTGAAATAAAGATATCTGGAACTCTTGTATTCGATTTGACCATTCAGTGATATACGTGAGTTTTTGTCATTATTTTCGCAAACACGATATTACGAACGGCCATAAACGGCCGCGCGTCCTTACTCGACCCCTCTGGCCACTGTAGCGGTAATATTTAATGATTATGCGTATTTTGCTTGCTAAAACCATGAACAATGTCGCCTATCATTAAACTCGGGTAATAATCGGTAACCCTTTATTATATTAATTTGTACGAGACATTACAAAACTGTTATTTAAAAATACAAAGGACTTTGGATGAGGCGCAAAACATAAAAACACAATAAACCCGTTGACCTCATTGGCGCGGACAATCGGCTGCTCTTTCGTTTTTTAAGCCGGGTGGGCAAAACAACAGATGTTGAGGAAAATGGTTGTTAACTATACTGGCTTTTTAAAACGTGACGATTTTTCATTTAACGGAAAAGGAACAGTTTATTTATTATATACGAAATGGTTACGAATGTATCTTTACGACTTCATCCGTTAGAACTGTGTGTTTGTGTGTACATAAAAAGCTGATGTATTTGATCTAAATATGCCGATCATTAAATGTGTATTGCAATTAGAGTTTCAATATCCTTTTTATCAATATCATGTTATTATTAATTTCACATGATTTCTAAAGAGCAATTAAATTTTAATATAAACATATTGAGGATTTCTACAAATATTACTGGTGTATCGTAATTTGAACACAGGTCGAATTTAAAGAAACTGATTTCAATGCAAACATCAAATGAAGTCAAATTGTTCTTTAATGTAATGCATTGTAATATTATATTATGCGTAATTACCGTAGAGAATAACTACATGATTTGTACATTTCAAGATCACAAATAAAACTCTTCCTTATGGTTCTCAATTTCCAAACACGTGGAAGCAATTCACAATTTATTGAAATCCTTAATGCACTTGATAATTCTAACCCCTTAATTATCTGAAAGAAGAGAGTAACATGTTTAATCATGCCTCGCAATTTAATACATTAAATGTGTCGTGTTCTGAGAAAACTGGGCATAATGCATGTGCTTCAAGTGTCATCCCAGATTAGCCTGTGCAGTCCGCACAGGCTAATCAGGGACGCCACTTTCCGCTTAAACTTGATTTTCGGTAAGGAGGGACGTCCTTTAAACGAAAAATACCATAAAGCGGAAAGTTTTGTCCCTGATTAGCCTGTGCGGACTGCACAGGCTAATCTGGGACGAAACTTTACGCACATGCATTTAGTCCAGTTTTCTCAGAACACGACACAAATATTAATATTAAACGCAATACTTAATATGTCAAACCTTTTCAGTTTAACAATAATAATAAAACAAATGTAAAAAGCAAGTTTATTGTATTATTATAGAAACATGTATTTGATATTTGGGAATTTGTTACATCCCTAATATTGCGGCAATTTGTCTCCTTTAAAAATAAAATAACAAATCTGAGTGTTCATGCAGCCGGAGTGTACCATTAATGTTTATCAGTGTATTTAAAAGGCAAGAAGGTTTTTTAGTCTTTAAAAATATGTAATGTTGACAGCGTAAATAGAGGAGTGCACTAGTGTTTTATGCATATAAAAATATTGCACGTGGGTTATTGTTTTATCGCATAATAAACGTGTTCTTTTTTCTTCCAGACAATGATACAAATTCAAGTTCGGATAGCAACCATAGCGACGGTGCGAAGGGCTCGGAAAATGACGAACAAATGCGGATGAGATTAAAACGGAAACTTCAGCGTAACCGCACGTCGTTTACAGCATCCCAGATAGAGGCGCTGGAAAAGGGTGAGCCTTTCTTGTTGGTGATGAATGTTTCAGTGCAAGGTAATAAGGTCGACGGTCACAGAGCACATGACGTTGTATTCACTTACCAAATTACAAATGGAGAACGTGTTTTACCTTACCGTTGTCTTACAGTGCACGAATAACCATTTTATTGTATACGGACCGTTATAATCAAAACTCTATACAATGCATGTACATTATGTAGAATGATGGGTGACATAAAATTTGAAACGGCCGTCTTTGATACTGTTTGTCCTTTAAACTTCTTCTTGAATATGTACCATGAGACGTAATGTTTTTTTTTGTATCAGTCTCTCGTTTAATCTGAAATTATTGTAATTTCAAACTTTCATAAAACTATCAAGATTTTGAAGTAAACCAATATATTTTTGTAAATTTATTATGTAATCATGGTATTCTGGAAGGATATTCAAGAAAAAGTCCTTACAAGTTTTTCAATACTAGTAAATATTTTTTGTTTATTTAAATTATCAACGGTCGCCTGGCAGGCATCCTGCATTTGTTGCATATTGTACAGAGGGAAATATCCACGAAACGTAACACAGTTGATATGTACAATGCATAAGCGTGTATGACTTACAAAAATTGACACAATTTGTTTAAATAAAGTTTAAAATTGCCGATCGGCGGTTTCTTTGAAAAACTATTTTTCTTCTAAACAATATTGTCACCTTTTATTCAATTGTCGTGAAACTCTTTCTGTTTTAATCCCAGTTTCCAAGACTTTAATACCATTTGTGATTGATAGTTTAAGAAATATTGTTTTTGTTTCAATGAGGTTTGCGCATGCGTGTTATAAACAAGTTAACTTTTAATGGGAGGATATTAATCATTATTTCGGTATATTTTCATATGAACAGAAAATATTTAAATTTTGAAGTAAACCAATATTTATTTATCAAAAGGTTATACTATCATCTTTTTCAGTAAGGATTAAAAAAAGTCATCACTTGTTTTACAATTAATAGTTTTCCCGATTGTATATTTTAATCAATTCATTACATGAAACAATATTGATGATGAACTAATATATCTGTATCAGTCATTATTTTAACTGAAAATTTTCTCTTGACGTTTTCTGTTTCGTTATTTGATATTTCTATAAAAAAGAGTGCAAGTTTTTGCAAGTTATACTATCATCTTTTTCAGTAAGGATAAAAATCGTCAAAAAATCGTCATTACTAGTTTGCCAATTAATAGTTTTCCCGATTATATATTTTAATCAATATATGAACCAATATTGATGATGAACTAATATTCTTGTATCAGTTATTCTTTTTACTGAACATTTTCTCTTGACATTTTCTGTTTCGTTATTTAATATTTCTATAAAAAAGAGTGCGAGTTTAAGCAAGTTTTTCAAGTTATACTATTATCTTTTTCAGTAAGGATTGAAATCATTCTTACTAGTTTTCCCGATTGTATATTTTAATCAATATATGAAACAATATTGATGATGAACTAATATTCTTGTATCAGTTATTCTTTTAACTGAACATTTTCTCTTGACGTTTTCTGTTTCGTTATTTGATATTTCTATAAAAAAAAGAGTGCGAGCTTTTGCAAGTTCCGTCAAGTACGCCCAAACAAGTTATGTTTTCTCACAATAGCGGTTTCATAAATTCGTCCATTCAAGCCTGATCCCTGGCTTGTGTGTCCGGGTGCAAACTACCCTCATAAATCACGTTGTAATTAATATTGTCCAATACATAGCTGACTTATCTACGGACACCACCTTTAGTCTCATACCCTGTTAGTGTCAAAGTCGATCAACTTAGTTCACGATTAATCTTTGCGCTTTTTTGGAGATAATTTTGTAAGGACAATTGTTTTGTGGTACGTTAAGGGTCACTTGTTAAGAAGGTATTCAGGGACATAAAAGACATTTTTCCCTTCAGGGGACTAACCTTTGGTTTGATACTGATACCTTGTTCGGCCGCAATGACTTTGGCGTTTTACTCCATTGACATGTTTTGTGAGCGCGTATGGTTATTAACGTTTGCCGAATCGATGTTTAAAGTGACCGTTAGAAAGTCCTCCAAGACTTTGCAACAATGAATGTTTACGTCATGTGCACGCTTAAGTCGGTGTGCAATGTGCAAATAAAATTGTAGCACATGTATTTCTGTTATCGTAAGGGAAATTACAACAGTTTATATTTTGTGCAAATAGGAGTTAAACGATTGTTAAGAACAAGCTGTTGGTGTAAATAAAAAAGATAGGTTGAAGGAAATTCCGTAAATATAATTGTAAGAAATTAAGCAACCGTTAGCATCCGCTACTATTTTATTGAATGCTGGTGATCGATTTTCTTTAAAATATAGAAAAAAAAATACAACATATAATGAAGTATACAAATAATATACTGTGTGTGTATTGTGTTTGCCACAATGCGAATATCTGATTGGAAAATAAACATACAGATTGTAGATGCGCTGCCGACATAAAAGAGTAATACATTCTTCTGTAAAAAAATGATGCAAATTCCCATGTATTCATTTTACATAATAATTTCGACACTGTGAACACAACATGCTCAAAAATTTAACCAAGAAACTAATAACGATGAAATTGGTATTTTATTATGAAATGTGAATAAAATGAATGTATGTTACTATAATATTGTATCTAAATTAATAACTATACATACATGTATATTTTTATTTAAGATTTTATTAATTTATATAAAAAATAGAGCATTTATTTATTTTAAATATCTAAGAATATCTTTATTGCCATAACATATTTTTGTACGATATAAAAATCGAGATCTCAGGTGATTGCGTACAATTGTGGTTATTATTATTTATGTGCATTTTACTCGATCATGCTTGTGTACAATGATAACATATGCTTTCAGAATTCGAGCGCACGCATTACCCCGATGTGTTCGCCCGAGAGCGGCTTGCACAGAAAATAGACCTTCCTGAAGCCAGAATACAGGTACACAATAGTATTTTTCAAATAATTGAATACTTATTTAAATCGTAAACGGTATTATACTTTGTCTATTGTTTAGTTTCGTTCCATGCCGGCATGTATTTAGTACATTTTGCATATTACATATGAAAAAAAATATTGACATTATTTAATTCATAAATATTTGCAATGTTCGACATACCGGTATTCGTTGTTTTAGTTGTTAGTGTTGCTGTTTTAAAGGGACCTTTTTACGTTTTTGTAAATTGACAATATTGACAAAAAGTTACAGATTCGCAAATTTCCGTTGTAGTTATGAATTTTGCGTGGAAACAGTTATGCTGAACACGTACCATGCTCTAAAATATCCATTATTTTTATCTCCTGAAGATTTAAAAACATGAAAATTTTAAAGCGTAACAAACGCCAAACGATTAAATAATTTTGAGTCTTGCTGTTATCGTTATATGGTGTGCCATTTCGAGAATGACTTATACAAAGTATCAAATTCTTACTGTATGAGCACGAATGGCTGAGTGGTTTGTATGCTAGACTTTTACTCCAAGGTCCAGTGGTTCGAATCCAGATGTGGATTACTTTTTTCCTTCTTTTTTTTTTGTTTTTACTATTAGTTCCAATGTTTCTGTGAAAACAATAACGAAGTCAATGAAAACAGATTATAATGATAACCAACATAATTATAATGTATTCTTAAATAGTTGAATTTCAAAATTGTTATTTAACAACTTGTAAACATAAGATGCGTCTTTAATTTATTAGTTTAATTTAACAAAACACACATTAATTTCTAATCATAAGTACACCCCCTCTTTCATGTGTCTGATTTTCTTTAGTTTAATGAACAAACCATAAAAAACCACTGTATCCACGATTTGCCTTTTTAGGTTTGGTTTTCAAATCGTCGGGCAAAATGGCGTCGAGAGGAGAAGCTGCGGAACCAAAGGCGTGATCCCGGAAGTGGATCCTCGCGTCTCCACCCCCTCAATTCGGGCTTTCCCAACTCCATGTATCCCTCTCTACAGACCATATCCCAGATGGGGTCCGTTGATTCATATAGGTAACGATCGGTTTACTATTTATATATTTACAGTATAAAAATAATTTACTTTCTCTATAATCACATTGTATTGTATAGTTTCCATCTGTTAAGAACTGAAAATCAGTTATGTATTGCATTTAGGTGTTGTATTAATATATTTATAAAAATTATTATTTAAAATGATTTGCGTATGCATAAAGGTTACAGTCTAATTATTATTTGTGTATTTTTCTTTATACATTTGTTAGGTATATAAATTGAATTAGATTAAAGCGGTGGATATTTAATTATATAATATATATTTAAGTATATAAATATTATACTGATAAGTTAGAATGGATGTAAATAAATATAAATATTGTACAGTTATGTTAAAATCGATGTATATAATAAGTATATTTTAGTATTTAGAGTTAGTTTTTTTTAAATATTAGTATGATATTGCATTCCATGTTTTACTTTTTTTACTGATAGGTAAATGTGCTTATAAAAAAACATTCTTAACATTTTTTTCTCTGTAATCGTTATAAATTTTCATTATACATTTTATATTAAATATTCTGCAAAACATTGAATTTTAAATTTATTCAATAATTGCACCCACCCCTTTTAACTATCCCATCGGACTTTGATTTTTGGGTGAAATGTATTATTATTATTATTATAATTATAATAATAATAATAATAATTATTATTATTATTATCAAATAGTATTAAAAGTAGTAGTAGTTAAAAAAAATATTGTTATTATAATTTACACGAGATATTATTAGAAAAAAAAAGTAAGCTAAGAGATGACTGATTGATGCAAAAATCTTTAAAAAAAAATGTTATTTATGTATATTTTTTTTGCATTTAATATAAAAACAGATTAATGTTAAATAATTTGTGTTCATTTAAATGTTAAAATATCGCTTCAATCCTTCTTTAAAGCCATTCAATGTATTATTATTATTATAATCATATTTCATTACTGAACAGGGTTATTTTTCATGTGTCTAAAAATATAACATTATGTTGTTTTGTGTGTGAATATTTATGCTCTAAATATGACGGCGAATAAATTAAATATTCTTATTTGTTAAAATTAAGTATTGCAGAATAATTAAGTTTTATCCATAAAACGTTTTCCGTATTACTGATTATATCAGTTGTTATTTTAAAAATTAAACAAACATTACTGTAAGGTTGTACTGGATGATCAAATTAAACATTAAATTTTAAGACAAATATCTGCACACGTTCTTCAAATAACGCGCTACAATATTAGATCTTTTAAGTTACTTTAAAATTACGCTGTGTGGTTCACGAAAAACATACTTAAATAAAATATAATCGCAAACATTAATTTTCAAAACGCCAATCGTCCTATTGTTTTCTTCAGTGCAATGCCTCCAGTGCAGAATTACTCATTAAACAATTCCATGCCATCCAACCCATCGTGTCTTCAATCCTCCAGTTCACCCTACTCCTGCATGATACCTGGTAAGTCAATACAAATATAGTACGTTTTATGGCTACATAGCATGATATCTGGTAAGTCATGACTTATACAGTACGTAATACGGCTGCATAGCATAATACCTTGTAAGTCAAGACATATATAGCAATATAAGCCAAATACATGGTAAGCCAAGACATAAATGCAGCTATATAAGCCAAATACCTGGTAAGCCAAGACAATTACGTAGCTATATAAGCCAAATACCTGGTAAGCCAAGACAAAAATGTAGCTATATAAGCCAAATACCTTGTAAGCCAAGACAAATATGTAGCTTCATAGCATAACACATAGCTTTAAAAGCAAGCTAGATACGTGGTAAGTCAAGATAAATAAAGCTTGATTAGTTTGTTTGTGCGGAAAGTCAAGATTTTTTTAAACATTTATTTCACTACTGCTATTGCATATCCAATTATATTTAATAATAATATAAGTATGTCCCACCCCTTTCATATAAGTTGTCCTTTTCGGATTTGTAAAATGTAGTAGTAAGCAAAACCTATGGATTGCATTAACTATCTGAGAATTGTAAATACATTACAAAGCAAAACTATTTTAAACGCGATTTTATTTCAAGTAGGAACTGTTAAAGACCTCAAGCTATTAAATTAGAAGGTTTGGAAGTTTGGCAATTTTCTGTATTGATCCACATTAACTTTACAAAAAGTTAGTCGAATAACACGTGAGGGGTAAGATTGCTTGATGTGGTGCATGTCTGTGTGTTCACAGTTGTTTCTACCTAATCGTGTGAATGCGATTTTGTTAATTTCGGTTATTTATTGCACAGACTATCCGGGGCCTCGGAGCTATGACGCTCTCTCCCTAAGTGCGTATTCGAGATCATCGTGCAGCGCAGTCGCAGCAGGCAGCATTCCAAGTCACGTGTCCCATCTCAACTCTCACAATGGTGCGTCCTCGGGTAGGACATATATCAATACGGGTACATACATACACATAGACTAGAACTGCAGTGTTGTGTTGGATTCGATATTGTGTTGCACTCGGAAAAAATAGCAAGCAGGAGAAATTGCCAGCATTTTGGATTGTATTTCCATTAATTTATAATAAAATCATTGTTTGTAAGCACATTGGCACATCTCTATACATATCCCGTTTACAAATGTTATGAGAAATATCGTGTTGTGAAGTTTTCGGTCACATCGTACTCAAACTGAAATACAGTATTCTTAATATGTATTGTGATAATATCGTAAGTAAACAATTGTTTTATTATTTTATTTGTATGTCAACCTGCCTAAAAAGACCCATTCGTTTATACGTGTTCTCAAATTTCAGGTTTAATATCACCAGGGGTGTCCGTTCCTGTTCAAATCCCAGGGGGCGGACCCCAGGACATGCATCACATGGCGTCCATGTCGTCGCAATACTGGCCGCGAATCCAATGATAGTGGGTCCAATGACATTCGGTCAAATGATAGTGGGTCCAATGACATTTGGTCCAATCATAGTGGGTCCAATGACATTTGGTACAATGATAGTGCGGCCAATGACATTTGGTCCAATCATAGTGGGTCCAATGACATTTGGTCCACTGATTGTCGATCCTCTGGGCATGTTCATTGGGTTCCTCTTTGTCATGTCCTGTGGCAAAACGTACTGACTGTGCTGTATCGTTGTTTCTGGTTTTATGAAACAAGTGATGTAGCCAAAGCAGCCAGAATGTCTGCCCCGTGTAAATGAACAAGTAGTTCTTTCCTACAGAAGGGAACTGTAACTAAAAAAGCGAGGACGTGTTAGTGAAACGTTTGAATAGATGAGTTCACCGAGAAATAACCAAGGAAAAGGGCGGCAATGTTTTTTATGTAAGCCATATAAGAAATTATAGCTTGGAACTTAACGGTTGCGTTAGAAGCAAACAATGAACATGTATAGTCTCGGAAATAGTTTGTGAAAGAATCGTGTTGGTAACAATTAATATAACAAACACTACCGGTGACATGGAATAGAAACTGAGATATACATGCGGCTAAGAAAGAATGAAAATTGCAGTACGTTGCAATAAACGCCTTTCCGTATGTCAGTTTTCAATTTTCAACATGTACCCGATATAATCTCTGCATAATCAACACACTCGTGTGTCGCTACTAACGAGACATATGCAAATTGTCCATAATAATTTAGAAAAAAATGAAAGTAAATAGTTTCATTTACATGTTAGGTTCTTTAGAACATAGCACACTTACATGAAAAGGTAAATCACGTTTTGTTAATGTTGTTAAAAGGTCATTGAATTCCAGAGTGAAATTGATACAGTGAGTTAGTAACTGCACATTATATATTTAAGATCATGCATTTTATCATGTGTACATACAAGATATTTATTCCATGTTATCCGCTTTTCCTTTCTTTTCTGTGGCAAATCAAGACATATGTAGCAAAGGCCGACAAAGACGTAAAGGAAAAAACATTCACAGTTTCTTTAATATGCGTCATGTTATGTTTAAATTAAATCTTCGTAATTTTAATTAAATAATCAAGTTTTTATAATATCAATAATAATAATAAAATGGTTTATTGTTGAGTGTTTATTTGGCAACTCTGTGAATGTGAACATGCTCTCTTTACTAACTTTTATGACCTTTTTAATGTTCAATTCATTAATTAATGTATCGTATTCTGGCTCAAATATTCGAGGGGTTTTTTGGTTCATTTTAAGCTCAGGAATTTCAGTTATATATGAAAAATAAAACCGTTTGTGCATTGAAATCTTCGAATAAAACTGTTTGCTAGTCCATTCGAGCCAGGGTTATATTGTCATTGTTTTAACGTTTTGTTGGTTTAAGTTTGCACTACATGATTGAATGAAAATATTCAATGTACGTTTTCCATTCTTTCTTAAGCGGCCAGTACTTACTAATACTACCACCGTGTTTTACGCAGTCATTATTAATTGTAGCTAGTCGCTTATATGTACTAATCTTTGTTATCACATATTGTGTACACAATGTGAATACTGTTTTCAGCACTTTGTTCCATGTCATATGTGTCTTCATTTAGTTGTTGCGTCGAATGAACGCTTATACTTCTTGCTTCATTGGTACTTCTATTTTTATTCAGAAAATAAAAACACAACTCGAGACAAACGTTAAATCAGGCTTTTAATTAACTATTCTGTAGCTTTGTTTCGCCTAAATATTGAATCATTTGTTCTCCAGACAACGGACTAAATTTCGATCAGGAAATCGGCCCTCGCCTAAACAAAATTATCATTTGAAATTTATGTATCCTAAACACTTATTTAAAATGAATCTTCAAATAGTTTTCTCGCACTATAAATATGTTTCTCAAAATCTATTTTAATCATCTCGTCATTTTCAAAAGCTGCATTCGTAAGTTATCCTTGCAGACCTGTTTTGTTATTATTTCAGACTCCGTGTTCGTGATTATAATTTTCGTACTCTGAGTTCTGAATTATCTTTTCAGACCCTGTATTCGTGGTTATTTTCACTCTTCAAATTTCCAAATATGGGCATGCAGTTGGTGTGTACAGATGCTGTAAAGGTGTTTAAAGTTTAAACAAGATGAAATAAGTATTCTTTTACAGACATTTATTTTTTACAAATTTTTATCTATGGAAGAGCACCATGAAATGTAAGTGATTTCAGCCAAGTAAAAATTGGGGTCGGTTAAAAACAAAGTGTCATAAAATTCAAAATAGTATCATTTAAGTCATATTTTAAACTTAGTTTTTATAGAAACACTATATACAGCAAAAATACCAAGAACTAGACAGATTTACCGTTTACTTTTTGAAATAAAAATAAAAATGCAACATGCATGGTTCGTATTTTCAACAGTAAATCACCCAATTTCGCCATAACGTTGTTTTAATTTTAATAATTGAAAAATGTGCATACAAATTGCAACACATTTAACAATAAATATAGCTTATATGCCATATTAAATCAAATTACGTTAGAAAATAAATAAAACGCGTCGCAAAAAAGTATACGTCGTCGGCAGGATTCGAACCTGCGCTGGAATATCCCAAAAGATTTCTAGTCTATCTCCTTAACCACTAGGCTACGGCACCTAATAGTAGGCTCTTCAACCTTCGAAGAAATCGCGGGAAATCATTAGAGGTGCACTACCTTAACGTGTGGTAATTTTTAATTAGTTATCGTTTTTATACTCGAGTGTTTTCGTGGTTATCAACTGGTATTCTATCATTCCATATGTCGTTACTGTAGCGTCATCCTCATTGTTAATTATCCACGCTGAATGTTAGTGCAGCAATGTGTGTTTGTGTCATTATTAAGACTGTTAAAAGGTCTTATAAGTATATAAAGCAATTTCTTTTTAAAATGTAAAACTTATAAACTTAAAAATTAAATAAAAATATTAAACAATTCTTTGCTGTGTTACTTGTGTTTTGTGACTTTTGTCTTGCAAAAGATGCGCTCCGTAGAGACCTTTATGAGCGACCAAATAAATGCAATATTAACATCTGAACAGGCAAATTTAATAAGGCCTGTAGTGTGTGATATTTTATTGGCTATAAGTTTGATGGTCGTTAAGTAAATTCGAGCGTACGAAGTAGACATCACTCTCACTCTCGCTTTTCGTGATGTTGTTTCTTTGAAATTTGATTCACCTTTAAAGAGACATTTTAAAAGATTTTGGCATGTATTGAAGTTTGTCATTTAATGCTCTATATTGATAAATATTAACATTGGATCTAAAAGGCTCCAGTAAAAAAAATAAAGAAAGAAAAAAGTGACCCTCAAATAGGCTCGAACCACTGACCCCTGGGTAAAAGTCTAATGCTAAGACAACTCTGCCATCCGTACTCATACCATTAGTGATGCATTTTATACTTATAAGCAATCCTTGTAGTGTCACAAAATATAACGACAACAACAGAACTCTCCAAATTATTCAATCGTTTCGCGTTGCAACGCTTTATAATTTACAGGTTTTTAAATCTCTAAAAGATGCATAAAATGGATTTTTTTAATTCATGGTAAATGTTCAGTATTACTGTTTCCTCACAAATATCATTACAAAGAAAATTTGCGAATCTGAAACTATTTTTTTTTATTTTGTCGATTCACCAAAACGTGAAAAGATCCCTTAAAAACCTGTATGTGGGATGTTATCAAATGTTCAAGCGATTACATTATCCGAATTATTTCAAATACTACTTAACAATTCTCAATATTACGTATTTGGTCTTCGTATATTAAGATCAAAGTGTTTTTTTTAACCAATTGTTTGACATGTTCCTGGAACATCGGCCGCACTAATTAAACATGTAACATATGGTATTGTTCCATAAACAATTGCTAAGGAATTATGTTTTCTGTTGACGAATGCAAGGATATCTGCAAAAAGCAGCCAACACAACGTTTGGCGGATGTTATGGGTCCATGGTCCCTGTTTTAATTGGCAAATCATAAGAGTCCGTTACCAGTTTTGATCATTTGTTTATGTTTGATGTCTGTGTTGTACGTATTATTGCGAATCAAAAGTCGACCTAAACATGATATTCTCACTACAATATCGGATGTGCAACTACAACGTGTAAGTTTTACAGTAAATGTTATACTTATAACAACGTTCAATGAAATCACGTAAAATACTCGGCTGTTTCAATAAAAAAACATCCAAGAAAATTGGTTGGTTATAAAAATTAAAATCACGCTGGAATTACTCTTTGTCATTTCATAACCGTGTAATAAACATTTGATGAGTCATGACAGACGAGTATGCATCGATTAAGCGATCTATTGTGCATCTAACGATCAATGACAGGGACTTGTTTATGAAATTCAGAAACCACAGAACAAATGTGATAGATTACCCAGTGGAATCCCCCCCCCCCCCCCCCAATACAACAGCATACATTCGATGCACACGTCAAATTCACTTGTTGTCCAGAATCAATTTCTTTGGAGTGTTGATTCTAAAATATTGAAAAAAAACAAAAGCATATACAATTAATGCGTTTTTGTCCAGATTCTATTTCATGTGTGTGTCGATTCCAAAATAGTGCAAGAAATGTGTCCAATAGTTCGACCATACAAAGATCACAGAATACCATACTTGTACACACTTAATCGTAACGATTCTAACATTCGTTTTATGACGATTGTTTTCCCCACTGTGCTGTTATAATTTATATTTATAATTTGCATAAATACAAGAGTTAAGATAAATGATTATTGGTAAATTTGCATTATTTTTTTTACGTTTATGAGTTTATATTGACCAACGGTGTGCCTTGCCAAAGTGTCGTTAGGTCAGTACAGAAAAGTGCAACGCAAGGCTTTATGTGCGGCAGAGCTGTGTGCAATAAGTGTGAAATTTGTTAAGTCATGCGTATACGAACACAAGATCGCATAACGAGTATCTCCACATTTGTACTTACTTGCTGCTAAAGACCACATATGATAGGATATAATAAATAACAATTATAAGTGCGTGACTTCTATAGATACCATATGTAGTGAAATAAACGCTACGGTGTAATAAATGTTTAAACTTGGCGGACATTTTCTGTAATGAAATTATCAGCGATAATCTTTCCTTCCACAATTGAAACATGTCATTTGATACGGCGGTTTATCAAAGACATGCTATATTATATACCTTCATTGACAAAAATGCGCCTTCCACTTTGAACACGATAGGCACTAAACATGATACGACTTGAAGTTAAAAGCAAATTTTCATTCAGAAAACATGGATAATTAGCTCAACCGTGTGACAGAAACATCTGACATAAAAGGGATTGTTGAGCTTTTCTGTGACAGCGAACATGGATTGCGCTTTAATTTTTTATACAATTTTATTGAACAAAGAACGTAAATTAGGAATAGCATAAACAACAAAATAAACGTGTCACTTATCAAGTTTTAGTATTGTTAGATGCTGAATTTTATTACTTATAATTAGATTTATTAAGATATGTGGATATTACATTGTATGTATGGTTTCGCGTTGAACCTATATTATGCGATAACCATGAAGTCGAAACGTCACGAAACTTCAATGACGGCATCATAGAAATGCACTAGCGTCATGATGATGAGATAGAGCTATTGATAATGTTACAACATTACGACGCCATGATCATGAAAAGAGGAAGGTAGAGTGAGCAAATCTATCAAAAAGAGATCAGAAAGAAAATGTATTTCATTAAATTAGCTTTCGTTAGCAATGCACACTTGATTCCAAACATAAGGTTCACATCATGAAAATAGTGAGTTGTGAATATAAACGTCAGAATAAGTTGCATCTTTTCAGTTATGGAACTTAACACGTTTTTTAATCTATCGTTTATTCTCACAACACCCCTAAGACTTTGGAATTACAAAAGAATATTTCTAAAAACGATACGTTCTAAAATAAATTTAATTCGAATCTTACTTGCTATTCAAAAACTTTTGTGTAGCCTCTTTATTCAGTTTTCAGATTTTTGATGATGTAATTGACGTTGGCACTGTCGTATTTATGATGTAAGTGACGTTGGTACTATCGTGTTTATGATGTAATTGACGTTGGTACTATCGTATTCATGATGTAAGTGACGTTGGCACTTTCGTATTTATAATGTAATTGACGTTGGCACTGTCGTATTTATGATGTAAGTGACGTTGGTACTATCGTATTTATGATGTAAGTGACGTTGGTACTATCGTATGTTTGATGTAAGTGACGTTGGTACTATCGTATGTATGATGTAAGTGACGTTTGTACTATCGTGTTTATGATGTAATTGACGTGTGTACTATCGTATTCATGATGTAAGTGACGTTGGCACTATCGTATTTATAATGTTATTGACGTTGGCACTGTCGTATTTATGATGTAAGTTACGTTGGTACTATCGTATTTATGATGTAAGGGACGTTGGTACTATCGTATTTATGATGTAAGGGACGTTGGCACTATCGTTTTTATGATGTAAGTGACGTTGGTACTATCGTATTTATGCTGTAAGTGACGTTTGTACTATCGTATTTATGATGTAAGTGACGTTGGTACTATCGTATTTATGATGTAAGGGACGTTGGTACTATCGTATTTATGATGTAAGTGACGTTGGTACAATCGTATTTATGATGTAAGGGACGTTTGTACTATCGTATTTATGATGTAAGGGATGTTGGCACTATCGTATTAATAATGTAAATGACGTTTGCTCTAGTGTATTAATTAGCACTCAACAATTGTATTATTTACTCCAAGTCTTAAATAGTCTTAAAGTGTCCGTCGCAGGATGGGTTGGTGAAAAACAGATTTAACTCTTTACTAAAGAAAACTCCACAGGCTAAAAAATGCCCCGACGCTCGCACTTTTAGCAAAACAGCTGTTTGTTTCTACACTAGTCCAACGAATAGTGTAAGTAGGTCAGCTAAACACGCTTGCGTTATTTTACGATACACAAGTCATTTCCCTCTTTAATAAGGATTTTCAATGACAGAAATCGTCAAAATCTGTATTCAACTTTCTTTATATGTAAAATGTATGAAGAAATATGGCAGAATGTGGCAAAACTGAATGTTTAACCAGAAATACCAAAAGTTAAGGGTCGGCACAGGTGTCGGATGACAACTTTTATATGACAAGTTACCATGTATCGCCTTCGCGAAAGTACAATGTCATGTGTAAGCATGCTATATGCATGTGTATATGTCAAAACCTACACTCTGCCACCTAGCTTAGGCATGCATTACACCAGAATAAGTAATTACAACTTTGTTCATACCCGTGTACTGAACGTGTTAAACTACCGGCATACACATACAACAGTGATTTAATAAAAAAAAAACAATAACTTAGCTTCATGATGACGAATTTGCAAACACTTGGTCCAACATGTCTTTCGCATAGACCGGAAGTAAGACATATGTTTATAAGCAGTAATTACTTTCGACCCTAATTATTACACTCCTTATACAATACCAGTAAAATAAAATACACATAGTAAGTTGTGGTGACTGATTTCGGATTAAAAGATATGATGCAAAATACATAGCATTTAGTTCGAGTGTTTGACATAATCCTTTTTTCTGAGGTCATCAATAGATAGTCCACTACACAGGTATGACTTAACGTGTGTGTGTTCTTTAATATGCTGTATTATTTAACTCTTAATTTTAACTATTCATTTTAATAATGTTCTAAAATGGTGAGAACTTACACACGCTTCTCGATTATTGCTTTCGCCAGGACATTTAACTCCAATATGTGTAATCATGGAATAAAATCGCTACAATATAATTGAGCCGTGCTCTGTGAATAAAGGGTTTAATGCATGTGCGTAAAGTGTCGTCTCAGATTAGCCTGTGCAGACCACAGAGGCTAGTCAGGAACGACACTTTCTGCAAAAAAACTTGATTTTTGCTAAGAAGAGACTTTCTTGAAACGAACAACAAAATAAAAGCGTAAAGTGTCGTCCCTGATTAGCCTGTGCGGACTGCACATGCTAATTTGGGACGAACTTTACGCACATGCACATGCATTAAGCCCCCTTTTCACAGAGCACGGCTCAATTTGATTTGTACTGCGACATTTTTTTATTTCTCAATGTTCACAAATTGCTTTTGCGAAACATTTTTTATTGAACTGACACTTCAGCATAAGTGGTCATTAATTACTCTTAATATTGCTTTACAGATTGGAAACACATTGTGTAATACAGTAATTTAACATAAAACAATTGGTTATATTGTTTCCTCTTTTCTTGAAATGTCTTAAACACTTAAGTATTTCACCAATTGCACAACGTTCAGTAATTGTATTTATATTTGATCTATAAAGGTTTAAACACAGCATTTATTATCACAATCCTTGTCAGTCAACATCGATTAACCAAAAAGCGCTTAAATATGTTAGCTTCCCTCTGTGAAAACTGGGTTTAATGCATGTGCGTCAAATTTAGGCTCATCAGCACAGGCTCATAAGGGACGACACATTCCGCTTTTGTTGTATTTTCCGTTTAATATTCAGAATCAAAGTCAACGATTTCAGATTTAATAAATATTTATTTTAGTACAAATACTTGTAGTATGTTTTACCAAGCTGATGTTATTGGACTCTAAATATTTTAAGTCAACAAAACAAATCACGATGCATGCTATTTTTTAAAAGACATGCTAGTATAAACGTTGAAAAGAAAACTATGAACTTAAACAACAAATAGTACTTATTAAACATGTATTTTGCAATTCAAAAACAACAACGCTGTACAAAGTCGCACGACACAATCTAGTACATATCGTATTTACAATTTCTCAATTACTAAATGAAATAACGAAAAACAATATCCGCGATCGAGGCGGTAGAGTGATATTTCTTAATATAGGGCGGACTATATAAGATTTAGAGACGGACGATTGTTTCTCTCTGCACTTCACAGACCTGGAATGAGAATGATGATTAGATCAATACACAAGTAATTTATAAATAACAATGTAAATATGCTGGTGATTGTTGTATCCAAGTTGAGCATATTGTGGCTTAAAGGGGCCTTTTCATGTTTTGGTAAATTGACAAAATTTAAAAAAGTTGTTTCAGATTCGCAAATTTTCGATTTAGTTATGATATTTGTGAGGAAACAGTAATACTGAACATTTACCATGCTCTAATATAGACATTATATGCATCTCTTGACGATTTAAAAACCTTAAAATTATAAAGCGGTGCAACGCGAAACGACTGAATAATTTGGAGAGTTCTGTTTTTGTCGCTATATTTTATGAAACTACGATGATTGCTTAAATATAGTATAAAATACAGCAGACATTTATGCGGAAGAATGGTCGAGGGGTCTAAGTCGGACACTTTTTACGCCAGGAATTCAGGGGTCAGTGGTTCGAGTCCTGTTCGAGTCCTGTTCGAGTTCGAGTTCCTTTTTTCCTTTTTTAATTTTATTCTTGATTTTTTTACTGGAGCTTTTTAGAGCAAATGTTAACATTTATCAATAGAAAGCATTTAATGACAAACTTCAAAACACGCCAAAATCTGTGAAAAGGCCCTTTTAAAACTGCTTATCAACACTTTATGAAACAAATGCAAGTACTTCATATATCAGGTTAAATAACTTTTTAACATACGTTTTATGATTCAAATCGAAGAAATACATGAAACGTCTTATTAAATTGTTTGCAAACAAAAACGAACCACAAATATGAAACATTATTAATTGAGTGTATCAATACAAGGTTTACTGTTATTTCACATATTTTGAAATCGAAATGCATATGTATTTTCAATGCGTATTAAATTATTTAGCCTATATTTCTTTACGTATGTTTGCACATTTATGTCGTTGAAGGTATTGTATAACAGTTATATTCATGATATGCATACACAGGCACCATAAAGTATTGTTTCAATCAGTTATAAAAATAATAAACCATAAATGTTAGTGCAAAAAAAAGTTACAACAATTTCTGAAAAAGCTTACAGTTGTAAATACTATGACATAATGCTCTGATATTCTTTGGTTATTAAGATCATTTTCAATTAAGATGATATCGATACAGTTTTGAAGGAAGCAGATGCAGTTTGTTTGTAAAACTCGATATCAGAACATATTTAACATCCAGCAGTCGATTTAGAAGAACATTGAATATTAAAAACGTAAACCATTACGACAGAGATGTTAAGTATTGTTGTTATGCTGAAACTTTTATATTTAGATTTGCCCACATTTTTATGGTGTATATTATAGGCAAAACCCTTGATACAATAAAAATACGAATATCCCCCACATGATGGAGGAAGTTTGGAAATTCCACTCTAATCAGAAAATAATAAACTTTCAATTATATGTTCATAAGACCAAAGCTTTTAATCATTGTTGCTATCAACATAATTATTGCTCGCCCTAAGACGATCTGGCTTAAGAGAATCCCTGTACTCGTCTTCAAAGGCTTGTATGACATACTTGTTTCTGGAGCTGGCTTACATGAGACACACAAAACGAAATGTTTTGACTTCGCGGTTTCCGGGTAAATTCATCCAAAGGTAATAAACAGAAAATCGTGATTAGAAATATTTACAAAACAAAATTTCCTCAAAGAGCGGATATAAAATAACATATTTTACTGTTAAGTTTTAATGAAAATAATGTTTTTATTCATTTACTAGGGTCATAACACCTAAACATTACTTTTGTTTATTGTTTGTTTCGTTGTTTGTTCGTTCGGTATGGTATTCGTTTTCGTTTTGTTTTATTATTTTTACAACTGTGTCTTTTGTCAGTCAGTTCGTTCGTTTGTTTATTTATGTTTTTTTATAAATGAAATAATGTACTCATGGAATTAGATTGGTTATTTAAACATGTGTTTTCATTGTACTTTGTCATCGCAAACAACATAAAACCCATAAAAAACTCAAAATCAAAAGGTCACATATGGTAAAGGTTCACTTTTTTTATTAAATAAGATTCAATATTAACGTATTGAACCGTTATCAACCAGTGCTATAGGAAAACGAGGCAAACATGTTTAAAACACTCAAACATTTAACGAACCCATCAAAACCTTTAGATTGTCAAATAGAAATCCATCCAAAGCTTAAGATAGTCTAATACCTGTTTTTCAAGGTCATTTTTAACCTGTTTCAATCGCATGTCCTAAGTTATCATGAGATTGCTGAAAAAATGTTTCAGCTCGTGTTACATGTATAGGTTTGCACGGGCAATACGTCAAATAAGTAGAATAGCTGACCAAAGTCACTGGGTATATATCAATACATCTTACTCTAAGTTTGGAGACATAAAACGTGCCCCTATAATTAGAAACTTGTATTTCTTTGCATCACAACAGTACTTGTTCGACCTTTCGACAGAATACCACGCAACCATTGCGCATGCGTATACGCAATATAAACAGGGGTCAATGGACGGCGTCAGCAACTTGTTGACATATCTTTTACAAATAATGAATACCTTTTGCAAATTTTATTCTTTTAAAAGGTGCGTAAAACACTCGTTCATGTATATTACAATCCCACTTATATTTCAACGTCATTTTTGAACATAAAAACAGAGAAAAATTTATCGAAAGTAAAATAACATAAATATCTCATTATGAGTATCACACATTTTTTATACAGTTTTTTAAGTAATCAGCATGCGTGTAATATTTAAAAAGCTAATTTTAAAATATTAGATAAATTATTTTGATGCAATTATTTTTTTTTATCATCATGCAAAAACATGAACGCATCTGTTTCTTGTATTTAATATTTCAGTTTATTAATATATTTGCTCATGCACAGTTTGCTATCGGGCCCACCCGGTCATTTTGTCAGTGACCACCAATGGAACAAATGTCAACGCATTCCATGACTTAAAGCCATGTGTGTCCTGGTGTACTGGTGTAGCACTTAAGTACGCAAGACATCACTAATATGAAATTTATTAAATCTTGATGTACATTATGACGTTCACCGATCATTACCAACCCGACATTAATAATGAATATTAGTTTTAAATTCGCGGGAAATATGCTCATTTATGCGCATGGTTCCCCAATTAATGAGTATGTACCGACTCACACTTATTGTGATGGTAAATAGACGGAGGTTTGCTCGACGGCCTCCTGTGAAGTGGGACCTCTCGTGGAAGCCTTCAGAGGAAATGCACTGCGAATACAAACAATCAAACATGTTACCACCTCGATGAAAGCTATGCTTCATTTACGTATATTTCCATGAAAATGGCGAGTTTTACCATTTTTACAAACGGATGGATTAACTCGATAAAGGCATTTAAAAGATCAACATTGTCAAAGCATATGCTGCTCAGCAGCGCAAAGTGAATGTGTTAATTTAAAATCCGAAAAAGTTTGTAATTAAGCATTCTGTCTGAATTATTTATATAAAAAATATATTATGGACATTCCATTATGTTGTTAATGGAGGAAATACCGTGCGTGCATAATATTATTGTATATCTTTATAGATATCGTCAGCTTTCTGCTGGTCAAACAACAACAATTGTTTATTGTAATCTCGTGTTATCCAATTAATATCAATCAAATATTTTTTATCAAGACAAGACAAAACAAATATTTATTCAGACTTGCACATTGTACATCGTCTAAACACTTGATAGTGTACATACAATAATGTCACGAAGATAACATAGTAATAATATACATATAAGCAGCATCGTATACGGTTACGAAAATACTATGTAAAATACTGTGTTATATATGGAGGATACCTATTTGAAGTAAAGTAACAACATTATAAATATTATTTCTTAAAATCAGAGCGTCTTTTACAAATTCGGCTAATTTAATAAGTTCAAATATATTCGTTGTATTCAGCAATTGGTGGACTTTATAAAAAGACGGCCTAATATGATAACATTTCTTTAACTTTTTTATAAAAAAGTCACAAGTGTAAATTGTTAACAACTCCGTTAAACAATAATATTTTTCGTGTTGATAAATTAACGTTAAGACGTCGGTTTCCGATTTGAAAACTTTAGGTATCGTATTTGTATTCATTTTTTTATGTAATAAGGAATTCAGTAACATGTTTTTATACCGGGTTCAACAACTGTTTCAGAAACAATATTGGTATATTTATATTTAAAAAAACTTCTCCAGTGGAATCCGTGTCGCCAACAGTTTTTCCTTTCGAAGCAATATAAATGTGTTAATGAACATTGGCATTTAGACCAGCGGGTTTCATCTGTAGTAAACAGGGTGCAGGATCACGTGATGTGTGGGGTTCCCAATTAAACTTTAATGGATGTTAACACTCCGGTAAGTGGTGCTTTACTTCAAATAACGTTTTAAATAAATTTTTCTTAAGAATTTCAACTTGTGCATTAAAGACAGTTTTTATGCTGCGTATGTCAATGTGAAATACAATCAGATTTACTTTATTTAATAAGCCTGTGTTCTTGTCAAAAAATTATATCTATAATGCATTCATGTATACAGAAATGCATCACGCAACATGACATTTTGGCATCGATTTCAGACGTATTCAAGGACTTAATCTTTAATCTTAAGATATCGACACAAACTGCAAGACAAACTGTATTGTATGCATTAAAACTTTTTGCAAAGGTATTTCAATAAATTGAGATATTTGCAAAAATAAAGTTCTTAACGGTGTGTTCAAATTCTTTTCAGCCCGTGTGTAAACCCCTGAAAACCCCGTTGATCCTGCACCTGGTTACACATATTTGGGATTCTGGAAGTATTTTTTACCCGTAAATCGGTATGTAAGATTTTCCTCTCGACATTCGGTCTTGGCAGGTCATATCGGCCATAATGAACGGACAAAGAAACTTATTGAAATATTATTTACAGAACATTATTTGCATTCATAAAGTTATTTTGATGAAAGAATGGATCTTAAATATGCAAATGTGTTGTATATGTTATGCTAATAATCATTAATTATTAAGGGTCACGGTAATAAAGATTTTTATTATTTGTTTATTTCATTTATTATATAAAAAATATTGGAATAAACAAAATTAATAAATTAATTCGGAATGAGATGGGCATATTTGAAACTTGCTAAATCCCCCTGTGGATGGGTCGTAAAGGTCCCTAATATGGGTAGGACGAAATAAACCCACATGCATGGCAAGTGGCTTTTACATATTTGTAAACTTTCAGTATGTACTGCACAAACTACAATTTGACTTGACTTACATGTATATGAAAATTGTTTATTTTAACAGATTAAAAGCGTTTATCTTAAGCCATTTTTGTATTCATGTTATTTTTAGCGAAACTCAGAAAAAAAATCATTTATATGATAATTTAAAACAAATACTAGGTCACATATTATCTGTAGAAATGAATAAAGATACCGTTCAATATGATCGCATCAATCATTAATATGTAATTACTGCTTTTGGCCTTCTGCGAAAGAAAGCCGTCCGTTTTTGTTAGGTTATTGTGTCTTGATAAGATACCTGTTAACAGATTTGTTTTTACCAAGAAAAAAGTTCGATGTCTTTCTTTAACAACGCTTAGTTTTTATGTATTGCAACAAGATTTATCTATAATAGGCAATCCACGTTGGAATGAATATTTAGAAAGCATGCATTTAATAGAGAACAAAAGAACCAAGATGGTCGGTTACGTGATTTTTCGCGAACCCATTATATACTATATGCAAATAGAGATTGTACCGCTGAAGTATGGTGAGGTTTTGACCACAGGGGTATTGTTTTGCGCGTTGTTGATGACCACTTGGCAAAGTTAACACCGAATACTACACAGACAGAATTTTATTTAAAAAATTTTAGTGTAATTCTTTGTTTTATTATTTTTGATCACTCATCAACGCGTGTACACTTTTGTGTTTTAAAATGTATACACGTACTACAAAAACGCTACCAGCCGCTTATTTTAGAACGATTCATTAGTTCCGGGACCCGAGTCGGTTACTGCGGTTACAAACTGATACAACACAATTGTAGTATTAACTCAATCTTCTTGGCTATTTCTATTTCGCCATTACGTTAAAATGAAACAAAAAATCAACATTTTATTGTGTGTGTTTTTTGTTGTTGCTCAAAACGAACAAACTAATACTTCTGACAGTCACCATGAGCTACTGAAGCAAAGAATATTATGATCCACTTGGCAGTATCCTCATTGTTATCCGTGACCCGTTTACATAAGCCTTAATAAAATAATTATTCCATACTATGGAAGGACATTTAATTCTGATAATAAATTAGTATATTCCTTTCTAGAGTATATTTTTTATATACCCATTTTAATAAATTTTAACATCCAAATTGAAAAACTTGTGTACATTTTAAACACGACAAATAATGGAAAAGTTATTGGTATACTTTAAACGACTGCTGTATTTTTTCATTCCCTGAAACTGTGTTCCATTCGATTGGCATTCAATGTTGCCGCTGAAAGAAATATAGCAAAAAATAATACTTTGGCTAAGCCGAAAAAGATAAAGCGGACATATATCCTACATTCTCTCAAATGAGCTAGACGAGTACGGCGTAATGCTTGCATGCGCAAAAAGAAGCTTCAGTTGCACTAGCAGGATAGAAACCATATTACAATGCGGTTCTTTTAAATGGCAAGGAACCAATTGCCAAAAACGATACACTAGACAAGACACTCACGTACCAAACAAAACAAACCAACGAAACTGGGGTCGCCGCATTGGAGCGGTCATTGCACAGATTTGGTGTTGAAACCCGGTTTTAAGGAGCTCAAAACATAAAACTGGATCCAGAATTATTTACAAAAAATGTACGTGTAAATTAAAAAAAATCATAGCATCAACTTCCATTGAGTAACTTTAAAAGAATAAAATTTAAATTTGATTACCATTTTATTAATAACTCACTGGTTGGATTTCTGAACAGAGAACCCATATAGTAACTCTCTGAGGCCCGATATCAATATCCAAACGCGAGTAGCAACTACATGTACATCTTTGATTAAAACACTTAAGATAAATAGCATTATGTAATTTTTTATTCAGATATTCATCATATGATGTTGACCATTCTTTTCATCATATTATGTTGAGCAACCTTTTACAATTTGACGTAAGATAGTTTGTTTATAGATATGGCAAGCGCAAAGATAATGTTTTGTTGAGGCTATGCAATATACAACTCAAATGCATTGCTTATATAATGATTGGCAACAAAATACAATATGTTCGTTACAATTAATGTATTCTTTCGGTTTTCAAGAAATTTGACAAACTTATATGTTTTGTCTGCATATAATCGTGTATGAACAACTCTCGTTCATATTACATAATGTAGATGTTGCATAACAGATTTGTTTGTTAATATAGCAACCAATTAAACACTAAAAACTCGGAAGACAAAATATTGTTCTTATCCCAACACGTTACTTTCACAGAGCACTCTATTTGATGTCAACAGTGTACTTTTATTTATCTAATAAACGACCTTGATGTCAACAACAGATTACTATCCGACGATAAATAATTGGCGTATATAATGAAACGTTCCAAGTATTCACTCATTGCCATCAATCAGGAATTATAAAGCGCAGTGGTTGTTGTTGTTGTGAACTCCTGTGTATATTGCTTCTAAATAAGGACACACAAGCCAATGACACTCAAGTTAATTACGATCATTATCAAATCATGATAAATCATAACCCTGGAGCGCGAGATAAATTGTTCTTGTGTCGTATGTGCATTTCAAACTTGTCGTATTTCAATTTATTTCATATTCTGAGTGACTGAAGGTTAACTTACAATGAGAGTAACAACGTTTATCCCGACGGATTAGAATTTTTACACGATCCAATGCGCAAAGTAATTGTTTCATAACGTGTATCGATCTAGTAGTAATTAATATATATTTCGACCAATGAAATCAAATACATATATCACGTGTTCATGTCGAGTTGAACTTTGAAAAGCATGAGCAGAATCGATCAGTTTGTGGAAAATCATGGCTAACGAACTTAATGGCTGTGATTTATAGCTGTTAATGTTCATGATATTGCATTTAACTGACATTGTGGTAATTACGCATAAGTGAAATGGTAATGGACCTTCATTTATGCCAAAGCGAAGCTTTATGTATGAAAGTCCCGTTTATTTATTTTTTATCTTTAAGTAAATATACTCATTGTTCGAACGGTCCGCACACAACTGTTGTAGAATATGACAATTGAGATTTCACCCTTCCTAATTTCAGATTAATGTGTTTCATTGGAAGTTTACTTAAACGTTTTAAAATGCTAATTGATTATAGGGAGGCATTATAAAGCCTTTATAACTGAATGTTTCATGATTTCATTTTGTGAAGCCGTTTTTCCTTACGTCTACCTTGTTATAACCGCATAACAATGTGCAACTTCAGCTTAAAGTTTTTTATGCACAATCTGAACACTGACCAATATTTTTGCATTTCCCTTCATAAGTTTACGTACCGGAATGGTACCATTTTTCTAGCTCATATAGTACTTACTATTTGAAATGTAAACCAACAGGACTACTGTTCATACTATTCACAATAACAGTTTAGTTTGTTTAACGAAAAACGCATTAAGTTTACTAACAGATTTTCTTTTTTATGGTTGCTTCCAGAACAATTAAATGACAATATATTCGAAAGAAGAAAGTATATCACGCAGTCCGTATTACTCGCTTGAATACATTTCACTTAAAACAAACATCATAAAACGTGTTTTCATACCAGTTAAATCTATCTTTAAATAAACTTGGTATATCTTACTTATGACTGCATGCACGGGATATGCATTTTCTTAGAGGATGCATACACAAATATTTGTTTATATACATATACATGCATTTTCAAGAAAAGGTAAACATTTTCCAAACAGACCAGATTTCAAATTCTAAAAATGTGAAGAGAATACAAACGGTTTGTGTGATGCCTCGTGAATATATCATCTATTGCTTTTATTGTTCAGGTGACAACATTTCTGTAATACTTTCATTTATGAATATTGTTTGCGGACGACTTAAATATTAACAACGAGGGATGACCAATAAGATATTTTCCTTCGGCAACAACCATCGCTTTTGTGCCAAAAAAAATGTACTTGTGCTGAAAGTTGATAAAGTTACTTGCCTTTATCAAGAAAGAACAAGAAAGGTCAGAAGAGTTATACTATATTTATATCACATAAAGTATTGAAATGAACGAAATTATAATTTAAAGACCCACATATTTGGCTTTGATATTTATGAAATGTATTTTTTTTAAGTATTGGTATATTTAATGTTTATTTGATATATTCCGAGTAACATGAATAAAATAAATGTAATCAATTGGATACGTGTAAGCTAATGCAAAACCGCACACATGTATAAATGTATATTGACCCTAATTGAATTAAAAAAAAAAGTAAAAGTAAACGCAAAAGGCTGAATTGTTCTACTAAAATATTTTCATCATCCGTCAAAGTTACAGTAAAAATGCCTAAAAAAGCGGATACTAGTATGATATGCATTTTTATAATACAAATAACATATATGTTTTTACTATACGCAACGTAATAAATCAACAGTATGATATTTTAGTGAAAACACTTCAACATTTATTATACTAACTGGATTACTTATGCAATTTAAGCTCTATTTTTACATCAATTTTAGTACAAAAAAATATTATTAATTTAATTCAATATAATATTATACAAAATTAGAAATTAGCGAATATTCTGAAAGAACACCAAGTGGAACTCACGACTTAGGTGCCTTAGTTATAACGAAACTAAACATAAAAATGGCCAAAAAACAACCTTATATAATATAATGATTGTATTTCATAAAGAATAAACTATTTCCTTTTTATACTTATATCAAGCTATATCCGTTATTATATTCCAATAATGTTTGTGTATATTTAGAGTTGTTTAGATGTTGCTTCTTTGGGCCCTTTTAAATGGCATAGTCCTTTTAATTCGTAAGTATTGTTCACACTGCTGATAAACAACATGTTATGTAAAAAATCAACTGAACGAAAGAAGAATTGCATTTACAAATCACATAGAATAAAATACGGGAACAAATATAGTTAAGACAAATATGAAGATAATTTTTTTACTGCCACATTACCTACAAACTATTAGATTATAACAGACAAAAATGACCTTACAAAACTACTAAATAAACAACTCGAATAATCAGCTCCACAATGGAAAAAAAATCATATATCGCAAAGTATTTGCAGAATATTTTTTTATTTGTTATATCGTGTTACGATCGAAATAACTGTCAGTTTATCGTTTAATAATGTATTAGAATAAACAAAGATTTTCATTTTTAAACGCGTTTATTAAAAAAAAGTTGATGACCTCGAGTTAAATTTCCTCGACTTAGAAATAAAAAGGTTGGATACTTACAAATAGCAAAACATATATTCGACAGCTCATATTTTTCCCGATGAATTTCAACAATTAAATATACTGAACATGCTTTTTTAACTGGGGGAAAACTATTAAAAGAGTTTGTTTGTAAGTGTTTAAGTTTATATTCTTGCAATTTGTACTATGGTTAAAAGCATTTAACCGAAATAGACCAAAATAATACAAAAATTATACATATATATATTTAAATAAATAAACAAATAAATATATAAATAATAAATTAATAAATAATTTAAATAAATAAATAGAAAGAGATACAGGTAGAAAATAAATGAATTCATAAATAAATAAATACACGAATAATAGTCGACAATATGTTTATTTAAAAATATATATTAATACATGACCGAGAAATAAAAATAGAAATAATACAATTTAAAATCAAAATAAGCAATAATACAATAATAACAACTATTTTAGTAATATTAATAAGTATTATTGTTGGAAGAAGATCAACACTGCCATCAACAATAATAATATCATCGACGCCAACAAAAACAATAATAATAGCCTCAACACCACCAACAACAATAATAGCATCAGTACAAACAAAAACAACAATAATAACATCAAAACTAACAACAACAATAATTATACTCAACACCCAACGCAACAACAATACTAGCATCACCATCACCACCAATAACAAAAATAGCATCAACACCACAGTCAGCAACAATAATAGCAACATAACCAACACCATTCACAATAATAATAGCATCAACAACACCAACATAATTATAATAGCAGTAACAACACCAACAACAACACTGACATTACTAACTGCAGTCCGGAGAAGAAGAAACGGAAAAAGAAACACAATACGAAACAGACTCTGCGGACACTAGTAGCAGAAATCTCATCTACAGCAGTAGTATTAGAAGTATAATTAACACATCGTTGGATACCTTCTTTTCATAATCCTGAAAGAATATCTCCAAATAAAACAGTTTTACATGTATGATACAAATAGCGTCCCCTTTAAGTGCCCAAATATCAAGCATTGAACTTTTGAAATAATATTTTAAATTTTACAAATTATTACAGAAGACTTGCCTTGTTCATGCCTTTAATGCGCATCGTTTGACTTTGAGTGCATTTACTGTATTGAATTGAACATAGTTTTGGGAAAAGCGGCAATTAGTTAAAACTCTTTACCACTTAGATATGTATTTTTTTACGCATTTGTAGTCCCTTTAAAAGGAAGTTAAATTTAAATAAAGACCTTTCTTACTAGATTCAAGTTGTATAGGCTTCATTTCCAGCCCATAGATACTGATGAGTAGCAAACAGCATACAACCTGAACAGACTGCGAAGTACAGTACTGGTTTTATGCTGTTTGCACATAGCCATTTTCACTTTGCTCCTGAGTGGGAAATGGTTAAAAAGAGTCCAAACAATATAGTGCGTATTTTAATAAGCTGCCTAATGGTTAGGAAGTTAATTATAGCCATTTAACATAACATATTTTCGACGTTGTTCCTGTTCTTCTTCGATGGCTAATTGTATGGATTGGTTAACTTTAACCTTATTCGGATAAAGATGACCGAAGTCAAAAACTTTGTCTTAATCGTATCCAAAACTAAACAAAAACATGCACCTGTTCGAGTATCTTTTTTTATACAATCGCTAACCAAAAAAGATATCCTAAAATTGAAGATAACCAAAACTTATTTGCTAGATACAAGTAATCCAGATTTATACGCTACTGGTGTGTGTGCATTATTGTGGGCAATATACTAGTACTCGGTGCTAAGAGAGTCATTCACTGATCGTAAACGAGTCGTACCTTGATCGTAGTTGTTGTTAGAAATGTTGCATATGTTAGAACCAGACAGCTATACACTTCTCGAGGGAATCGTGATTCGAACAACAGTAGAAGAAATCTTATTACAATAAAAGAATCTCTACTGAAGCCAATTGATTCGCACTTGACAGAAGAACAGCAGACCAACCTCCGTGACACCACATTTAAACGTCACATTTTTGCAAACGTTAGCTTCACGTAGATGCGATTTTTCATATCAACGCAAATACTAGCCGCGAAACACACTACACAAAAACAAAAAAAATCAACACCATATTACATGCATGAGCATTATGCCAATATGAATATGGATGATTAACATGTCGATTATAAATAAGCTGTGCTCTTTGAAAAGGGGGTTTAATGCATGCGCGTACAGTGTCATCCCTGATTAGCCTGTTCAGTCCGCAAAGGCTAATCAGAGACGACACTTTCAGCCTAAACTTGATTTTTTCTAAGAAGAGACTTTCTTCAAAGAAAAATATCATAAAAGTGGAAAGTGTCGTCCCTGATTAGCCTGTGCGGACTGCACATGCATTTTCACAGAGCATGGCCCAAATTAAGTTCATTGACGGAAGATATTTGAAATAGATGGTCCACATTTTCGTTCGTGTGTCTCGCTGTCCGTTAGCCTGAAAATGTATACAAGATACATTTTTACCTTTTCTTTTCTTGGCCACAAACAAAATGACATAAGATCAACAAACAACGAAGAAAACAATAGCAGATCTAAGAGCGAATCGTTAATCCACATCTGTCAGTTATCCCAGTTATGTATTGTCCGCATACTAGTATGTCATTATTCAATGTATTTCGTCGTGACGCCTTCATGTATACTATATGAGTCTCGCTGTTAGAAAATGGTATTATCAGGAATTACTCTTTCCATTCTCAACTGGATTTTTTTTAAAGACTTCATTTATTTAAAAAGAATCCATGAACGCATAAAGGGACGACATTACATGTACATGTATTTAGCCAGGTCTTCACTGAACGAGGCTCAATAAGATGTAAGTTTTGTACATGAGTACACAAGAAATATTTAACTTTTAAGTACCGATTAATACACATGTATATGAGTTGCGCATTGCCGCATAAACGTATTCGACTAATGTATGAGTTACGTACCACCGTTTTGTTGGTGAAAATGGACATGCGTTCATGTGGCAGTGAGCTAATGCTGCGTTTCAGGACACGCCAAACTCGTGCATGTTGCATGTAAAATCATGGGCCTGAAATGTGTCGTAAGCAAATCGTAAACTAGGTGCATACGATTCATACTCGGTTCGATCACAGTGTGACAACAGATGCTGATGCAGTTAAGCGAATTGTAGCTTAGTGAATGCCGTCCGACATGGCTGCGGAGGATGACATGGCGTTACTAAGACATCTAAATTGCAGTGAGACGTCAATTGTTGAATATACCGGTACTGGATGACAAATGCGCTCACCGTTTTGAAAATAGCGGGAGTTATCTTTATGTTTCTGCTATTGCACATTGTTTGAAAATGTATTGACACGTTCAGGGCGTATGGCCGCCGAAAAGCGGTTAGGATGGTGTCAGCGGCACAAATATGTGCCGATCATAATATAAACTAGTAAATGACTGTTGTTTGCAATTGCAACACGTGTGTTGACTGTTAGTTTTTCTGGTGATAACAGCTTTTAAATAAAATATTCTTTTGCATTCATTTATGCCACCAACATGTTCAATTCATTCCTTTACCGAAGAACTAAAATACAATAATTCGAGGTAGATATATTTGTAAAATTTGACATCAAGTATGTAGAAACGTAGTCAAATCATTTATTAAAACAGCCCAAACGTAGGCAATAAGCTAATCAATATATCCCAAAAGTGTCAGGGAGCGGAAAAGGGCGGCGCCCGAATCCTTAAAGCCACACGTCTGGGGAGATGACATACGGCTCCCTGATCCTGAAAGGCATAAATACAGAATAGCGGTAAGCCACACAGTGCAAAGACATTTCAAATCACTAGAACAGCGACACCTGGGTGGCTGGAGGACATTTCGATGTATCAGCTTTCATCTTTTCTTTATGCAGGAAAGCTAAATTAATGATATGTACGCCTTATTATATCAGAAATATTTCTTTGCAATAAGCATAACGTTTGATGTTCTATTGCCTTTAACAAGCGGACTTAAGATGCGATTGAAATTATTAGCAAAATTTATTTCAACCTTTGACAATGTTCATAATAGAAACTGAACGGATTTTATCGCATCAAAGGTGAGGCGAGTTGCCTACAAAGGGGAGACCGCCAACCAATGAAATTGCAAAAGAAAGAAAAATATGTGATCTGAAGATGTCAAGTTATTTATTCTTAATGGACCTGTATTTTTCGTCATTTTCTGAAGCAATGCATGTTCTTTTATATGAAATATGACTGCACTTAAAGTCTAGGTGTAAAAAGAATATGACTACTTTGATATGTGTTATTAGACTAAATTAGAATAAGAAATAGCCACCAATCATTTCAAGACAAAATTAAATAAACTATACTAAAAATAAGAATATGGGTTTTTCTCTGTCAAAAGGGGGTTTAATGCGCGTGCGTTAAGTGTCGTCCCATCTAAGCCTGTGCAATCCGCACAGGCTAATCAGTGACGACACTTACCGTTTTTTTGATATTTTTTCGATTAAAGAAAATCTCTTCTTAACAAAAATCCAGTTTTTGCGGAAAGTGTCTTCCCTTATAAGCCTGTGCGGCCTGCACATCCTAATCTGAGATGACACTTTACGCACATGCATTAAACCTCCTTTTCACAGAGCACTTCTCATATGTAAGTATCAGATGGATAGTTCAATGGAGATGCGATCTTAGAGCATATACACTCATAGGATCTTTAAATAATAAATTCGGTAATATCTATTCACAATTACAATGAAATAATTACGATGACGTCAATTTGGTGGTTCGAATACCGAAGTGGAAGTACAGCTTTTTCTTTCAGCAAATAAAGCAATGTGTTGTTACTTTTGTTGTTTAAATGTGCATGCGTTGGAACGTGCGTGTGAGTTTTTGTGTGTTTTGGTGATTTTTTTCTATGTATTATTATTTGCATGTTGTAGGATATTGTGAACTCGTGGACGGATCTTTTAATATCTTATCAACTATACATGAAAAATACTAAAAAACTGTAAACACTTAATTGTTTGATATTTTAACATAATTGATGTACAGATGTATTTAGAATAGATTTGATATTGTTGTTGTTGTTAGATCAAAAAAGCTTGTGCCGCAACTACAGCGATGAATTTTCCCACGCAATCACACATTAGTTAATAATCGAACATTGAGGCAGTAAGCATTATTATCTTTAAGTTACGTTTTATTCGGAAGAGTTGTTTCTATCGATATGTGTGCAAATATAAAATTGTATATAATATTCACGATGTTCTTATCAATATAAAACCGAGTAGTGGATAAACAGACGTATATTTAAATTTAATTCGATTGTTATTATTTTGTGAAAAGTTTCAATGGTAAACGCTGTTTAGTACCTACTGTTTTCATAACGGTGGATCAAAAACATATTAATTTGGATGAATATAGATGATTTTACAAATTAGTTTAACATTATTATTAATTATTAGTATTAGTAAAAGTATTAGTATAAGTAATGTATTCCTATTAGTATTAGTATTAACAATAATACAAATCGTTTTATTGTTATTCAAATTAATGACATTATAATATATAATTGTATTGCACAACTATTGACTTGACTACATATGTCCCAGCTGTTAATATTGATGATTTCAATGTTAATTCATTTTTTTATAAATTGTGTCGGACTTGCAACTAAACAAAACACAATAGTATGCGTAATTCAACGAAACCTGCACAAGATGTAACATATAATGATAATAATAATAATAATAATAATAATAATAATAATAATAATAATAATAATAATAACAATAACAATAATAATAATAATAATAACAATTATAATAATAATAATTATAATAATAATAATTTACTGTAATCATATAAATAATTATAGAATATGAATGTATACTTCTAAAGAAATGTAATCAATTGTTGCGTAAGATTATATAAATATTGTATTACCGGTAATAACAATATACATTGTTTCTTAATATGGATTTCTGGATACGAAAATAAATAACAAACAAATCGTTCATTTTGAGGTCATACCAGTTCACTATTGCAAATTTATAACCATGTATCTCACATTCTAGTGAAATCTAAAATATATATATATTTGTCAATGTAAATTAAAAGTTGTTTATCTCGTTGTTGCTGTTATTGTCAAACTGGCGGTTTCGTCTATGGCACATGTTTTAATAGGCCTTTGGCTTCCGTCTTACAAATATCAAATCCTTCGACATCATAGGGGCCAATGTCGGCATATTTACAGAGATAATTAAATAGAATACTAATACACGAGGTCTTTGTGAAACACAAATTAATTCTCTGATTATTTCAGTTTTTTCGCGCATCACTTGAATGGAACAAACTAATCCTGGCAGTTTTGTAAACAGACTTTTAATCCTCTACACGTGTTTTCGTCTGCTACTGAAGTGTTCTATGTAAATAACCGAGGGATTCGAAAATGAGGATAGTTCGAGCGCGCGCCAGGCACGTGCGATTCGATTGCGATCCACAACAAAGTCGGAGGAATATATTAATATCAAATTGGATTGTATGGGAAGGTTGAGATTGTTGGAATCCGGTTTGAGACAGCAAATAATAGCTATGAAACCAAATTAATTAGCATGTAAATCCATATAATCAGATTTGTTTGCCCGCTCGGAAAGACCTATCACACACTCCGGCATGAAGGTACCTTCGGGGAAATTTGTCGCTATATTTAAAATTAGCCGGCATAAATAATACCCCATTTAAATGATTGAATGTTAATTATTTGTTTTTGTCGCTGATATAATGTAGAATCACTGCAAACAAATAGAACATAGACACTGTTGTTTGTTCATGTTTTATGTCATTTGTTAAGGAAAAACACGACAGTTGCAGCTGCCCGTATCAAAAGAGACATGTTATATGTCTTTATTATATTTTAAATGTTTGATTAGGCAACAACAAAAACTGCCATCTACATCGCCAGAAAATTATGGACAGACAGACAGACAGACAGACAGACAGACAGACAGACAGACAGACAGACAGACAGACAGACAGACAGACAGACAGACAGACAGACAGACAGACAGACAGACAGACAGACAGACAGACAGACAGACAGACAGACAGACAGACAGACAGACAGACAGACAGACAGACAGACAGACAGACAGACAGACAGACAGACAGACAGACAGACAGACAGACAGACAGACAGACAGACAGACAGACAGACAGACAGACAGACAGACAGACAGACAGACAGACAGACAGACAGACAGACCAGACAGACAGACAGACAGACAGACAGACAGACAGACAGACAGACAGACAGACAGACAGACAGACAGACAGACAGACAGACAGACAGACAGACAGACAGACAGACAGACAGACAGACAGACAGACAGACAGACAGACAGACAGACAGACAGACAGACAGACAGACAGACAGACAGACAGACAGACAGACAGACAGACAGACAGACAGACAGACAGACAGACAGACAGACAGACAGACAGACAGACAGACAGACAGACAGACAGACAGACAGACAGACAGACAGACAGACAGACAGACAGACAGACAGACAGACAGACAGACAGACAGACAGACAGACAGACAGACAGACAGACAGACAGACAGACAGACAGACAGACAGACAGACAGACAGACAGACAGACAGAATACATAACCAAATCCATAATTATTTAACATGTTTTTGACATGTGTGACCCAAATCGTACAACCTATATTACAATCGTTTAAAGCTTGTTTGTAAACAATTTGCATAATAATAAACAATTTGCATAATACTATTTTCACTGGTTAAATTTTTAAACCAATATTTTATAATTTTTACAAAACCTGTTTACATACAATATATATCTATCTAATTCTCCATTAACATGGATGATACACTTGTTATTTTCAAATCTAATACGAATATGCAGTGGTATACAGAAATCTTTCAAATATAGAATTTTTTAATCAGATTTCTGTACAGAGAATTATTTAAAAATGAATATGCCTTTTAATTACCGTTCAGCTTTTCCAAATTTAGATGCGGTGTTGCACCATTACGAGTTGAGACGGGAATATATCAGAATTTAGCACTTGAAAATAGATGTTGTCTTTATTGGCAGAATGTTGTAGAAGATGAAAAGCACGTACTATATCATTGCCTATTGTACAATAAGTGTAGAACAGAACTTATTTCTGTAATTAATAATATGCCAAGTGTCAGTTATGAAAATTTGTCAGATGATGAAAAATTACTTGCGACTTTTAAAAATGATAATAACGCATATGTTACTGCCAAAACCTGCTTTAAGATTTTATATGAACGCAAACAATTTTTATACTCTAGGACATAACCATACTTTTACTGTATATATGTATAAGCAGAGTCTTAGTTAGAATATCTTTTAGTATGTTTTAATGGTAAAAACTTTTTTAATTAGAATGAAAACTTGTTGTTTTTTATAAATGTTGTAGTCATGTTAAATGTAAAAGTCTTTTAAAATGGACAGTCTCTAATAAGTCATTTATGACTGGTTACATTCATGTCATTGTGTTATATTGTATGTGTAAATTGTAGTATGAACATGCAATGTGATTGAGACTTAAAATATTTGCTTGTTTGTTTGTTTAACTTTATATCGCAAGATTATTTCATTTAATCTTAAGGCTATTCGGGAAATGTGATAAAATGCAGCAAACATGGTCGGAAACTCAATCGATTATGCAGCATAAAATATCGAACGAAGCGAAAATTATCGAAATCACAATGTTTCAGGGGGCCACACAAAATTAGAGGGAATTGTTGCATGATTAGGCTTGCAGTTTAAAGTGTCGCGTTCTGATAAAACTGGGCATAATACATGTGCGTAAAGTGTCGTCCCAGATTAGCCTGTGCAGTCGGCACAGGCTAATCAGGGACGACACTTTCCGCCTAAACTTTATTTTCGGTAAGGAGGGACTTCCTTGAAACTTAAAATACCATTAAGCGGAAAGTGTCGTCCCTGATTAGCCTGTGCGGACTGCACAGGCTAATCTGGGACGACACTTACGCACATGATTTAAGCCCAGTTTTGTCAGAACAAGACACATGCATGTAACTTCTGAGTTTAATGCGCAGATAGATCTTTATTATTTTATACTTTTTTATCAAATAAAATCATGAAATTACTTCTGGTGTATCGCGTGTGGTAGGAAACAAATCATGTATTCCGCAAGATAGGCAAAATTAAAGTGTGTTCACAAATATTGATAATTAAAGTTTGAACATTAAAAATTAATGGAATACATGATAAAATAAAAAGGCTCTTACCACTCTAAAAGTTTAGTAAAGAGTCAGTCAAGTCTACATTAACCGGCTAGCTGTTTTAAGTCAGAAAGGATAAGTTAATAGTCATATTATTTTACAATCCAGTTTTGTTTTTTGTTATATAAATCTTTAATAAAACTCACATTGTGTGCAAATTTCGTGAAAGCAAGTCCAAAGATGACCTTAAAGAAATGTTTTAACGTTATACATCAACATTCGGCTAAAAATAGCAAAACACGTTATTTTTTAAAATATAAAACAGATCGTGTGTGTTTCTTTTACACACGCCATTGATATACTTTGCTTAAATCGGGATGAAAATGTATTCAAATTATTTCCGGATTACCGCATTACGGCAAATGCTGGCCTACATCAAAGCAACGAAAAACGTGCCACCATGTTGTCATCGTTGCAACGCACTCTCTTGTAGGATTATGGGTAATCTACGGTCGGTGAAGGTGGGAGGGGTGCGATGCAATTACGCGCTCCGTCGCCCGGGACAACAGAGCGCGGCTCGTTATTGGATTGGCCTGTTCGCAGACGAGAAGTGACCGGGAACGGCGGGAAGATGACGGGAAGATGGTCGGCAGCGGGAAGGTCCGACGCCGCGAGGGAGAGTCTGAGGATCCCCAAGACATATGACAGGTCAACTGACCAGCCAGCTATCTTTGTTTATAATTATATCTTTATATGATATATATTTAATAACAATATTTTCTTAGTGGAGACTTTTTAAATTGAGACTTTGTTTGACATTGAAACGTAACTGTAGTTGTAGTCTTAATTCCAGAACATCTATAGTGAAACAGAAAAACTGGCACCGAGGGCATGGTATCGTACATATGCCAGGGCTGTCATGAAATCCTCAATAAGACAGGGGTGCAATAGAATCGTACATAGGCCAAAATTGCTATAAAATCGAACATATGCCAGGGTTGCAATGGAATCGTATATACATGTACATCAATGGTGCAATAGTATCGTACATAGGCCAGGAGTGCAACGAAGTAATATTCGTACATATGCCCGGATGAATTGAATCGTACACATGCCAGGGTTGCCGTAATACTGTTAATAGGCCAACGCTAAAACGGAATCGAACACAGAAAAGGGTTGCTATGAAATCGCACTCATGCAAAGGTTGCAATGGAATCTTACATATGACAAGAATTGTATTGCTATAGAATTGTACATATACCAGGGTAATGCTGAGCTCGTGCATGGACCAAGATTGCAAAGGATTCGTACTTATGCCAGTGATTCAATGGAATCTAACTTGGACCATGTTGCAATGGAATCGTATATAGGACACTGTGCAATCGAATAGTTCATACGTCATAATTACAATCTAGTCGTATGTAGACCAAAGGTGCAGTGGAATCGTACATACTGTATGGGTGAAATAGAATCGTAAGCAGACCAGTGGTGCATTGGAATCGTGCATACGTCAATGGTGCAATTGACGCGTATATAGTCCACGAGTGCAATGGAATCGTACATAGGCCAGTGGTATAAAGGATTCTAACATTAAAGGGGGGGGGGGGCAATGTAATTAAACAAGCGAAAGGGGGAGGGGCATACGTTAGAGATAGAATCCAATTGTACATTCTTATCACCGGGGATGCAACGAAATCGTACATATGCCGGATATGCAATAGAATTGTTCATATGCCAGGATACAATATTATTTTTCATAGGTCGACTTGCAGTGTGATCGTACAGAAGCATGTGATGCAAAATAATCGTCAAATGGCCCGAGGTGCAATCTTATCGTATATGATCGGGGTGAAATCGAATCGAACATTATGTTCTAACTGCAATGGAATCTTTCATATGCGTTCAAATGTACATAAACTTCAAATGAACAGAGCACAATATTGTGAAATTATCTGGTTTTACTACATTCAATTTACTCTTGTAAGAATAGTGTCAATGCAGAGAGATATAAAATATATTTAAATATATGTAGGATTTACTGAAATATGTTTGTTTTACACAAACTGGCAAAATTCACAATTAAAGTTGACTAGATCATTTGTTTTTTCCAAACATGGCAGCAAAACTGCTTGCCGGTATAACACTGTGCTGTCACTATCAAAGATATGTTATTCCGACCACATTCAAGCACACTTGCGACCAATCAGGACAAAACTATAATTATAACGCATGTACAATTTACCCATTTATGCCTAGTGGACTCTCTCATCCTTCTAAATTGAATCAATTTATTTCCAAAATTATGGATGTCAAGTATATTTATTTCTATATTTAGAATATTTCTTACATAAATTTCTTTAAGCAAAGGCCTTTTTTCTAGACGCTTTGCATAAATGGGTTAATACAATGTTGCTCTCAAAAGCTCTCGCTTATTACCTAAAAGGCAAATGAAGCAGCTTGTAATTCTATTAAGAATCGCATTTAAGAGGTCATCGGCAGGTCAAAAAAAAAGGAACAAGATTAGAAAATACGGGTTTTATTAATTAATAATGAATAGTGAGGCAAAACAAGTGCAATTAAAATGATTCGGGTTTATGTAACATACGTATACATTGAAATATTCTGTGTACAGCTTAAACCGACGCATACAAATGTAAATACATTCACGTGCAAGTATTGGATAAGTTGGGAATGGAAAACGCTTTCACTCTGTCCTTGCCCTGTTTTTTAAGTTAAACCATTCCTAATTGAAGAAACATTACGAGAATAACACCGTAACTGTTATGTTTATTGCAGCAATATTTGTCGTTGCTATGGGTTTTTTTCGCCGTGACATAGTGTCCCGTTGTTTCGGTATTTCATAGCCCTGCCATACTTGCTCGACCTCTTGCTTGATCAGTTTTCGGTTATTTACTCATCGGGTCGTGATTTCTCAAAGCGTTTGAGTTGAAATAGTGAAATTTTACTGCAATATAGGCACTAAACACCACTCGAATTTGCAAAGAAAAACGCATCTTTTGCGTATGTAACAAATTATACAGACTTCACTTGAACTTGCAATGTAAACACATACATAATTACGTTTCTTGCGATGATAGTCCCTGCTTTCTATAAACCGGAATGAGGCAATTGTATCATTAAATAGTTGTTTTATTCGTTCTAGAATGGATGTGTTTTCTTTTAAAACGCTCGGAAATATCCTGCTCTGCTGTCACGAGGAAGTATCAAAGACGGGAGCAATTATACCACAATGTCTCGCGTTGTATTTGATTTATGCAACTCAAAGACCCGACAAGCATCAAACGAGATTATGTCATAAAGTCTAGATTAGGGCCAATAACGCTGGCGGTTTTACGAGTTGTACATCCATATTTCCAACGTAAAACCCAACCGGGCAGGGATGATTTGTGAAATGAGGGGCGATAAATTATTATCTTCCTGAGAGGCAATAACAGGGGATCCAGGAAATATGGTAATCGTCTTGTCGATGTCTTTTGGAGTCATCGACACCGTTGCTAAAGTTGTCAGCAATGCCCATTCATCTTCTGCATAATTTATTGAGCAACTTTGTAAAATAAAATATCTACCCATATATATATATAACAAGAAATATCTTTAAAAAAGATATACGGCGTTGATTGTGGTTGGAGTTTATTAAAGGTAAAGAGTTCAATGAATGAGATCAAGGATAGCGAATTTCTTTTTCTGTGCAGTTCTTAGCTGCATCACACGCAGTACGGGATGTTACGCGGAGTTTTCGCGGCTTATTTTACATGATTACATATTGCTGGTCATAAACCTATAGATACAAAACAGAAAACCAAAAGAAGAATGGAAGTGAAATTAAAACATACGAGTCAACCGGCCACACGCGAAGTATCCGTACATTTTTTTAATATTTATACGCGCGTTCTTCGAACAACCCTGTTTTAGTGGTTTGTCGGGCTTGCTATTTGATTCGATTATTAACAGTATCGAGAATCATCGCGCTCATGCTTAATACATTAGTCAATATGGTGGAATAATTCTTGTTATATTAATAAAAAATAATATGTATCATGGTATTGTTGAAAACACATTAAGAATCTATTATCGACATACCATACTTATATCGCTGAATATCTTCATTTAACATATTTCTGGTCTAAAGAAAATTCCAGGTCTAGTTCACGAATAGCGTCTATATTATATAACGATTATTTTACTGGCCGCGAACTCAGGTCAGCACATAAGGTAGTCGTGAAGACGCAGCGATGACCTGTAAATAAACTCTGACATTCACACACACTGGCCGCGAACTGACCCTGATACCTCGCGGGTTGAAATGCAATGCATTAAAGTGAGGCCACGCTTCCACTGCTCTTTATAATTTTACATGTTAACATGTTGACAGGAATATGAAAGTCAGTACTAAATATGAGAACATAGCCTTTAAGAACAAACGTTCTTGCGCTGGCAATCCTCTGCAAATAAAAGGTGCATGCATAAACTGTATTGATGTCGAGAGTTGAGTGTAAAAGTGTTCTATCTATTAAGCCTTTTCATCAGAGATACAATTGTTTCATGCAGTTAAACAGTGTAACAAAGACGCGGGCATGTTTCCAATGTTTTGGTAGTATACTCAAATCAGCCAATGGAATTAATGAAGTGTATTCATTCGTGTCTAGCCGCGTGAAATTGTATTTGAATTTTATTGGACACTTACACAGGTCAGGTAAGGTCAAAAGTGACATAAAACAGCTACGCCGAATAAAATATATCGGTGGTAAAATGTATTGAACTACACATTTTTGAATATGTTTGTATCATTCAATATTCAATTGGAAATTTCAAATGTCGCTAGTTGGATAACTTTTTCGTTAATATAGAAAAACTATTCGCTGTACAATATCTGGGGATGCAAACCATTTTTGGACACATAGTGGCAGTAAATATACGCATAGGATGCCCGTGCCTCAAATGGCAATCTTCTTTGATATCATTTTTCCACTTCGTATCTTTCCTCGGTAATATAAATATATCAGCTAAGAATCAATGTCTCGAAATATTAGAATCCGCTGAATTCAATTCATTGAACACCATGAATAATTATACAATTTTAGTCGATGTATGAAGCATTTGAAATCATAATTTAACTGCACCTTTTGCTAATATTAAATGCATACACCAAAGTCACAGGAAAGTCACGTGACATTGTTTGTCAGACGACGGATTTGCTTGGCCTGACTTACTTTTGTTGACAATTAAGCTCTAATGCTTGCACCCTAAAATGATTAAATAAAAGACTGTAAAAGCGTGACAGTCTATATTTTAAGGGCAGGACACAATGACATAACACAGTTCAAATCAAGTAAACATCGCAGCCTTAATGATGGAGTAAGAAACTGTAGAAGCCTTACACTCTATTTGTTTTAAGTATGATAAAATGACACCATAAAATTTAATCGAGATTACGTAAAATTTTAACTCCTCTATGGAAAAGTAAGTATATATCATTTGAACACGCGTTGTTCGGGCAAGGGTAAAAGGATCGAGAAATATAGCACCGGACATGCTTTCGTGATAAATATTTCAGGTTCATTCAAGAAATCTGTTCCTGCATAGTCATTTGAATCTTAGTTTTATTTCAAGGTCAAACTTGATTGGCATAATGCTGATCTCATCATCTTTGCTTCTAGGCACAATCATGGAGAATTCCTATGATTTAAGTTTTCGAATCGAGAGAAAACATAAGTTTGTGTGTCTAAAACTAAATTTGAACGACCTTTGCTACACATCCCCACAGATCCTAAGACTTGTGGACATTTTGAATAAATAAACTAAAACTGCAAAGAGCCTTTGAAAAATAAGATCCTGAACTTAAGTGTATCTCACTTGCCCCAAAAGTGATCAGAGATATCAATCCAACGAAAACAAGTTGTTTTTAATGTAGGTGTAAACCTCTACTTGCAAAGCAAGCTTGACTATGTTATTGATTGCATACATACCAAAAACGCATGTTTTGATATTCCAACGCCCACAACTGAAAAATATCAGAGGCGAATTATAGGAACATGGCTTAGATAGAACTGCCAAAAATTAAGTATGGTGAATGTCAGACCAGCCATTTGACACTGAGGATGGCAATGAAAGTGATTAAAACAAGATGGCCTGAAAGGCCCAAAGTCGCTCACCTGAGATAACAAGATATTATTGGGACAATCTTCTGATCAAGTTTCATGAAGATCGGAAAATAAATGTGGCCTCTAGAGTGTTAACAAGGTTTTACTATAGCCATATAAGGAAAAATGCCCCGCCCCCTGGCGGCCATGTTTTTCAACCAACGGGCATCATTTTCGAACTCGTCCAATATATTATTGAAATGAATTTTATGACCAAGTTTAATGAAGATTGGACAATAAATGTGGCCTCTAGAGTGTTAACAAGATTTTACTATAGCCATATATACAATGTAGCCATATAAGGAAAAATGCCCCGCCCCTTGGCAGCCATGTTTTTCAAGCAAAGGTTACCATTTTTGAACTCATCCAAGATATTATTGGGACAAATCTTCTGAGTAAGTTTCATGATGATTGGAAAATTAATGTGGTCTCTAGAGTGTTAACAAGGTTATACTATAGCCATATAAGGAAAAATGCCCCACCCCTGGCGGCCATGTTTTTCAACCAATCGGCATCATTTTCGAACTCGTCGAAGATATTATTGGGATGAGTCTTCTGACCAAGTTTTCTGAAGATCAGACAATAAATGTGGCCTTTAGAGTGTTAACAAGATTTTACTATAGCCATATAGAGCCATATAAAGAAAACTGCCCCGCCCCTTGGCAGCCATGTTTTTCCAGCAAATGTAGCAAATGTACCCATTTTCGAACTCATCCAAGATATCATTGAGACCAACCTTCTGACTAAATTTCATGAAGATTGGACAATAAATGTGGCCTCTACAGAGTTAACAAGGCAAATGTCGACGCTGCACAACGCACAACGGACAACGTACGATGGACAAAAGGCGATCACAAAAGCTCACCATGAGCACGTTGTGCTCAGGTGAGCTAAAAACAACTGTACAGAATAACAACCAACATACAACAGCAATAAAGACATTATTTATTAAAGTGTATTTATTTCCTTTTCTAGGGAAGTTTGATGTATACATTTCTATACTTAGAAATAACAATAACAATAACACAATAACACACAAATATGGCTCTAACATAGTGTACACAGGTTTTAATACACGAGTGATAGAATAACATATTTATCAAAGTATTCCTACATTTCAAATGTCTTTTCAAACAAGTTTTTCTAAGTATATGGAAGTACACGACCTGAATGAGACTTTCATATTATAAGCTCAATTGTAGGACTTAACAATTACTGCATTGCTGCCTCAAAGGGAGACAATTTATACACCATATGTTAAAATCTGGACAACCATTTCGATAATTTAACTATAAAAAGTAGGATCAATTAGTTCTTCTTATTAAACTTAAATATATTTATTTAAAAACATATTGATGACAATACAAAATCCCCTGTGAATGGATTCCCCAGTTAAGGGCACATGAGGGTTGGTTGGACAATCATGTTAATTTATTATTACACTAGAAATGTGTCACAGATATGAAGTTTCAGGTTGATACCTCTGTTAGTTTTCAAGATATGCCCTGGAATAATAAATAAAAATAACAAAAGGCAATAGTTATAAAACTATGGAAGCAAGAGTTGAAAGCAATGCACATACCCATAATGAGATCTACTAACCTTTAAAGATTCATGTTGATACTGGTTTTATTTTTCAAGATATGCTCAGGACAAAATTTGTCTTCACAAAAATTGACAATAATTCTAAAAATAGTAGAGCAATAGACGTATCGCCCTATTAAGTGTCAAGTTGATACCTAAACATAGAGGCTCAAGAGTAATGAGTTTAACCCTTTACCACTCAGAAACGCACTTTGATGCATTTGAAGTTCTTCAGAAAATCAAATTAAATTTGAGTCCTTTCTTAATCTATTCAAGTTTGAAAGGCTTAATTTAAAACTCTAAGATACTGATGAGTAGCAAACAGCGTAAAACCTGAACAGACTGCGAGTTACTCGGGAGCTGTTCTGGTTTTATGCTGTTTGCACATAGCCATTTTCATTTTGCTTGTTATGGGGAAAAGGATTAACTCTAAATACTTACAAAGATTCAAGTTGACACATCTTTTAGTTTTCAACTCATGCTAAGGACAGGTTTGGGTACAAAATAACTGACCAAGGGCAATAAGTCTGAAAAGCAGCAAGAAAGAGTTACATTTCTTGTACACTGGACATGTCCTTCATGAAATCTAAGTATGAATTAACTTTAAAATTAAAACCTGTTTTAGGTATTGAGATATGCTATGGAAAGCATAAGTATACAAAATAACAAAGGGCAATTTTTATCAAATAAGAAGAGAAAGAGTTATGGTTCTTGTGCACTGTGCATCGTACCAATGTGATTGACCTTCAAAAGGTTCAAGTAAAACTTCTGTATAATTTTTAGTTGTGAGCGTTAGCAAGTTTTGCAAGTCAGTCTGCTGTTAGCTACGCTAGGAATGATAACTGCAAGTCAGTCTGCTATTAGCTACGCTAGGAACGATAACCACTGCCTGTTTATAATTAACCACTGGTACAATGCAGACAGCCTGTATGTAATCAATAGTGTAAAAGAGCTTGTGCGATTATATTGGCCAGTATAGTGTTTATAATAGCTTGTGCGACCACATTGGCCAGTTTATCATTGAAATCTGTACATATTTGCTGCTTTCAGGAAAACTGGGCTTAATGTTGCATTAAAAGTCTGTCATGTGGGCAAAATTGTTGCTCATTTATTTAAAGACTAGAGCTTTGTCACAGACGTGACGTATACCCCCACATGCCGCATTGACACAGACTATTTTGCATGCTGTCTTCACAAAACAAGTGAATCTAATTTATGGCGTTTTTTAACAATTATTATGCCATTATCATTTAAAGCCATTTTAACCTTTGAACTCTTGAATTTTTTCACATGACACGCCGTCCAATGACTGTGAAAAAAAAATAATGTACACAGTCATTTTAAAATCTCATAATGGATGACATAGTTTTGGCCTGGACAAGATCATTTAAATATTGCCATTTTTGACCTTTGAACTAAAAGTGTGACCTTTTTTGCTCCTTCTCCTACAGTAATACAACTGGTTTAGCATACATAAGACACAAAGAACATGAGTAACACTCAAATAACATGAAACAGCAAGAGTAACCTGATAAAATAATAAACTGGATGTCGGACAGCCATATCACTGTTTTTAAGAGCATTTATCGTATCGGATTTCAGCTGAAACAAGATGTGTTTGTGAAAAACTATGTACCCCCCCCATATATTTGACCTTTGACCTTGACCTTGAAGGATGACCTTGACCTTTCATAATTCTTTCGTAATTATTTCGTGCGACACACCGTCCAATGGTGGAGAACTAAAGAGCAAAATGATTTTAAAATCTCACAATAAATGACAAAGTTATGGCCCGGACAAGCTCACTTATGGCCATTTTTGACCATTGAACTCAAAGTATGACCTTGACCTTGGAGATATCAATGTAATTCTTTCGCGCGACACACCGTCCAATTATGGTGAACAAATGTGCCAAATGATTTCAAAATCTCACAATAAATGACAAAGTTATGGCCCGGACAAGCATTTGACCTTTGAACTCCAAGTGTGACCTTAACCTTGGAGATATCAACGTAATTCTTTTGCGCGCCACACCGTCTAATGATGGTGAACAAATGTACCAAGTCATTTTCAAATCTTACTATAAATGACATAGTTATGGTCTGGACAAACTTTCGGTCAAAACGCACTAAGTGACCCCCTGACCTAGTTTTTGATCCCGCATGACCCATATTCAAATGTGACCTATACATTATCTAGATACAACTTATGACCAAGTTTCATGAAGATCAGATGAAATTTCGGGACAGACAGACAGACCAACAAAGTGTCTCCTACATAGCCCCCATTTAAGACACACTCTTTACAAATTTGAATGGGTTGTGTTCATTTCAAACTTGCGATATAAAAAGCTATAACATAATTTTGAAAACTGAGATTATGCAATAGCGAACAACTTCTGTGCCTCAGCGCTTTGATTTTTAGATATGCAGTTCAACTATGCATACAAAAATGTATATTACATAACAACAAAAGACAACAAAACTAATTAAAGAATAAATTAAAGGCAGGTGCTTTAACCAAACTATACTTTTTGGTGGTAAAACAAATTGTTAGAGCAAAGCAAAAAAAAATATATCATAAAGTAATACATTTAACAATATCATCTTCTAAACTGTACATGATTCATAATGAAAGAAAAACACATTCTGACTAAAATACAGAAAAAAACATTTATTGCAGAACATTCTTCTAAAATTGAAACATCCAACAATTGCAACAATAATATTGAAAAACAAAACAAAGACATATTATTAAACAGATATCTTGCAAATGATAAAGTTAAATTACTTATTATATTGTCAAAACATTTTCTAACTTACCTGTTATAACTAGATTTTGTAAAGGGTCTGGCAATATTTCTTGCTCCAGACTACACCTCTCTAAATTGCAATATTCACCAATATCTTTATTGCATATTTTAAGCTCAGACAAAAAATGTCGATGCATTTGTGATTGCAAAATAACAAAAACCTATAAAATACATATTTTACATGTATTTTATAGGTCTTTGAAAAAAAAATCAAACGTGTGACAATAATACAACGAATATTAACCCTTTGCCACTTAGATATGTATTTTCACCCATTTGTACACCCTCAGAATGTTATATTTAATTTAAGACCTTTCTTACTAGATTTTTTTGAAGGTTTCATCTCCAAGCCTTAAATACTAATGAGCAGCAAACAGCATAAAACCTGAACAGACTGCGAGTTACTCATAGGCTGTTCTGGTTTTATGTTGTTTGAACATTGCTTCTCAGTGGGAAAGAGTTAAGATAGTTGATTCCTTTATCACTGCAATAATAAAAAGTCCACATGAGTAAAAACTGTATTACACAAAATGGACTTCTACGAGGAATGTTGGCTATGTAAAAACTAACTAGATATATACATTCAATAATGTTCAATATAAACAATACATACTTATGCAAAGTCTAATAATAATTTGAAAGAACTATTTAAACTTTACATATCTATACAAGCAAACTTATTTCTTTTATCTTATCAAATACTGTATCATTGAATGTTTCATATTGAAGGGGCATATCAATGGTTTATAGGGTAAATTATTTTCGGATTTATATTAACTTTTGAATGTTTTTAATTGTTGCTTCACACATATCATTTTTATCAACGATTATTCAATATTAAATATAAATTGTTATTAAAAGTAAAGTTGACCCAAGGAACAGATTATATTCAGTATATTACACATTTTATGCACTTATTGTTAGAGATCATAAAACTATATTTTAAATTAAAGAAACAACATTGCTGTCAACAAACATGCTTTATATACTCATTATTCATCGCATTTTTTTCCTCTTTTTGACAGAAAATAACCCAAGTATATAACCATTGCAAACAAGCAAATTTGTTGAATTGATATCCCCCGCCAAAAGACTTCTGGACACAAATATTTCTGGATGGATGGAAAACGCCAACATCATCCTCTTATCCATTTATATACTCATACCAAGTTTCAATGAAATCCGTCAAAGCACTTCCAAAATATGGCTCTGGACACACAAAAAAAGCATTTTTCAAGATACAAAGGGCCATAACTCCGTTATTATCCAATGGTGTACAATGCCATTTGGCGTGCATCATCCTCTTATCCATATATACTCATACCAAGTTTCAATGAAATCTGCTAAAGCACTTCCAAGATATGGCTCCGGACACAAAAAAGCATTTTTCAAGATACAAAGGGTCATAACTCCGTTATTAACAGATGGTGTACAATGCCATTTGGCGTGCATCATCCTTCTATTCATATATATACTCATACCAAGTTTCAATGAAATCCGCCAAAGCACTTCCAAGCTATGGATCCGGACACAAAAGTTCCGCACAGAAGCAAGGATGGAAGGACGGACAGACGGAAGGACGGACAACGCCAAAACAATATCCCTCCGCCTATGGCGGAGGATAATTAGCACATAGTAAAATAATAATTATACAGACTCAGTAAATGCCTTAATCTATCTTTAAACATTGACATAAAAAAAAATTAATCACACAAACACATTTTTCTATACAGAGTATAACAGATGTCTGTACATTTTTACTACATTTAAAATGAAATCTCACAATGATGTATAGCAAAAATATAAATGACAGAACATTGGGAATAAAGGACATGATATGCAGAGAACTATGTAGAAAACATAGGCATTTGTAAGTAAATATATGACATAATAAATGTATTCATAATTACGGAGACCATGATGTAACAAAATAAAATCTTATATTTTTTATATTAATATTTCATGTTTTGATTCAATAATGCATTCTTTAATATATTTTGTAATTGCACAGACACTTGTGTCTTTCTGTTCATTGCTTCACTATACATGCCAAATGTATGGATATCAGCAGGCCAGTCCGGCTTTAGGGATGCTTGTTCTGCTGTCCCAACATAACCAAATTTGTCCCTACGATTGTCAAAAACAATGCTTGTTCTTTGTTAAGTTTGCTATAACATTTGCAATGCCAGCTCTGTTTTGCAAATTTACAAAAACAGCGCTAAAAATCTATTGATTATGTTATGCTGACACACTAAAGTGTTTAACCGAGGTCCCAAATTTCTACCTATAGCCATTGTTCTTATTAGATTATTTCTGAAAAACACCCACTGTACATGTGTATTTGTGTAATGACCTCACATTATTATTGTCCCATAACTATACATTCAAAGCTTTAAATTGCCAGTGTAATTGATTTGGTGTCCGTCTAGCGACTAGGAGGTCACTTGTTCGATCACCACTGTGGGAGCGTTCTTTGAGAAGAAGAGAACCTATGTTCTGGGGGCATAAAAAGAAACATATTCCATAACTCACTTAACTGTATACTTCCAAAAAAGAGTGAATGTTTGTCTTTATACAATTTTTAAACATGCCTATTGTCCATATAGAACAAATTTTACTTTAACAAATGGTAATGGTTGACATTTCTCTTGCATTTTCGACCAAAAAAAAATGTTTTTTGGTGTCCAAACCTGGGTCAAATGTCACAATTTTTTTAATTTTTTTAGTCTCGATTTGGGCCAGAAAAATTATGGGTTGTATCACTTTATCAGTGAGCAAATGCTTTATAAAAGAATGTAAAGTGATATACATGTAGATAGATAATTTTGTTCATATTGTCTAATTTGTTCAGAAAATTTGTGGTAATTTGTTAACATATAGATTCTTTGAATATTTTTACAAGCAAAAGACCAGTTTGTACTTAAACTACAGATGAGTAAAATATTTTTGATCAAATTGTCTTGCATTTGAAGAATTCAATTATTAAAGATAAACAAACTATCTAAAGCACCAATTGTTAATGTATTATCCAAACATGACTGCTTGTTGTCAACAAAGAACACAATTGGTAATGTATATATATGAGCCATGCTCTGTGAAAAGGGGGTTTAATGCATGTGTGTAAAGCATCGTCCCAAATTGGCCTGTGCAGACGGCACAGGCTAATCAGGGACGACACTTTCTGCTTTTATGATATTTTTCGCTTAAAGATATTTTTGGCTTAAAGAAAATCTCTTCTAAGCAAAAATCAAGTTTAGACGGAAAGTGTCGTTACCTGATTAGCCTGTGCGGACTGCATAGGCTAATCTGTGACGACACTTTACTAACATGCATTAAACCCCCTTTTCACAGAGCACGGTTAATTTAGTAACGCCGGGAAATAAAAAAAACAGAATTCCTGATCATGAGTACAGTACAGTAAAATATCAGCATACAAGACAGTAATAATTTAATACTTTAATTAAAAGTGATTTGTCAATAAACATGATTCAATTATAATTCAAAGGTTTTATTTACTAATTAACTACTTATTTCAACAACTTTTTAAGTATATAACATCAACAATAACAATCAATACATTAGACTAATTTCTGCAAAATGATTTTTATGATAAATCTTATCTCATATCTGAAGTAAACAGTTTTGATTATCTGCATTATTTATTCTTTATTTTCTAGTTCATGATATAAAATATTATATCTTAACTGTAAAATTGCATCATATACAATATTATATCTTAACTGATAAACTAAATGTTATCATAGATAAACCTTTTTTTGTCCATGAACTGCATATATGAACAATATATTTTCTGCATTAAAAGTTATTCAGAAAAGTTTTACATTCAAATACAATGTATAATTAAAAAATGAAAGAAATTAACAAAGCTTTTTAAGTGGAACATTAAGAGAAGCATTATTCTAAGCAAAGTCTATTATATAGTTTATATTAAGACTGTTTCACATAATAATCATAGACAAATATGTTTATGTGAAGGTCTTATAATTAAATGTGCATATTTGTATACCACAATGCCTCTGTGTTATACACAATCATATATTCATACGGACACAGTGAACCTTCAATATTGGGAAAATTTAATATACAATTAATTTCATTATGCGCATATAATTTTTATAAGAATGTATAATTCTTGAACACACAAAATCCATGATTTGTAAGAATATCTGGAGAGTAGTATGGCAAAATAAAGGAAATTAAAACATAAATGGCAGATATTGCATGTATTGAACATAAACAAACATGCAGAATGAAGAAACAACATTTTCTTAATCACAATCAAGTCTTCAACTTTCCTCTAGCATCGAATCATATTTTTTTTTTAAATAATTCTTTTTTCATTGAAGCTTATATTTATTTTTTGAAAAGAATGTGAGTTAGAAATTGATATGAATTAAAGTAACTATTTATTGAAAACAATCATTTTGTGGCTATATATATTAATTAATATACATACAAGATGAAGTAAGCTTAATTCTAGAATATCTTACATATAACAGATTCAACATAAGCTATAAGGCTATTTTACGAATAAACTATTATAAGTACTATACTGAAAAATCGAACGTTTTAGCTAATATCCCAGCGATATATCGAAACATTCCAACTTCTTAGCTTCACAATCCTCGAATTGCATCCATAAGACAGTGAGACTTGCAGACTTCCAGAATGTTCTCCGCATGCAGATTATCGATTCTCCGTCATATATGTCAGTAGACATCGCTGCATAATTCCGTCTCCAGATTTAGACTTCCAAGATGGCCGTCTTTTCACGCATATGCGAAACATTGTAACAATTGGAAATCTCTGAAATAAATGTAAAAAACCTTTGGTTAGTATTTTAATGTCTTAAATTACTAATTTAATTGAACACTTAAGTACATAAATATGAAACACTTTTTCATTCTAAGTTATTAATAAGAAAAATCAACAATCATAGTTGAAGTCAAGATGCGTAGATATTAAATTAAGACGGTGTAAATCCGATTTTTCTTATAGCTGAATATCTGAGTGGCAAACAATTTTGTATTGACTGATAAAAAAGGATTTGGATGTATCATTTTTTTATATTAATATTTCTAATAATATAATTTAAAAATAAATTAGAACTTTTTTGTACTATGCTAGTCTCTATGGTTTCCCACTTCTTTTTATTTGTTGTTTACAAGAAGTTATACCATGCAGGTGTTCTTACATATCTACACCTATGGAAATCATCAAGTATTGTGTTCAAGTTTAAGACTGACATCAATATTGAACTACAATATTTTTGCTACAGAAACAATTGTTACCGGAATAAAATCTGAAGTCATGATTTCCTTAAAATAAACTCCCATTTTGGTTTGTAGAAAAACATGGGTCATACAGTTATACCATGATATTATATAAATAATATTTTTTTAACAGACTTCACTCATTAACATTTAAAAAAAGTTTTTAAATTCCATATTTTTCTGAAAATATTAATGAAACTATACGACAGAACCCAAATAAGTTAAAGTCTGAGTACATGTGCAAATAATGATACTATGGCACACTGATTATTTTGTAATATTTTTTTGTCTACCCTCCATGAATTTACTTACTTTCCAAGAAAACCATTACTCCAAATGTGATAAGTATATTCCAAAATTATATTAATAACAATTTATGACTTTAGATGTTAAAGTTACATCTATTTGAAATCCTGACTTTCATGATGCCCTCTATTTTCCATAATGAAGCAAATAAACCCATGATTTTCAAAGGTACTAATTACTATAAACTAAACGTAAGCAGCATATACATCGGAATTGTATGATGAATATCACAAGATACTTGACAAATAATTATTTATATTTTCAAACTTGAAATACCTTCATACAAATTACACTTGCAGCATCGGCAGATTCATGTGAAACTCTGCAATTGTTTCTTGGACAATACACTTGAATAAAATTATCATTCCAATAAAACCATATATCTACAGATAATAAAATCTAAATATGTTTCATTCATTTATAAAAAAACATAGAAATATGCTTTTAAGACTGTTAGATATACGCAAAAACATAAACAAACACTGCGCAGTGTTTTATTCGATATTTTTTATGCATATTGTGAACGCTCAAACATTAATACACACACTATCAAAGGATGTCTGTAGTCATTTATTTTATTGTACAGTGATTCAATAAACGCTCCCAAAACAACAATAAGGACTTTTAAATTGAAAGGATTGCACTTTTAATTATTAACATATTTTTGTCAAAGACGCCATTTTGCAATATGGGCGTGTAATGATGGGCGTTTCAAAGGGCAGGTCAGTATATCGCTGGGGCGTGTAATTCCATGAGTGCATATTTAATGAAATATGCAACGTGCACCGCATTATTGCGAATGCATCGTTGAATCAAACAAATGCACTTCATTACAAGTTAAGGATAGTTTATGCACTTGAATGCAAATTTGAAAAATAGTCCGTATAAACACAAAATTCAAAAGAGCGAGATAACTTTGTTTGCAGACATACTGGCCAATGAGATTGGTTGTTACAAATCGCATTAAGCTGTGTTTAAGCTGTATAGTCAATGCATTTTGTTACGAAAGATTGTCACATAGAGTACAATTCATTCAGAATTATGTTACATTAATGTCTATTAAATAGAAATTAAATACATCATAATGTTAAACATGCATTACTCTTTCAAAAACAGACTGGAAACATACAAGTGCAAAATGGATTATCATTCTGTTGTTTAAATTTAAAAAAGAACAGTATGACCTTAGCTATTTTTAACAGTTCTAGGTCAAACATAAATTGATTCATGTATCGGAAAATTATTAATCTTTTTAACGATTGCACCAGGAAAACTTTCATAATGACTAATGATAACCTGCAAGACATGTGCAACAAAATTAATGTTCATAAAAGATCATAAATCAAAGCATAAACGATAATACATACTAATAACAGGTTGCATAAGTTTTCAAAGTCACATGGTCTCCTATTTTTAGAACCTAGGTGCAACCCATTAGTTGCGCAATGAACTTTAGAGTGGAGCGTAACCTGATACCAACCTATTTGTCCATTTGTGTAACCGCATTGCCATTAAGCGTTAAGGCACATACTTGATCATATACGTGTCAAAGCATTCATGATATGGGGGCAAGTAACTTGGCAACCCCAATCATAACTCCGCCCTGTGTACAAATTATCAAGGCGCACAAATGTCGACCATATTGAGTGTATTTTCGTTATCGACTTTTCTGTGCGTGCTCAAAGTCATAGAACAAGATGGTCATTTTAGAAACAACATAACAAATCATTCATGGCGCAATTATTATGTCATTTTAAGCAAGGGATTTACTTTTGCTGTAACAAGACACAACCAAATTTTTTTATCCCCAGATCTAAAGGAGAAATTAAACAGAAATAATATACAACAAGGCTTATAATTATATATGATAAAACCTGCATATGCATAACCGAATTCTGTCATTTGCAAAATGCAACGCCCAAACAAGCTTGCCCCAATCTTTAACAGCTTGATAGACACAACTGCTAACCTGTAAACTCTTATCGCGAACAAAAGACCGATTTCCTATAATCAAATTAAGTTGCTTCATTAGCGTTGTGCACAATACGCAAGGTTGCATTATAGACTGCAAATTAGTTGTAACAAATGTGAGCACCCTGCTATTCAAAGTCTAGACCTGTATGCCCTTTATCGTGACAAGAAAATGAACTTCAATAAATGTGTCTTATCTTTGAACATTTCATCTCTTCTTAGTTTAAAGGGGTATTTCAAAGACAATTCAAGACCATGTTACCCTCGTATAATGATCTTTTACCCTGGTTTGCACTTCAAAAGCTTCAAGCCTTTGAGGACTTCTGTCAATAGTATTGAGCCCCATTCTGAGAAAATCTGGACTAAATTCATGTGCGTAAAGTGTTGTGCCAGATAAGCCGGTGCAGTCTGTACAGGCTAATCAGGAATGACACGTTCTGCTTTTATGGATTATTTTTGTTTAAAGTAAGTCTCTTTTTAATGAAAAGCCAATTTAGGTGGAAAGTTTTTGTCCCTTATTAGTCTGTGAAAACAGCACAGGCTAATCTGGGACGACACTTTACGCACATGCAAATAGTACAGTTTTCTAACAACAAAGCTCAATAGATAATCGTTTCATATTTCAGTTTATTATATACATAGAAATAATCTGACTTAAATAATGGGGTATTTCTGTTACAAAATACAAGCTCAAGAACAGAAATTCCATATTGCACACTGTGAACCACTTAGATAGGTATTTTGATGCGTTTGTAATCCCATATAAAGTTAAATTTAGTGAAAGAGCTTTCCTACTAGACTAAAGTTTTAAAGGCTTCCTTTCCAACCGGTAGATGCTGATGAGCAACGAACAGCATATAACCTGAACAGGCAGCGAGTCACTTGCAGGCTGTTCTGGTTTTATGCTGGTTGCACATAGCCATTTTCACTTTTCCTCTGAGCAGCAAAGGGTTAATGTACACAGCAATATGCCATCATGATCACTGGTAAATATTCAAGTAATACTATACAGTTTGCACAGGCTAATCAGGGACGACACTTTCTCAATTTATTGTGTTTTTCATTTTTAAGATAGACTCTTCTTAGCAAAAATAAAGTTTAGGCGGAAAGTGTTGTCCCTGATTAGCCTGTGCAGACTGCACAGGCTAATCAGGGACGACACTTTACGTACATGCATTAACACCCCTTTTCACAGAGCACGGCCAGTTTGTATAAAATAAATGAAATATTGCATGGATTGATGTTCCGATAGATGGCGCAACATTCAACTTACCTGCCCTATGGGCACCTAGAATAAAATGTCACACATTCAACTCGTGCAATACATCCAATTGGTCTCATAGTCATGTTTTATTCCCTATTTATTATATGATAATTGATGGCATCACATACAGAACAACAGATCAGAATTATGTATGTTTAGGCTGGAAAAACTGACTTCTATTGAACTATTTCCTTATATGTGTACTTCATAATGATGGTAAGTGAAATTCTCTGAATTTTCATTTTTTGATGAAATAAAAACTACAATGAATTATTCCAAAAGAGGCTTAATCATGGCAGATAAATAAAAGGTGTATAATAAACGCAGATCTTATACCAGCCAAAAGCTTGTTCATTTAGTTTTTTTTCACCATTACAAATACAGACTGATGGAAACATAGGACGAATGAGAAAAGTTGGAAATATGGGCGAAGGTTATGTATAAAACTTATATTCTAGTTGTGTTTTAAATGACATAGTAGTATTAATACAAGAGCTGTCAGAGGACAGCGCGCTCGACTATTGGAGTTGCTTGACAGTATAACGTAAGCCATCATGGGGGGGGGGGGGGGGAGTGTATAATGTGGGTGTGTGGTCATTTAATAGACGATATTTCAAAAAAAAGGAAAAAACAATTTTATTTTTTATTTTTTGGGGGGTGGGGGGTGGGGGTGGGGTGGGGGATTCTGGGGTGGGGAATGGGGGATGGTTTGGGTGGAGTGCATTGTGGTATGTCAGGTAAGTGTTGCTTTGTCAAATTATGAATCAAATGTGATCATAAATAAAGAAGTTATGGCAATTGAAGCAAAATGTTCAATTATCTAAGTATAAAGGGGCCATAATTCTGTCTAAATGCTTGATACAGTTGTCTGCTCTTGTTTATAGATTGGAATCATGTTGGTTAAGAAGTATGCAAAATATGAAAGCAATATGTCAAAGGAAATAGAAAATATTTTAGGTGGTACGCAAACTTTAACATAGATTTATCAATAATATGCATATTCTAAGTATAAATAGGGGCAATAATTCTGTCAAAATGCTTGATACAGTTGTCTGCTCTTGTTTATAGATTGGGGTTATGTTGGTAAAGAAGTATGCAAAATATGAAAGCAATATGTCAAAGGACATAGGAAATATTCGGGGTAGTACGCAAACTTTAACATTTGCACGCTAACGGGAACGCTAACGCAGACGCCGGGGTGAGTAGGATAGCTCCACTATATATATTTCATATATAATAGTCGAGCTAAAAACGGTCTAGGGTTTTATTTATATTAATTGTAAGTCCACATTATTTTACGTTGAATTTCAGACATTTTGACATACTTTTAGCAGAATTTGGTATATGATTATATACATCGTCGAAGCATTATGTCCAACAATTAACGCTGAATCTTTTTATAACAATTAAGTATATGTAGCAAATATATAATTCTTTAATATATGCGCATACAAACAAACAAACCAAATTTCAGTTCATGCGCGCGCATAAAAACCCACACAATTTCAGTTTGCGCTTTGCAGACGGCATATTGCCAAGCAACCCTATGACGCAATACGCAAACAAAGATCTTTTGTTGGAAAATTGGTCGCCCACGACGCAACAGGTGACATGTGGAATTATCCGCTACAAATAGAAGTCTATAATTGACCAGGTTTCCAGATAACAGGTTTTGGCAGAAACAATATATTAAAAGAACAGAATCCTTATTTGAAATGATTTATAATATTATGTTCTAAAATATTAAAGCAGGTGGACTTAAAAAACACAACAATACGTCACAAAGAGAGAAAAACATATTTGCGCTGACAAGTGCACAAAGCGGGCTGGCGCTTAGCCAATGTTTTTTTATCTGGGCGTAAGTTGTGTAAGCATATATGTCAGTCATTTTGTGACGCGTTTAATATTACTTCATACCTGCCATATGTCCTTCAATCAAGTAATGAAGTACCGATTATAACTTATTGTACACTGAACTCAAGTGCAATATTAATAGAGCGATGTTTATTGCAACACAATTAAAACAATAACTTTCCCACTTAAACAGATAAAGACGGCTTTTCAATTTTAATACCCTTTCCTAAGAAACAAAATGTAATAAAACTTCAAAATAGTAACATTGCACAACAAAATGCACAACTATTTATGTGCATTCATTCAAAGTACATTATTTACTGTCATTTTACATGATGCATAACTTGCGCGTGTGACACTTTATTTTTTCATCATACAATTGTATGTTTTGGTCAGCCCGTGCCCTAGTTTGCAAGAAAAATTCCCCTAGCAAATGGGATCCAGATTTGAAGCTGCTCTTGTTGTGTGACAAAAACGTTTTACTCGGCGGTAATTGCTCTGCGGCAATTGCGCGCACATTAATTTTGAGATCAAATTACCTGTTGCGCTAAGTTACACAAAAGACATGTCAAATGAATAATAGAATGCCTACCAGCGCAATAAATTTTAAATGTTGTTCACACAAAAGACGGCTTATTCAATACTTGAACACGCGGATCATGCCCTGACCTCCTGACAGTCTTAAAATAGACTCATCCTACTTACATAATGAGAATTTGACCATGACCTCATATATAATATTGACAAATTAAAAAAACCCAAAGAATACAGAAAAAGCATGATCAATATACATACCAGAAACACAGTATAATTTTCCTAAAAGGTATGTTATACACTTTCCATAGTGACACATCCAAAATTATTGTCCTTAAAATCACCAATGTGGATTCTAAATAAAACACATTAATAAAAATACAAATTTAAAGATTCCAATACGTTTCTGGCGTACAATGAAACCAAAATACTCTTACTGTTGACAAAAACACAATATGCAGAGGAATATTTTAAACTTCAGTTAATAAACTGGCAGACTTTTAACTTGAAAGAGCAATACCCAGACAGACGCAATAAAGGCATCATAAACTATTGGAAACTGCAGTTTATGCAAGTGCATGCAACGCCCATTGCATGTAATTATGCATGTCTGCACTTAAAATGCACACTGGAATGCTTGTTTGTTTTACAAGAATAGTGTTGTTCTTAACCTTCTAACTTCAGGTGACCTGCGTTGTTTTAGCAAGCCACAAGAGTTCCTCCCCTTGTCATGCTTCTTGTAAAAAAAAACTCTTAAACAAAGCAGTAATTTTTTTAGCGTCTTATTTCATTTTGTAATTTTTTTCAGGTAAGCAATGAAAATTGCAGTCCTGGATTTTTTTAAAGACGCAAATAACAACTTCTCAACTGAACTAGATTGTTTGATCATGAAGTTTTGCTACATAAATCAGTTACAAAAATCGAAAGAATCTTGACGTCTACGAAAATTTTCATAAAATAACAATATAGTTATAAAACATACCATGTATTAATTCCATGCTAAAAGCTTACTATATACTTATGTCAAACATGATATGAGAACGCATGAATGTTTGGTAAAAAAAACGTTGATAAAAAGTTCATGTACTAAGCGAAGCGAAACAACCCGGCATACCCATACAAAAGGCGCAAACGAGTACACCCCCTTGGTTTATAAGAACATTTTGCAACAGTAATAATCCACAGCATATGTCTAGGAACCTCACTTTACATGTTTATTTATTGTAAGAATTGACATTTAACCCATTACCATTTAGATACATTTAGGTACTGATGAGCAGCAAACAGCATAAAACTTGAACAGACAGCGAGTTACTCCAGTGCTGTTCTGGTTTTATGCTGTTTGCACATAGCAATTTTCACTTTGCTTCTGAGTGGGAAACGGTTAACAGACTAAAACAAGAGATGTGCTTGTCAGAAACACAATGCCCCCTATTGCGCCGCTTTGAAATATAAAAAAATTACCTTTGACCTTGAAGGATGACCTTGACCTTTCACCACTCAAAATGTGCAGCTCCATGAGATACACAAGCATGCCAAATATCAAGTTGCTATCTTCAATATTGCAAAAGTTATGACCAAGATTAAAGTTTGTGACACATACAATGACAGTAAACATACAATGACAGACAGAAAGAAAGGCCAAAAACAAAATACCCCTCATTCGATCGGGGGGCATAAAAATGGGATGGAGGGCCTTAAACTGGACAGGGTGACCTCTTTAATGACAATTTGTACGCATAATTGGTAAGATGGCAATACACAATTGGTTAAGATGGCAATATTGTATTGATTGAATTGACAAAGGGCAAAAGTTAAGAAGGCGCATGGCATCAACCAGATAGTATCGGTTGAGATGGTAGCCACCCGGTCCTACACAGTTCTAGTTGAGATGGTACCCACCCAGTGCTAGACTGTACTAGTTAAGATGGTACCCACCCAGTGCTAAATGGTACTAGTTGAGATTGTACCCATCCAGTGCTAGACGGTACTAGTTGAGATGGTACCCATCCAGTGATAGATGGTGCTAGTTAAGATGGTACCCACCCAGTGATAGATGGTGCTAGTTGAGATGGTACCCAGCCAGTGCTAGATGGTACTAGTTGAGATGGTACCCACCAAGTGCCAGATGGTACTAGTTGAGATGATACCCACCCAGTGCTAGATGGTACTAGTTGAGATGGTACCCACCCAGTGCTGGATGGCACTAGTTGAGATAGTACCCATCCAGTGCTAGATGGTACTAGTTGAGATGGTACACACCCAGTGCTAGACGGTGCTAGTTCAGATGGTACCCATCCAGTGCTAGACTGTACTAGTTGAGATGGTACCCACCCAGAGCTAGACGTTCTAGTTGAGAAGGTACCCACCAAGTGATAGATGGTGCTAGTTGATATGGTACCCACCCAGTGATAGATGGTGCTAGTTGAGATGGTACCCACCCAGTGATAGATGGTGCTTGTTGAGATGGTACCCACCCAGTGCTAGACTGTACTATATGAGATGGTACCCACCCAGTGATAGACGGTTCTAGTTGAAAAAGTACCCACCCAGTGATAGATGGTGCTAGCTGAGATGGTATCCACCAAGTGATAGATGGTGCTAGTTGAGATGGTACCCACCAAGTGCTAGACAGTACTAGTTAAGATGGTACCCACCCAGTGATAGATGGTGCTAGTTGAGATGGTTCCCACCCAGTGCTAGATGACAATAGTTGAGATGGTACCCACCCAGTGCTAGACGGTACAAGTTGAGATGGTACCCACCCAGTGCTAGATGGTTCTAGTTGAGATGGTACCCACCCAGTGCTAGACTGTACTAGTTGAGATGGTACGCACCCAGTGCTAGATGGTACTAGTTGAGAAGGTACCCACCTAGTGATAGATGGTACTAGTTGATATGGTACCCATCCAGTGCTAGATGGTACTAGTTGAGATGGTACCCACCCAGTGCTAGATGGTTCTAGTTGAGATAGTACTGACCCAGTGCTAGATGGTGCTAGTTGAGATGGTACTCACCCAGTTATAGATGGTGCTAGTTGAGATGGTACCCACCCAGTGCTAGATGGTACTAGTTGAGATGGTATCCATCCAGTGCTAGATGGTACTAGTTGAGATGGTAACCACCCAGTGCAAGACGGTTCAAGTTGAGATGGTACCCATCCAGTGCTAGACTGTACTAGCTTGAGATGGTACCCATCCAGTTCTAGACGGTTCTAGTTGAGAAGGTACCCACCCAGTGATAGATGATGCTAGTTGAGATAGTACCCACCCAGTGATAGATGGTGCTAGTTGAGATGGTACCCACCCAGTGCTAGATGGTACTAGTTGAGATGGTACCCACCCAGTGCTAGACGGTGTTAGTTGAGATGGTACCCACCTAGTGCTTGATGGTGCTAGTTGAGATGGTACCCACCCAGTGCTAGATGGTACAAGTTAAGATGGTACACACCCAGTGCTAGATGGTACTAATTGAGATGGTACCCATCCAGTGATAGATGGTGCTAGTTGAGATGGTACCCACCCAGTGCTAGATGGTACTAGTTGAGAAGGTAACCACCCAGTGCTAGATGGTGCTAGTTTAGATGGTACCCATCCAGTGCTATATGGTACTAGTTGAGATGGTACCCACCCAGTGCTAGATGGTACTAGTTGAGATGGTACCCACCCAGTGCTAGATGGTACTAGTTGAGATGGTACCCATCCAGTGCTAGATGGTACTAGTTGAGATGGTACCCAACTAGTGCTAGATGGTACTAGTTGAGATGGTTCCCACCCAGTGCTTGATGGTACTAGTTGATATGGTACCCACCCAGTGCTAGATGGTTCTTGTTGAGATGGTACCGACCCAGTGATAGATGGTGCTAGTTGATATGGTACCCACCCTGTGATAGATGGTGCTAGTTGAGATGGTACCCACCCAGTTATAGATGGTACTAGTTGAGATGGTACCCACCCTGTGCTAGATGGTACTAGTTGAGATGGTACCCATCCAGTGCTAGATGGTACTAGTTGAGATGGTAACCACCCAGTGCTAGACGGTTCAAGTTGAGATGGTACCCATCCAGTGCTAGACTGTACTAGTTGAGATGGTACCCACCCAGTTCTAGACGGTTCTAGTTGAGAAGGTACCCACCCAGTGATAGATGATGCTAGTTGAGATAGTACCCACCCAGTGATAGATGGTGCTAGTTGAGATGGTACCCACCCAGTGCTAGATGGTACTAGTTGAGATGGTACCCACCCAGTGCTAGACGGTGTTAGTTGAGATGGTACCCACCTAGTGCTAGATGGTGCTAGTTGAGATGGTACCCACCCAGTGCCAGATGGTACAAGTTGAGATGGTACACACCCAGTGCTAGATGGTACTAGTTGAGATGGTACCCATCCAGTGATATATGGTGCTAGTTGAGATGGTACCCACCCAGTGCTAGATGGTACTAGTTGAGAAGGTACCCACCCAGTGCTAGATGGTGCTAGTTTAGATGGTACCCATCTAGTGCTAGATGGTACTAGTTGAGATGGTACCCACCCAGTGCTAGATGGTACTAGTTGAGATGGTACCCACCCAGTGCTAGATGGTACTAGTTGAGATGGTACCCATCCAGTGCTAGATGGTACTAGTTGAGATGGTACCCAACTAGTGCTAGATGGTACTAGTTGAGATGGTACCCAACTAGTGCTAGATGGTACTAGTTGAGATGGTACCCATCCAGCGATAGATGGTGCATGTTGAGATGGTTCCCACCCAGTGATAGATGGTTCTTGTTGAGATGGTACCCACCCAGTGATAAATGGTGCTAGTTGAGATGGTACCCAACCAGTGATAGATGGTGCTAGTTGAGATGGTACCCACCCAGTGATAAATGGTGCTAGTTGAGATGGTACCCACCCAATGGTAGATGGTACTAGTTGAAATGGTACCCACCCAGTGATAGATGGTACTTGTTGAGATGGTACCCACCCTGTGATAGAGGGTACTTGTTGCGATGGTACCTACCCAGTGCTAGATGGTTCTAGTTGAGATGGTTCCCACCCAGTGCTAGATGGTGCTAGTTGAGATGGTACCATCCCAGTGCTAGATGGGGCTAGTTGAGATGGTACCCACCAAGTGATAGATGGTGCTAGTTGAGATGGTACCCACCCAGTGATAGTTGGTGCTAGTTGAGATGGTACCCACCCAGTGATAGATGGTGCTTGTTGAGATGGTAGCCACCCAGTGCTAGATGGTACTAGTTGAGATGGTACCCACCTAGTGCTAGATGGTACTAGTTGAGATGGTACCCAACTAGTGCTAGATGGTACTAGTTGAGATGGTACCCATCCAGCGATAGATGGTGCATGTTGAGATGGTTCCCACCCAGTGATAGATGGTTCTTGTTGAGATGGTACCCACCCAGTGATAAATGATGCTAGTTGAGATGGTACCCAACCAGTGATAGATGGTGCTAGTTGAGATGGTACCCACCCAGTGATAAATGGTGCTAGTTGAGATGGTACCCACCCAATGGTAGATGGTACTAGTTGAAATGGTACCCACCCAGTGATAGATGGTACTTGTTGAGATGGTACCCACCCTGTCATAGAGGGTACTTGTTGCGATGGTACCTACCCAGTGCTAGATGGTTCTAGTTGAGATGGTTCCCACCCAGTGCTAGATGGTGCTAGTTGAGATGGTACCCACCCAGTGCTAGATGGGGCTAGTTGAGATGGTACCCACCCAATGATAGATGGTGCTTGTTGAGATGGTAGCCACCCAGCGATAGATGGTGCTAGTTGAGATGGTACCCACCCAGTGATAGATGGTGCTAGTTGAGATGGTACCCACCCAGTGATAGATGGTGCTAGTTGAGATGGTACCCACCCAGTGCTAGACGGTACTAGTTGAGATGGTACCCACCTAGTGCTAGATGGTACTAGTTGAAATTGTACCCACACAGTGCTAGACGGTTCTAGTTGAGATGGTACCCATCAAGTGCTAGACAGTACTAGCTGAGAAGGTACCTACCCAGTGATAGATGGTTACTTGTTGAGATGGTACCCACCCTGTGATAGAGGGTACTTGTTGCGATGGTACCTACCCAGTGCTAGATGGTTCTAGTTGAGATGGTTCCCACCCAGTGCTAGATGGTGCTAGTTGAGATGGTACCCATCCAGTGATAGATGGTGCTAGTTGAGATGGTACCCACCCAGTGCTAGATGGTACTAGTTGAGAAGGTACCCACCCAGTGCTAGATGGTGCTAGTTTAGATGGTACCCATCCAGTGCTATATGGTACTAGTTGAGATGGTACCCACCCAGTGCTAGATGGTACTAGTTGAGATGGTACCCACCCAGTGCTAGATGGTACTAGTTGAGATGGTACCCATCCAGTGCTAGATCGTACTAGTTGAGATGGTACCCAACTAGTGCTAGATGGTACTAGTTGAGATGGTTCCCACCCAGTGCTTGATGGTACTAGTTGATATGGTACCCACCCAGTGCTAGATGGTTCTTGTTGAGATGGTACCGACCCAGTGATAGATGGTGCTAGTTGATATGGTACCCACCCTGTGATAGATGGTGCTAGTTGAGATGGTACCCACCCACTTATAGATGGTACTAGTTGAGATGGTACCCACCCAGTGCTAGATGGTACTAGTTGAGATGGTACCCATCCAGTGCTAGATGGTACTAGTTGAGATGGTAACCACCCAGTGCTAGACGGTTCAAGTTGAGATGGTACCCATCCAGTGCTAGACTGTACTAGTTGAGATGGTACCCACCCAGTTCTAGACGGTTCTAGTTGAGAAGGTACCCACCCAGTGATAGATGATGCTAGTTGAGATAGTACCCACCCAGTGATAGATGGTGCTAGTTGAGATGGTACCCACCCAGTGCTAGATGGTACTAGTTGAGATGGTACCCACCCAGTGCTAGACAGTGTTAGTTGAGATGGTACCCACCTAGTGCTAGATGGTGCTAGTTGAGATGGTACCCACCCAGTGCCAGATGGTACAAGTTGAGATGGTACACACCCAGTGCTAGATTGTACTAGTTGAGATGGTACCCATCCAGTGGTAGATGGTGCTAGTTGAGATGGTACCCACCCAGTGCTAGATGGTACTAGTTGAGAAGGTACCCACCCAGTGCTAGATGGTGCTAGTTTAGATGGTACCCATCTAGTGCTAGATGGTACTAGTTGAGATGGTACCCACCCAGTGCTAGATGGTACTAGTTGAGATGGTACCCACCCAGTGCTAGATGGTACTAGTTGAGATGGTACCCATCCAGTGCTAGATGGTACTAGTTGATATGGTACCCAACTAGTGCTAGATGGTACTAGTTGAGATGGTACCCAACTAGTGCTAGATGGTACTAGTTGAGATGGTACCCATCCAGCGATAGATGGTGCATGTTGAGATGGTTCCCACCCAGTGATAGATGGTTCTTTTTGAGATGGTACCCACCCAGTGATAAATGGTGCTAGTTGAGATGGTACCCAACCAGTGATAGATGGTGCTAGTTGAGATGGTACCCACCCAGTGATAAATGGTGCTAGTTGAGATGGTACCCACCCAATGGTAGATGGTACTAGTTGAAATGGTACCCACCCAGTGATAGATGGTACTTGTTGAGATGGTACCCACCCTGTGATAGAGGGTACTTGTTGCGATGGTACCTACCCAGTGCTAGATGGTTCTAGTTGAGATGGTTCCCACCCAGTGCTAGATGGTGCTAGTTGAGATGGTACCCACCCAGTGCTAGATGGGGCTAGTTGAGATGGTACCCACCAAGTGATAGATGGTGCTAGTTGAGATGGTACCCACCCAGTGATAGTTGGTGCTAGTTGAGATGGTACCCACCCAGTGATATATGGTGCTTGTTGAGATGGTAGCCACCCAGTGCTAGATGGTACTAGTTGAGATGGTACCCACCTAGTGCTAGATGGTACTAGTTGAGATGGTACCCAACTAGTGCTAGATGGTACTAGTTGAGATCGTACCCATCCAGCGATAGATGGTGCATGTTGAGATGGTTCCCACCCAGTGATAGATGGTTCTTGTTGAGATGGTACCCACCCAGTGATAAATGGTGCTAGTTGAGATGGTACCCAACCAGTGATAGATGGTGCTAGTTGAGATGGTACCCACCCAGTGATAAATGGTGCTAGTTGAGATGGTACCCACCCAATGGTAGATGGTACTAGTTGAAATGGTACCCACCCAGTGATAGATGGTACTAGTTGAGATGGTACCCACCCTGTGATAGAGGGTACTTGTTGCGATGGTACCTACCCAGTGCTTGATGGTTCTAGTTGAGATGGTTCCCACCCAGTGCTAGATGGTGCTAGTTGAGATGGTACCCACCCAGTGCTAGATGGGGCTAGTTGAGATGGTACCCACCAAGTGATAGATGGTGCTAGTTGAGATGGTACCCACCCAGTGATAGTTGGTGCTAGTTGAGATGGTTCCCACCCAGTGATAGATGGTGCTTGTTGAGATGGTAGCCACCCAGCGATAGATGATGCTAGTTGAGATGGTACCCACCCAGTGATAGATGGTGCTAGTTGAGATGGTACCCACCCAGTGATAGATGGTGCTAGTTGAGATGGTACCCACCCAGTGCTAGACGGTACTAGTTGAGATGGTACCCACCTAGTGCTAGATGTTACTAGTTGAAATTGTACCCACCCAGTGCTAGACGGTTCTAGTTGAGATGGTACCCATCAAGTGCTAGACAGTACTAGCTGAGAAGGTACCTACCCAGTGATAGATGGTACTTGTTGAGATGGTACCCACCCTGTGATAGAGGGTACTTGTTGCGATGGTACCTACCCAGTGCTAGATGGTTCTAGTTGAGATGGTTCCCACCCAGTGCTAGATGGTGCTAGTTGAGATGGTACCCACCCAGTGCTAGATGGGGCTAGTTGAGATGGTACCCACCAAGTGATAGATGGTGCTAGTTGAGATGGTACCCACCCAGTGATAGATGGTGCTAGTTGAGATGGTACCCACCCAGTGATAGATGGTGCTAGTTGAGATGGTACCCACCCAGTGCTAGACGGTACTAGTTGAGATGGTACCCACCTAGTGCTAGATGGTACTAGTTGAAATTGTACCCACCCAGTGCTAGACGGTACTAGTTGAGATGGTACCCATCAAGTGCTAGACAGTACTAGCTGAGAAGGTACCTACCCAGTGCTAGACGGTACTAGTTGAGATGGTACCCACCCAGTGCTAGACGGTACTAGTTGAGATGGTACCCACCCAGTGCTAGATGGTGCTAGTTGAGATGGTACCCACCCAGTGCTAGATGTTGCTAGTTGAGATGGTACCCAACCAGTTATAGATGGTACTAGTTTAGATGGTACCCACCCAGTGCTAGATGGTACTAGTTGAGATGGTACCCACCCAGTGCTAGACTGTACTAGTTGAGATGGTACCGACCCAGTGCTAGATGGTGCTAGATGAGATGGTACCCACCAAGTGCTTGATGGTACTAGTTAAGATGGTACCCACCAAGTGCTAGAAAATACTAGTTGAGATGGTACCCACCCAGTGCTAAATGGTACTAGTTGAGATGGTACCCACCCAGTGCTAGACAGTACTAGTTGAGATGGTACCCACCCAGAGCTAGACGGTACTAGTTGAGATGGTACCCACCCAGTGCTAGTTGAGATGGTACCCACCCAGTGCTAGATGGTACTAGTTTAGATGGTTACCCACCCAGTGCTAGATGGTACTAGTTGAGATGGTACCCACCCAGTGCTAGATGGTGCTAGTTGAGATGGTACCCACCCAGTGCTAAGACGGTACTAGTTGAGATGGTACCCACTCAATGCTAGATGGTACTAGTTGAGATGGTACCAACCCAGCGCTAGACTACACTAGTTGAGATGGTTCCCACCAAGTGCTAGACGGTACTAGTTGAGATGGTACCCACCCAGTGCTAGATGGTACTAGTTGAGATGGTACCCACCCGCAGCTAGATAGTACTAGTTGAGATGGTACCCACCCAGTGCTTGACGGTACTAGTTGAGATGGTACCCACCCAGTGCTAGATGGAACTAGTTGAGATGGTACCAACCCAGCGCTAGACTACACTAGTTGAGATGGTACCCACCAAGTGCTAGACGGTACTAGTTGAGATGGTACCCACCCAGTGCTCTAGTTGAGATGGTACCCACCTGGTGCTAGATAGTTCTAATTGAGATGGTACCCACCCAGTGCTATACGGTACTAGTTGAGATGGTACCCCCCAGTGCTAGATGGTACTAGTTGAGATGGTACCCACCCAGAGCTATACAGTACTGGTTAAATGGTATCCCACCCAGTGCTAGACAGTACTAGTTGAGATGGTTCCCACCCAGTAATAGATGGTGCTAGTTGAGATGGTACCCATCCAGTGCTAGTTGGTGCTAGTTGAGATGGTACCCACCTAGGTCTAGACGGTAATAGTTGAGATGGTACCCACCCAGTGCTAGACGGTTTTAGTTGAGATGGTACCCACCTAGGTCTAGACGGTACTTGTTGAGATGGTTGAGTGCAGGCTCATGCTGTCATCAGTGTCACTACAGCTGATGGTCTGCTCCAGGATGGACTGGTCCATGGCCATGGCTTCTTCCAGTGACCGCTCCTTCATGGCCAACTGGTACGCCACCTCAAATGACTCCCCCAGCGTCAGGATGATGTCATGGGCTAGGCTCTGTTAACAGACAAAACATGTAATTTCATGAACCTTTTCATACCTTTACTTACACACTTCAACTGATTCTCTGCAGATGAAGTCATGAGTCAGGCTCTGGAATCAGGCACACATTTAATTGAGAAGCACTCTGGGAAAATGGGGGTTAAAGCATGAGCGTAAAGTGTTGTCCAAGATAAGCCTGTATAGGCCCCACAGAATCAGGGACCCTTCTTTCTGCTCTTTAGTATTATTTAAAGTTTAAAGGAATTTCTTCTTAGCAAAAATCCAGTATTAGGCAGAAAGAGTTGTCCCTTATAAGCCAGTGCAGACTGCACAGACTAATATGGGATGACACTTTATGCACATCCATTAAGCTATGTTTTTCCACAGCACAGCTCGATTTAATGAACAATTCTGGCCATCTGCTTGTGGTTTCTCTTAGGTTCATCAAAAATGTATTGGCAGTGTACAAGCAGTTCTTCCATTGTTATTCTTTTCATGAATGTTAAGTTCCGAGACAGCAACATTTTTTGTTAATATTTATTAAATTTAGTTTGAAAAACAGTTTTGCTTGTTTAGTGTTTATTTTACAGCCTTTGTAAGGTCATATTCCTAATGGCAAAAGTGTCCCTAAATTCCCATATGATGATTTATTTTTCAGATGTATGGCAACAAAGAGGTGGTGAGTGTAGAAATAAGGACTCTGAAGTTTAATTAACTATTTTAAACCTAGTCTCTTTTAAGAATTAACTATTATATTTAAGTTTTATAAAGAATTACAGATGTACTATAACCCAAATGATATAAAGTTGTGTTTAAATTCATGTGTCAAGTTTGTATTCCCAATTAAGTGTGCTTAAACTCATGTGTCAAGTTCATATTCCCAATTAAGTAGTTCTTAAACTCATGTGTAAAGTTCATAATCCCAATTAATTAGTGCTAAAATTAATGTGTAAAGTTCACATTCCCAATTAAGTAGTGCTTTAACTCATGTGTTAAGTTCATATTTCAAATTCAGTAGTGCTTCAATTCATGTGTAAAGTAAACATTCCCAATTAAGTAGTGCTTAAATTTATGTGTAAAGTTCATATTCCCAAAATGGTGTGAAAAAAGCCATCTGGTCTGTGCTGTGATTTTAAAGTAAATTCTGTAAAACCTTTTCTTTTCAATGAAGTCTCTACTTATTGAAAATCCAGCTTAGGCAGAAAGTATTGATCCCAATTAGCCTGTGTAGATTGCACAGGCTAATATGGGATGACATTGTATTCACATGCATTTAATCCAGTTTTCTCAGAACAAGGCTTAAATATTAATATGGTGTTGCTATTGTTGGCTTGCACTAAGAGACTATAGTAATCTCACTCCTGTGACAAGACCATAAGAAACCAAGCTGATCAAAGCCCTAGATGAGCCTAGTCCTGGTAAAACTAGGCTTACTTCATATGCGTTAAGTGCTATTCTTGATTAGCCTGTGATGTTTGCACTTGCTTATCAGGGACGACACTTTCTGCCTACACTGGTTATTTGCTTAAAGACTTCCTTTAAACAAAAAAAACCATTAAATCAGAAAGTGTAGCTGCTGATAAGCCTGTGTGAACTGCACAGGCTAATTTTGGATAACACTTTTCACACATGAATTTAGCCCCATTTATCCATAGCAGGGGTGGGGCTAACATTCCTTCAAATTCCTTGAGTTCCTTCAACTTTATTTTTTTTTTATCTCAGTCAAAAACTTTATAATTTAAGCATCTACAAAAAAATGTGTTTATTGTACAAAATTTGTGTTTAATTTTCTGTTCAAATTTATTGCACACTTGAACTGGCAGCAAAGTTGTTCCTGTCATAAAGGTGTTTCAATTTCTTTAATCCTATATTTTACACTGGCTGTTCAAATACAGAAATCGACCACAGTCAATCCCATTTATTACTTATGACAATCTTAACTGCTCCTCTTTTCATCATACCATCAAATAGGACAGATCAATCAAGAAGTCATCCATAATAGCGTTATCTGCCCGATAAAAAGAATATCCGTTACCAGGCTAACCGGCTGACCATAGACCGTGACACAAGCCCAATACAAAAGAGCCTCTGCCATTATTCCACTCATTCCCCTGGAGTTCCCATATGCTAGTCCCTGCTTTGGACTTTTTCGTGGATGGCTTCACAACTGTGAGAACCACTGGTCTTCTCTCCTTGGATGGAAAACTTGTCCTGCCGTCAATAAAGCACTAACAATTATAACCATCTACTCTCTTATTACGCCTCATTTGCGGCTCTAAAAAGGCAGCCCTTCAGATCAGTTTAGGGTCCGAGATTGTCAGAAGTGTTCAATGAGAAAAGCTTAATGATACTGCACACCCTCCGAAGTTTTCTTCTCTTGTTTCCAAGGTTAATGAAAACCTTTAATACGGAATGTTTTCGGGTTAACGTGAAATGTCGACTAAGAAATAGAACTGTCAGCTGCCACAATACCGTCATAGCTTTACCATAGAATAAATGCCTCAGATTACTGAACACCCGTGATTGGTCAATAGCCAGGAACATAAAGCCTTCAAGTGATTCGAATCATGGGTCAGGCTCCCCATTGACGTTGATGACCAATGGAGAACATGTTCTCTTTTGGCCAACAATAGGGATTAATGTTAAATGGTCATAAAATAGACATTGTGAGACGGTGTTATTTTTCAAATACAACAATTTGGAGTATAAGAATCAAATGATTGTACTAAATTGAATGAATGAAGTACAATTAAAGATTTATCTGAGTATGTTTTGGAACAACAACATAAATCTAAGAAATTAAAATAACAGTTTCTGAGCTTTGAAGATGAACAATAATCAATTACATAAATATTATAATAATAATCTTATTTAAATTACAAAGCATAACACAAGGAAATGATGTCCATAACCATGTTTGAAGATTTTACAATTATGGTCTCATACACTTTAGTCTATAAGTTAGGTCCCTTCACATTATTTTTTTTCTTAACAGTCAGCTGATAACATTTTTACCACATAAGAATTATTAGTCATACATCCAAAGTTATGATTCTGTCAACATAATTAAGGCACCACAAGCTATGTGTTTGTCACGACTAAGTAATTTTTCAACACCTTGAGTAGATAATGCACAGAACTGACATAAGCGCATGAAGGGTATTAAGTAGCAGAATGTCAAAAACGCAACAGAAGTGTGCAAAGTTAGGCACAAGACCACCAGAAAACATTAACAGTAATAAATTAGTAATAAATTACATGCTCGTGTGATTAATGAAAGTTCACTGCCCACCCAAGGTTTTGAGGCGTTAAAATTACCAGTATAACTTCATTATTATTCAAGAAACAACCACACACACACACAATTTGAGTTATTATTAAAAACAAAAAAAATATATCATTTTAAAAGATTTTTTCTTTTCAAAATAATTATTTTAATTTTGATGCTATACAAACACTAAATTGTTGTTGTTTATTACAACAACTACAACATTTAAATACATATTTATTTTTCTATTCATGATATATATCTTGGAAAACTTGGTAACAGTCAATCCTGTCAAATGTTACAAAGCAACTGTATGAATCATGCAACACGAACTTTCATAGCAAGTACAAGGGTTCATGTGTTTAAAGGAATAAAGTCCAATTTGACACTGATTTAATTTGCAAATTCAGAATTCCGGTTTTAACCCTAAATACTTTGGATTGACTTGACTGTTCCAAGGCAGTGACTAAAACCTTTAATAATTCGTATGTTTGGTTGTTTGTTGTATATATTGTCCTGGACACTGCAGGGGTCACTAACCTTAAACCCTTTCCCCACTCAGAAGCAAAGTAAAAATGGCTATATGCAAACAGCAGAAAACCAGAACAGCCTGTGTGTAACTCACAGTCTGTTCAGGTTTTATGCTGTTTGCTGCTCATCAGTATCTAAGGGTTGGAATTGAAGCCTTTAAAACTTGAATCCAATATGAAAGCTGTTTAATTAAATTTAACTTTTAAAGGGACTACAAATGCGTACAAAGACATATATCTAAGTGGTAAAGGTGTAATATAAGACCAGCTGAGGGTAACAATAACATATCTCCTGGAAATTTTTCTGGAGTTTCATTATTCCTGTAGTTATAACATGATAATCACAGATATTTTTGCTGACCAAGAAAACTATTATCACCCCGGGGAAACAGGCTCATGAACTTCATGAATTTATTAATGAACTTCATGAATTTACTTCATGAACCAGTTCACAAATGGACAAAATATTCATGAATAACACATACATATTAATGAACTCCAAGTTCATGAACTTGAAACATGTTCTTCAACTTCATGAATTTATTCATGAACTTACATCATGAACTTCATGAACCAGTTCAAGAATGGACAAAATTAATTGAATAACACATACATATTCATGAACTCCAAGTTCATGAACTTGAAACAGGTTATTGAACTTCATGAATTTATTCATGAACTTAATACACCCCATGAACTGGTTCATGAACAGAATATTGTTTTCTTTACAAAGGAAGAATATTGTGTGCACAGGAAGTTAAAACAGAAGCATGCTGAATGAAGCAACATGGTTTATGTTATTTGGAAATGTAAGTCTTTAACAAATTACCGGCTAAACTGATTAGCCATTAGTTCCATTTCAACTTCTTTGGCACTGTGTTCACTTATGTTTCCCAATTATTTTTGCTACACAAGATAAGTTCGCCAACATGCCAATGAAGCATCAGCAATTCTAATGATTTTATTACATTGTTGAATTTTATCTTTAAGTTGTTTCAGTTAACCAGGAATATCGCTCCTGTAGATTTTAATGACTGTTAAATAAGCTTTAGTACATAACTTTATTGTGTTATTCTTCGTCTTTTAAATGAAGATCCTCAAATCACACAATGTTTATGAAAAATATTAAACTGGGAATAACATTATATTTTTCTGTTATTATCATATTTCCATTGTTTGTCCTGTTAAAATATTTCTCAACTTGTCTTTTAACAGTTCGTTATTTATCTTTGTGAAACCTGTTCATGAACAAATTCATAAAGTTCATGAACCTTTTTGTTTCAGAGTTCATGATTTTTTCATGAATAAGTTCATGAACTCTAAAAGTTTATGTAACATAAATTTTGATTTTCACGATCTTGTTCATAAAAAGTTTCATGAAGTTCATTAACCTTTTTGTTTAAGAGTTCATGAATAAGATCATGAATAAGTTCATGAATAAAAAAAATCGTGAAACATAAATTTTGCTTTTCATGAATATCTTGTTCATGAATTTATTCATAAATAATTTCACAAATTAATTCATGAAGTTCATGAACATGTTTCCCGGGGTCTTCCTCAACTAAAAAATAAACAATAAAAAGACATCCAAATCTTTAGTAAACTGCGTAAATAACAAGTTAGACTGAATTCACCACTTTTATTTAACATCCATTTTTGTTGGACCAAATGTGATCTAGGAATATTAAATTCTAACTTCAGTGTCGCTTTTGGAAAATGGGGCGCAATACATGTGCGAAAATTTAGTCCCAAATTAGCCTATGCAGAAATCACAGGCTAATCAGGGACACCACTTTCTGTATAAACATGGATTTTCATTAAGGAAGAGACTTCTTTTAAACGAAAAATTTCAAAACATGGAAAAGTTTCACCCCTGATTAGCCTGTGAGGACTGCATACGTTATTATGACATGACACTTGACCAACATACATAAGTTATTATGACATGACACTTGACCCACATACATAAGTTATTATGACAGGACACTTGACCCACATACATTAAGCCCCATTTTCCCAGACGAGAGGCTCACTTGTCCTCATGCATGCCTCAGGATTTATTAAAGGAGATGAAGTAAACAAACTAATTTATACCTGTCAAATAAATACATAATAAGCTATAAAAAAAAAGTAAAAAAAAATAAGTACACAACTTTTATTTTATTTCGTTAGAAAAAGAAACAGAATGAAACATGAAATTAACTACTTATAAAATGACATTATTTCAAGTGTAAAAGCCACTGTCACAGACAATTTGAAAATTAAGTGCTTCTTATAAGTCACCTGAGTTTCTCGTTTGTTTGGAAACAAGAAGAGCTCTGTGTAGGTAACAAGTGAGAGAGACTGGAGTAATTATCAAGCTGTAGTTTTTACCTCAGATTTAATGAAGATGTCATAATTTAAATGGCGTTACATTAATACTGGGAAGACTGCAACATTGCTCATTCATAACTCAGGATAAATGTTTTAATAGTGGTGTTAAAACATATTGTTGTGACATGATACATACTTAATGTTTCCCCCAATTTTTTCCCCATAAAAATACATTATACTCCTTTGGCTTCCACACTACAAAAAGTATTATAGATGCTAAGAGTAATGCTACATACATGGAAAGAGATGTGTTCATGAAATTTATGGAACAATGAGACAATTATTATTGTCCAAAGAAAAAGAACGGGACTGCAAAATATAATTAATGTGAAATGTTACTTGCTAAATGAAAATGCTTGTTTCAAAAATTTGTAATTTTTTGTTGGACTCACATGCAGGTGAAAAACTAGTGATTTCCAATTTTATGGAATTTCTGTTTAAAGGAAGTCTCTTTGAAACAAAAATCTAGTCTAAGAAGAAAATGTCGTCCCATATTGGATTTTAGAGGAAACTTTAAAATGCCCCATATACGTGTCAGTATACAGTAGAGCATATAGTAACAAATTTGAAAGTACAGTTTCAGACAGTTAGATCTTCAAGACTGACCTTCAGGTGCTGATGATTTAAGTGCATTAATGCATTGGTAACACTCTGCAGAGAATCATTATTACTTGCCACTACTTCAGAGGTATAACTGATATCTGGAGCTTAAGTGAAAAATGAACACAAAAATGGCAGCTAACAAAATTAACCTTTAAGTCTGACCACGGCGATTTTTTTTGTCCAATTGGGAAAAGTACCCGTACCAGTCCAATTGGGAAAAATCGAGTCGTGAAACCCTCAAATTGGGAAATTGGTGTATTTGATTTTATGCTCCCAAATACTTTAAAATTGATAACTAAGTGTTTTCAAGCTGTCAATATTATATTTACCTAGGTTCAAACCATAGAGCTGCACAGGGAAACTAACAAAATGTTGCATTCCCCCCCCCCCCCCCCCCCCCCCCAAAAAAAAACAAACAATAAAATGTTTTGTTGTTTTTTTTTTACCTTAAATAGGGATTTTTTTGGCCAGCAATTGGGAAATTTGTAGTTTTTTCGTAATTGGGAAAGTGCCGTTTACCGGTACTTTATAAAGAAGGAAAAAAATCGCTGGATCATGACCTTGAGTTCATATTAAAGGACACGCCTTCATGATATTGTCTAAATGACCTCAACACATTTTTTCAGCCAAATGTCATGCAATTCATTTGAAAGGCAAAGGAAAAGTAAAAAGTGCGACCTTGACCTTCTGCTGATGGGAAAGGTCTATGTAACCTGAGCATTGGGACCAAGTTTCATGAACATCCCTTCATAGATCATGAAACAGACATCAAATTGTTATGAATTGTGTAGCGTTCTGAGAAAACTGGGTTTAACTCATGTGCGTAAAGTGTCGTCCCAGATTAGCCTGTGCAGTCCGCACAGGCTTATCAGGGACAACACTTTCCGCCTTAACTGGATTTTCGTGTAGAAGAGACTTCCTTTAAACGAAAAATACCATAAACGCGGAAAGTATCGTCCCTGATTAGCATGTGCGGACTGCACAGGCTAATCTGGGACGACACTTTACGCACATGCATTTTGCCGAGTTTTCTCAAAACACGGCTCAATTGATGGACAGACTGAGGGATGAAATCCTGCTGATTTCCTTTAACCACCCCCCTTTTGAAACCATAGTTTGCAGACATATTACTATACAAAAAAACTATACAGTGGCACTTCTTGCTCAATTAAGCTAAATAATGTATTTCAACAAATTACTTTCCATATATGAAAGAATGTATAAAAGAATGTTTTAGATTTTCAAAAGATGTCTGTCTTTAATTTGGTATAAATTGTTATGAATTGAACATCTTAAATACATAAAATAATAATAACCCAAAAGTTTCAGACATCCCTGTATTGAAGAAGGTTGCTCTAACTGGCTGGGTAAATAGGTTCAAACTTTCCCCCTTCTACGCCAAAGATCTGATAGCCATGGTTAGTTTGTTAATTCTTAATATGCATGAACAGTATTTGATTAAGTAGATAATGAAACTGTCAAAAAGATGTACAATAAAAATTAAAACACTGATTGCTGATATTCTTTATTAATTTTGTTAACATTATAGTTCTTACAAGTGCAAACATGATTCGAAACTTTTTTTCACAAATGAATAAATAAGTTATAATGTAAACAATTAACACCCAAATATGTTGAACAGGATATTGTTCAATGTATCCAGGGAAAGGCAAGCGCTCTTTTTGTGAAAACAGGAACGGGAATATATAGTGAGGATCTTCTCTAATTGTAACAGTACATTCTCTATGAAGGAGCATTTATAAGTAGTGGTTCTACCCATGAACCACTGACTCAAATGCATGCTTGTTGGGACAATTTAAAAAGACTCTATAAACCTTAATGGACCAACCTTAGGTTAATACTGGATTATTATATTGGAACGAACAATGAACTGCTCGAACATTTTTACATTAATAATTACTAGTATCAACAATCTCTAGACATTTTTTTTGGTTGACACACATCTCAGATGGATTGTCATCAAAAACTCATGTCAACCCTTTCCCACTCAGAGGCAAAGTGAAAATTGCTATGTGCAAACAGCATAAACCCAGAACAGCCTTTGAGTAACTCACAGTCTGTTCAGGTTTTATGCTGTTTGCTGCTCAACAGTATCTGAGGGTTGGACTTGAAGCCTTTAAAACTTGAATCTAGTAAGAAAGGTCTTTTATTAAATTTAACTAAGGGACTACACACATCTCAAAATACGTGTCTTAGTGGTGAAGAATTAATCATTTAGACTTCTAAATACAGCGATCCACCGTAGGCAAATAAACTTTATATTCGTAACAAATAGATTCAGCATTCAGTGATGAAAAGGTTCATCATTCAATGATAAGATTCATTTATCGGCTCTTTTTTATTTTTCGGAGGAGAATACATATGCAAGTTACTATCCCTCCAGCAACACATTAGGGCATAGTAAATACCTTGAGACAATTTGTATCCGACAATTAAAAATGTGATTTTATCTATTCAAATTTTCTGATTCACTTGCTGTTCAACAACAGCTCAAAGGCACGAGGGTGGGACGCTTTATAAAACATCTATTTATGTTGTTTTTACATGTTTGTAGAGAAAATATTGCAAAAACATTTAATACATAATATATGTGTACTTTAATAGCCAATAAAATAAGAAGACTCAATAAATACAAATTCTTCCGATGAATGGCTCAATTATTACATAATCACACATTCTACTGATTAGCAATCTTTATGCTTTAATGCACCAAATAACACGGGCAATTTCACAATAGCGAGACTATATTATCCGGTGAGTTCAGAGGTCAAATTGTTTTCCATAACAAATCAATGATACAATGTTCAGACAAAAAATTAAAATTATGCAATCACCTTGTAAACAGAGACATGTGTGATTACAATGATTTTGTCGCCGTGAACGTTTTCCAAAACATGGGTTACCTTATCAAGAAAGATCATCTAGAAATGCAACAACCATCTTTTGTAGATTTCATCGAAAGCAAATCAAGTTTGAAATGTAATATTACGTTGTTTTTCCCATTACACACACAAGTTGAGCCTGTCCTTTTCATTCATAATTTTTTATTCTCACAGCTTGTTAACTTGTAAAAGGATCATAAAATCTCCTGAAATAACAGTTTTATGAGTATACAAATCTACCGAGCTGGAATATTAAAATTATACTTTGATTCATTTTGAGAAATTTACAAACCATGTCATTAATTTAAAGCAGTACACTCCTTTTATTTTTATTCACATTTACATTTATTTCAGCTAAATTACCCACAATCTTTATGAATTTTCAAATGGTTACTACAACTGAATACAAATTTTGTATTTTCAATTCAAAATCATTATTAAATAGCAAATCTAAATTCATATGGCGTGAATGCTGAACCTCTTACTTGAACAATAACATTCTGATCATATAATTTAAATCACTTTTAATGTATGTAATTAGATAATGGTAGAAATACCTCTTACTGAGGGGACGACATGTGATGGAAGCTTCAACTTGAATGGGTATTTAAACATTGTAAACAGACACCTCGAAATCATGGTGTCAATTTAACACAAACAGACGTTTGAAATCGAACGAAAACATCAACTGCCACCATTTGCCATTCTGTGCATAGTACATGGCGACGAACGACGTATGTGCAACAATATCCATTCAGATTAAAACCTTTCAGCTTTCAAAGTAACCTGACAAAAGCTCTTGCCCTTAAGCTATAAGACCTAACAGGATGATGTAATGATAAGACTGGCACCCCCAGAATGGATTTCACAAATCACTGGCACATCTGTCTAATGTAATTAATATTAGCAATTAGTTATACAGCACTATCTGTGCAAAAATCAACACCTTACAACAAAATGCATTCTTCAACTCAATCTAGCTTTTCAAGTTTTACAAGCTCATTTATGATTATGTAAGACATAATTTCTGTGAATTTAAGGTACAAAATGACATCACACAAAATAATTATGTCATTATGATATTATAATTTTAATTGCCATGAAAAATTCATTAACTGCGATGTATTTTACTAGGGGTCAATAACAGATTAAAGGTTTCATTTCTTATTACAAGTCAATTTAGCCGATTTCCGAAGCCATGTAGTGCCGCTAATAGGGCCTAACGAGACACAGACTGATTAGTCAAATTTGCTGCTGAATTACACATTCTGAAAACCAGTCACCATGCAGCATCTGTCATTCTGCATTCCCATTGGTCAGAATTCTGAAATACCCCACAATGCAATCTGATGATGCAAAATGTGCGCCTAATGATCACATAAACAGCATGGCTATGAAATTTATAAAAAGAAAATAAAGGGATTGAATTGCAAGTGATATTTTAAGCGATCCCAAAGACCTTTGTTAGTTAGTGCACAGGGACGATAGGCCATTATTAAAGCCTTTCATAAGAATTACACTGCTCCACTCACTTGAGACAAATTTTACGACTGAGAAAACAAGGTTCTGACTTTATTACCATAATGATAGATTTCTTGAAGAAACAGAGATATAATTTTAAGGTATAATTGTTGACAGCTCGTTGGAATGCACAGCAAACCGTGACATTTACAAAGTGGTTGACAAGTTCATCATAATCAAGAGCTGTGACAGGTTAAAAGGAAAATCTTTACACTAAAAAAAATACACATTTGGAGCACAAATCTGAAGTTTGTTTATCATCTATTATTAACATTGAAATAAGAAAGAAGATTTTAATGTTGTTATTTAAATTAATTATTTGAATTTATAGAACTATTTAATATAACAGAGAATTACATATTATGAATATAATAAGGCTATTTGCAACTTGTTCAAGCAATATTAATGACTGATGAATTTATCCAAATAAAAAAATAATTTAACTAAATCATTTGATTGTAGTTACAAACAACTCCATGCTAAAACATTTCATACAAGAGCTGTCAGAGGACAGCGGGCTCGACTATTCGAGTGCTTGACAGTATAACGTAAGCCATCATGGGGAAATCGTTCAAATTATTCAATAAGGTCAAGGTAATAGTTCAGGTATATTTTCCACAATCTATTGAACATTTGTAAAGACATAAAACAAACTAATAAGATTTTATTTCAAGTTTGATAGCAATAGCTTGGGTGGGAAGTTTGGACAGTCCTTTAAAAATAAAGTAAATAAATATTATTTGTTTTTAACCATGTTTCAAAGAAAAAAAATCTTTTTAGGTTGGGTAGGGGGGGTTGAGAGGGGGTATAATGTGGGGTGGGGTCATTTATAAGACATTCTTTCAAAAATGATTTATTTTTTTTATATTTTTTTTTTTGGGGGGGGGGGGGGAGGGGGCAGGGATTCTGGGTTGGGGAGTGGGGTATTGTTTGGGTGGAATCCATTGTGGTATTCAGGTAAGTGTTGTTTTGTCAAAGTATTAATAAAATCTGATCATAAATAAAGAAGTCATGGCAATTTAACTAAAATTTATTCTTTTGACCTTGAGAGTCAAGATCATTCAAAGGTCAAGGTCAAATTGAACTTGCCAGGTACAGTACCCTCATGATAGTAAGAAAATATTTGAAGTTTGAAAGCAATAGCTTTGATACTTTAGAAGTCAAGTGGATCTAAACACAAACTTCAACAAAATATTCAGTTACTAAGACAAAAAAGGGCCATAATTCCTACAAAATGCTTGATACAGTTGTCTGCTCTTGTTTATAGATTGGGGTCATGTTGGTAAAGAAGTTTGCAAAATATGAAAGCAATATGTCAAGAGACATTGAAAATATTTGAGGTGGTACACAAACTTTAACATAGATTTATCAATAGCATGCATATTCTAAATGGAAAAAGGGCCATAATTTTTACAAAATGCTTGATACTGCTCTTGTTTATAGATTGGGGTCATGTTGGTTAAGAAGTTTGCAAAATATGAAAGCAATACGTCAAGGGACATTGAAAATATTTGAGGTGGTACGCAAACTTTAACATAGATTTATCAATAATAAATTATGCATATTCTAAGTGAAAAAAGGGCCATAATTCTTACAAAATCCTTGATACAGTTGTCTGCTCTTGTTTATAGGTTGGGGGTCATGTTGGTAAAGAAGTATGCAAAAAAATTAAAGCAATATGTCAAGGGACATAGGAAATATTTGGGGTGGTACGCAAACTTTAACATTTGCAAGCTTACGCTCACGTCGACGCCGGGGTGAGTAGGATAGCTCCACTATATATACTCCATATATAATAGTCGAGCTAAAAAATTATTATTTTATTAATTCTGCATCAGGAGGCTGTGGATAGTATGGGGATATAATGAAAAAAATCCTCTTATTGGTAAAAAAATAGTAATTTGACAAATAAATTACATTCTCAATGTACAAGTACTTATATGCTGGTACATAAGACAAAGCAAACACAAAACTTAACAAAGTGATACAACAGCCTTGCATCAAACTTCTCTCAAAAAAATGTCTTCCTAACACAATCGAAATTGTGACAGTCATTCTATCCACTTTATCTGTCATAGGAACGACCTCAGATGCCCTGAGATACAACAAATAGTGCCACCAACTGACAAATCATGACAACATGTCTTCTGAGCAATTTTCACTCTCCGAGAGATTCTTAGGTTAAGCATATTTCTCATCAAATTTGTGGAACTTTGCCTTTAGTGCCATAAGTCCTGGATTTCCGCAATGAAATTAAGATGACCACAACATCTGAAGAACCATCAGCAATTTAGCCATTACCATGATCAGACTCGTTGAAGTGCTTGTCCAGATTCCATATAATGCTTGTCAAGCTCTCAAAAGACACTGATCAAATATGATGTCTGCTGCAGAGTTTTTGGGGAAATAAAGTGAGATAAAAAGAATAATTATAGAAGAATAAAATTGTTTTAGAAGAGATTTTTGTATGGTCATCCATGGAAGTCAGTTTTGGAAGTTTATGATTTATCTGTTGGAATGAATAAGCATTTAATAATTAGAAATGTGTAAATTATATACAGATGTGTCAAGTTGATACCTCATTCAAGTTTTGATTGCTCTAGACAAAATTTAATGTACAAGATTAACATTTGGCAATAATTCAAGGGCCATAACTCCAAAGTGGCTGTTGGGATTTAATTGGTAAAACAAACTGATGTAAATGATTCGATATTTAACACTTTTAGAAAGTTTGGTGATGAAGTTATAAAAACTAGTTGAGTTACAGAGCCAACAGCAAAACATTGTGGACATGGACGGACAGTGTCTAAACTGTAAGCCTCCCTTCAGGGGCATACAAATGTAATTTTTTGTTATAACATTTAATAACTTTGTCTGACAGATAAAAAAAATCATATTTATGATAATGAATTTCCAGCTAACTTAACTGCCAAATAAACAACATAGAAAGATAATAAACAACACAAACAAGTCAGCAGTTTGACCCGCACCACAGCTCTATACTGGAGGCGACTTTACAGAGCTATTAATAAATATGAAATAAAACAATGAAAACATTTTACTAAAACATTCTTGACAAGAAATACAATCCTGCTCCAGTAATTAATCATAAAACAGTGCATTCTTGGCCCTTTAATGAACAAAAATGATGTATTATTATATACTTCATATACATCATGTAACATTTCATGTTGAAGCTTTTATCATCAAAGGGAAAAGCTCTGGCATGTCAAATTTTATTTTAAAACAAGAAATGTGTTTGTCAGAAACACTATGTCCCCTTCTGCGCAGCTTTGAATTAAAAAAAAATGACCTTTGACCTTGAAGGATGACCTTGACCTTTCACCACTCAAACTGTGCAGCTCCATGAAATACACATCAAGCCAAATATTAAGTTGGTATCTTCAATATTGCCAAAGTATTCATAAAATGAGCAAGTTTGGCCACATATACTTGACCTCTGACCTTGAAGGATGACCATGACCATTCACCACTCAAAATGTGCGACTCCATGAGATACACATGCATGCCAAATATCAAGTTGGCATCTTCAATATTGCCAAAGTATTCATAAAAGGAGCCATTTTGGCCACATATATTTGACCTCTGACCTTGAAGGATGACCTTGACCTTTCACCACTCAAAATAAGCGGCTCCATGAGATACACATGCATGCCAAATATCTAGTTGCTATCTTCAATATTGCAAAAGCATTCATAAAATGAGCGATTTTGGCCACATATATTTGACCTCTGACCTTGAAGGATGACTTTGACCTTTCACCACTCAAAATATGCAGCTCCATGAGATACACATGCATGCCAAATATCAAGTTGCTATCTTGAATATTGAAAAAGTTATTGCAAATGTTTAAGTTGGAGCAAACAGACCAACAGACCAACGAACAGACAGGGCGAAAACAATATGTCCCCTTCTAACATTTTTATTTTTGAGAATAAGACAAAGCTATTAGCCTTATTCATTAATAGGACCTTCGATCATAGCTAATTTTCCCATGCTTTTCGAAAAGCGTGAGGATTATGTGGTTATCTCCGCTGTCTGTCCATCTGTCCTGGCCACTATCTCCTCCTACACTATTAGCACTAGAACCTTCAAACTTATACACATGGTAGCTATGAGCATATGTGCGACAGTGCATTATTTAGAATTTTGATCTGACCCCTGGGTCAAAAGTTATGGGGGCTGGGGTGGGGCCTGGTCAGAGATTTTCACTCATTTTACTAACAACATGCGCAGTGGGGTTACGCGTCAGCCTCGGTGCGCCATTCTAGTTCTGTCATAATATTGTTCCTCTTGTCCATGCATACACAAGTAAAAGCTGGTCAAAGTCAAGGAATCAGATTAGCAAGTTATCAGGTTGTTGCACTTGCAACAAACAATATGTGCACACACATTAACTAATAAAGTTACATATAAAATTTTGTATCTATGTTTTTTATTGTTTCAGTTTAAAACAGATATGTGTTTTTCTCAGCTTGCAAAATAATTAGCAGCGATCCAAGAAAATTCATGTGCGTAAAGTGTCCTCCCATAGACGGCAATTTCCGCCTTGACTGGATTTCACTTAAGAGACTTCTTGTAAACCCAAAATTCCATAATGGGGAAAGTGTCATCCCTGATAAGCCTATGCAGAATGCACAGGCTGATCTGGCAACACACTATACCCATATGCGTTAAACCCTGTTTTTCCAGAGTGGGCCTCAAATGTTACTAGCAAATCACATAAATGTCCTCATTCAAATTAAGTTACATTTAAGGTGTCAGAGAACGCTTCCACTCACAATAAAAGTCCATGTTGATCGCTTCAAAAAAGAAGACAACTGTAACCACGGATTAATTAGCAACAATAAAATAGTCAGCTGATGTATAAAAAAGCAGCAATCTGCTAAAAGGGGGTTAAATGCATGTGCACAAAGTGTCATCCCAGAAGTGTGCAGTCTGCGCAGGTTAATCAGGACCACACTTTCCATCTAAATTTGATTTTTTGTTAAGAACTTTTTTAAATTAAAAATATCATAAAAGCGGTAAGTGTCATCTCTGATTAGCCTGTGTGCACTCCACAGGCAAATCTGGAACGCCAATTTACTCACATGCATTAAACCCCCTTTTCACAGAGCCCAAATTATCTAGGAAATATGATATATTACTTAGTAACATGTGTCTTAGAATGATTCAGTGCAGTTAAAAAGTGACCAGTGATGTGCACCTAGATTTATACCTGTCTCCTGTGTTGAGAGCCTGTTGAAATGAGTTTGTTTTCTATGTATTATACTTTAAAAAAATAAATTATTTCTGAACTTATCTTTCCTATACATCAGACTCAAATTTTTTTAGTTCGGCAAAAAAGTATAAAGTGAAAATACAGGATTTAATATCCCGAAATAGAACCAGCCAAATTTGTAGGTCAACTTGTGTCCAGTTTTGCCTAAGAGAAGTGTTAATTTTTTTATCATAATTATTTTCGTAAAGCATGTTTCAGCCTAAAGGAAGACTTTTAAACACAAGACTCTGCACCCAGGCATTGATAGTAAAGTTCTGTTAACAAATCATTTATATGAGCCATATGAGCCAAACGAGGCTTAAAGTGCTGACCAGATTATCCTGTGCATTCTGCACGGGCTAATTATAGGGATGAAACTTTCGGCCTAGACGGGAATTTTGTTAGTAACAAATTTTCTGACGACAAAAAAAATCCTGTTAATGCAGAAATCCATGTCCATGCATTAAGCCCTGTATTCTCATAAAAAGGAACATTTGTGTTAACAAACATTTTTTTTGCAATCAGTCCATAATTAAATAATAGAAAATCTGAGGTACAACACATGCCACCAAAAGTTGGCAAAACACTTTTAATTAAATGTTCAGGATGTCCAGGATAGACAAAGTAATCTGGCCAATTAATTAGACCTTCCAATCAGCTTGACCAGGACACCAGGGCTGAAGGTCATTCACGGTCAAAAAGGTCATGCCAGCACAGAGAGGCATAAAAAACCAAGGGTATCCAAATGAAGGGAACACTTTGCACATCTGAATCAATAATTCCTGGAAAGGCTGCAGAAAGATTTCCACCATGAATGCAGCGTTGTGGAAAATTACAAAATCAAAATCCTATCCAATCAGAACGGAGCATTGTCAGACATGATTTTGCTCAATCTGTCTTAATGATTTTAGAACAGAAAGCTAATAGAACATGACTTGGATTATTGTTTTTTCACGCCTGACTGGTAAGTCAGAGGATATTGCCGTTTTCAGACTCAATAGATGAGTTCCGATCTCTTTCAGGACTCGCTGCAACATTCAAAATGACCAATGCAGGCCTGAAGTCAGAACATAGCGGTATATAAGGGTGCTAATTTTATATTCATGAGCCTATTTCCTATCCGGGATATCACAAGAGGAAATCTTGATTCATCAAAACTTCTCTATAGTTGCAACACATGAATATGTTGTTGGTTTTGATTTTTAAACACAATAGATTTTTTTTTTTAATTGAAATAATTCTGCTGACATTTAAATTCAAATGAAACATATGATTTGGATTCAAACAATATATATTTTCCTTACGAAGGCCAAAAATGCAAAAAGTAAAGTAATTGGCTTAATGTACAGGATATGTGCCAGGGTCAAGTGTTGTGCCAGATAGGCCTTTGCAGTTGCCACATGACTGTTAGGGATCACACTTTCTTCTTTTATGGAATTCTTCCCTTAAAGGAAGTCTTTTCTAAACAAAAATCATTAGTCTAGGAGGAAAGTATTGTCCCTGATGAGCCTGAGCAGACTGCACAGGCTAATATGGTACAACACTAAAGCAAATGCCTTAAACCCTGTTTTTGCAGAGTGAGGGTCATATCAATCAAGTGATTAACTTGTAACAAATGATGAAACATTATCAAGAGAATAAATCTTGTTATTTCCAACAACTTTTATAACAAGGGCTGTTTGTAAAACATGCATGTTCCCCATTTTGGCTGTCAGTTGTAGTGTGATTGTGTGAATACGTTTTTTGTCACTGTGACCTTGACCTTTGACCTAATGACCTGAAAATCAATAGGGTCATCTGCCAGTCATGATCAATTTACCTATGAAGTTTCATGATCCTAGGCGTAAGCGTTCTTGAGTTATCATCCAGAAACCATCTGGTGGACAGACACCCCACCACAACAGTACATAATATAATCTGCAAATGTGGTCCTAAACTGCATCCAAGAACGAGTCACTGTGACCTTGAACTTTGACCTCAAAATCAATAAGGGTCATCTGCCAGTCATGATCAATGTACCTATGAAGTTTCATGATCCTAGGCATAAGGGTTCTTGAGTTATCATCCGGAAACCATCTGGTGGACGGACGGAGACCCCACCACAACAGTACATAATATAATCTGCAAATGTGGTCCTAAACTGCATCCAAGAACGAGTCACTGTGACCTTGACCTTTGACCTAGTGACCTCAAAATCAATAGGGGTCATCTGCCAGTCATGATCAATGTACCTATGAAGTTTCATGATCCTAGGCGTAAGCTTTCTTGATTTATCATCCGGAAACCATCTGGTGGACGAACGGACCGACCGACCGACCTACCCAGTGCTCCAGCCAGCTTTTCAAAATAGAGGGGAGCTTCGCCAAAAAGGGCACATTTCACGCAGAAAATAGGGCATTTGGTTATAAATATACTTAAGTTTATACTTTGGTTATACTATATACTTATTAAACATTAGTGCATTGGATGACCACCAATTGTATGCTGTTCCTCATTTTGTGTAATGAAATTACAATATATTACTATCTACATTGGCGCTAAGGAAAACAACTTAGTAGCCAATTTCCTAACCGACTTGGGCTAGCATCCGACTTCACGCATTAGAGATACGTAGATATCATATTTCTTTCTGGTGTGTGCGTGTGTGTGTGGGGGAAATTTTGATGTTTTTTTTTATCATCTATCATCATTGAACTGCATGTTAATCTTTCAGGTTCCAGTTTCAGCATCAGTGGCCTTTTAGAAGAAAATAAAATGAAGAAAACATGAAATAAATTCAGGGGTTTCACTCGGTCAAAAAAACGTTGTGACTGTCACTACTTACCGGGTAAATTCATTGCTTTAAATAACTTTAAGCCAATGTTTGTCCACAATAATAATATTAATTAAAACAAAAATCTATATTGACAAATTTAAAGCCTTAACAATGATCAATGTCACCATGAAGTAGCATCCAGTCTGGAGATTAAAATGAAACATTGTTATTATTAATAATAAGATATATTTATTTCACAACACGTTTTTTCAACTAATGTCAACAACGTTGACAGTTTTGTTAGGTCGCGAAAATATATGACAATATCAACATTACATTTTACTTGCAGAGTGATAAATCCTCCTTCCAAACAAGTTCTTTATTTGTTGAAATAACAACTGTCTTCCCCTATTCATGTTAAAATTCATCATGATTGAGGACAGGCAGTGTTTTAAAGTTCAGAAATAAAATCCAATCACAAATACATACAAATGTATGTTTTCCATGCCATAATTACCGACCTTCCGACCTACCGACATGTGCAAAACAATATACCCCCTCTTCTTCGAAGGGAGGCATAATAAAACACTAATTATAATCATAAATTGATTAAAACTGGGATAACCCCTAGTTTACTTTTACAAATAAATGTTAAATAAAAATAAAGGAAACAACAATGATGTACAGAATGTTGAATGCTGTCGTCTTGACACTCTGTCTGGGCATTCTAACAGTAAAAACCAAAACTGTTTTTAATGACAAAAACATGTGGGAAATAATGTTTTGAGAACAGGTTGTCAGAAAACAATTAAATCTTGAATACGAAAAGTTTTAATTGCAGCTATCATTTATCAAATATGATTGTTTAAACATTTATATGATTGTTAAACATTTATTATCAGGAATAATAACTATTGCAGGCACCTTCTGAACATGGTTTTGTCATTAATGATACGGTCTGTAGCCACTTATTTTACATAAATGTTTTTAAACAATAGGTGTAGTTTACACCAAATAATTAAGACCATGTGATGTAAGTATAAAATGCAGACTTATTACTGGTAAATGTCACAGCTTCGTTAAGCTTTAGATATACATTTGCATCCAATTAGATATTACTAAGATTTAGCACAATTATTTCATACACAAAAATCACAAAACTACTGTCACAAAGTTAAGACATCCGCAGAGTTTTTATGAGATGAAGATTTAAGTACTAACAAAAAAATTAAAGAACAAATGATGTTGATACATATGAGCCTTGCATTTGCTCTAAGTGTTGTCACAGTAAGCCAGATATGCAGACTGCACAGGCTAATCTGGAATGGTTTATTCACATATATTGAGCCCTATTTTTCCAGAAAGCTGCTTATATCTTTCTGAATCCAATGCCAGAAAGTTTTCAATGACAAGATTTCACCACTTAATGAATAATGTCTGCTCACCAGTTTGGTATTTTCTCCATAGTTGGCAAAGCGTTCTATGTAACCGACGGTAACAATGACATCCAACATCAACCCAGAAATGTGAAGGTAAACATATTTGAATACGTTTAATTATCATTTTATTGTAGTAACTTTTACATTACCTTCACACAGTATTGTTAGCCATTCTTGTCAGTGCTGTCAACACCAAAGTGTGAAAGTGGATGGGGAAATAGGATATGGATCTTTCAGTTATGCTGAATACAAGATTCAAGTTCACATCATCACTGTCACAAGTGATTTTTTGCCCAAAATTACAACCTCTTTGGGAAGACTCCTTCCCAATAGCAAAAAATAAAACATTTTCCCCAAAATCTTACCAAACTTTCACCAAAAGATGCAGAATTTTTCCAATAAACTTATTAATTTGATTTATTGAGTTTATAATACAGGGATATAATTCTGTAACACTTTGTAACTTACACTTTAGAATGCAGTTAAACATTCACTTATAAACAATTTGAATACTGTTTAAAATCATATTAATAATGCGTATCGTTTTTCCCAATGTATGGTTTAACCTGTAATGTTTCCCAATCCAAAAGGCACACACTGTATAATATGAATCCAAAGAAATCACTGGTCACAAGAATTGCTTCAGCAAGATGCAATAAACAGTAATCATATATGAGCCGCATAATGCGAAAATAGACCTTATGCCAAATGCGGCACGAGTATCTCCAATCCAGGCTGTGTGGTGTGGTCAGGAGCAACTGTGTCCTCTAATGAGACCATGGAACATTGAGTGACTTAATGGCGGACAGGGTCTGCGCTGTCTGGTCAGGAGCTAATCTGTCCTCTTATGAGGCCATGGAACATTGAGTGACTTAATGGCGGACAGGGTCTGCGCTGTCTGGTCAGGAACAAAACTGTCCTCTAAAGAGGCAATCGAACATTGAGTGACTAAATGGCTGACAGGGTCTGCACTGTCTGGTCAGGAGCTACTCTGTCCTCTAATGAGGCCATTGAACATTGAGTGACTTAATGGCTGACAGGGTCTGCGCTGTCTGGTCAGGAGCTACTCTGTCCTCTAATGAGGCCAAGGAATATTGAGTGACTTAATGGCTGACAGGGTCTGCGCTGTCTGGTCAGGAGCTAATCTGTCCTCTAATGAGACCATGGAACATTGAGTGACTTAATGGCTGACAGGGTTTGCACTGTCTTTTCAGGAGCTACTCTGTCCTCTAATGAAACCATGGAACATTGAGTGACTTAATGGCGGACAGGGTCTGCGCTGTCTGGTCAAGAGCTAATCTGTCCTCTTATGAGGCCATGGAACATTGAGTGACTTAATGGCAGACAGGGTCTGCACTGTAGGGTCAGGAGCTACTCTCTCCTCTAATGAGGCCATTGAACATTGAGTGACTTAATGGCTGACACGGTCTGCGCTGTCTGGTCAGGAGCTACTCTGTCCTCTAATTAAACCATGGAACATTGAGTGACTTTATGGCAGACAGGGTCTGCACTGTCTGGTCAGGAGCTACTCTCTCCTCTAATGAGACCATTGAACATTGAGTGACTTAATGGCTGACAGGGTCTGCGCTGTCTGGTCAGGAGCTACTCTGTCCTCTAATGAGGCCATGGAACATTGAGTGACTTAATGGCTGACAGGGTCTGCGCTGTCTGTTCAGGAGCTACTCTGTCCTCTTATGAGACCATGGAACATTGAGTGACTTAATGGCGGACAGGGTCTGCGCTGTCTGGTCAGGAGCTACTCTGTCCTCTAATGAGGCCATGGAACATTGAGTGCCTTAATGGTGGACAGGGTCTGTGCTGTCTGGTCAGGAGCTACTCTGTCCTCTAATGAGACCATGGAACATTGAGTGACCTAATGGCTGACAGGGTCTGCGCTGTCTGGTCAGGAGCTACTCTGTCCTCTAATGAGGCCATGGACCATTGAGTGACTTAATGGCTGACAGGGTCTGCGCTGTCTGGTCAGGAGCTACTCTGTCCTCTAATGAGACCTGAATTAACATTGAGTGACTTTATGGTGGACACTGTCCTCTAATGAGACCATGGAACATTGAGTGACTTTATGGCAGACAGGTTAACTCCTGACCAGACTGCGTACTTGTATGGGCTGGTCTGAGGCTAACCATACCACATTTGACATAAGTCCCATTTTTGCACGACTGGGCTTATGTTATTCAGATGTTAATCCTGCACAATAATTTTAGCAAATTAGTCTATATGGTCATAATGACTCAAAGATATAATTGTCATAACACTACTTTAATTGAAAAATTATCAGACATTAATGAACATTAAAAAAACATTTAATATCTTTTTTTGTCAATGCAAAAATGGCAGGAAACAGGATGGAAAAAATGATTTTGATTCAAATTATGTACAATGTTCTGCAATTCTATTCAATCTCTTTTGCTTCAAGGGGGTGATTTACATACTTGTGGTAATATTTTAGCCGATCGTACACCAGTAAATCAGAGCAGTGAGGTCCCAGAACAAGCTGTTACAACATTACATTAGCTCTGCATCAACTCCTGTGGTATACTTAAACCTCTCTCTGGGAAAACAGGGCTTAATCCATCTGCGTAATGTTTCCGCTTTCCGCCTAGACTAGAGTTTTGCTTAGTAGAGCCATTATTGAAATGTTAAATACAATAAAAGTGGAAAGTGTCCTCCATGATCAGTCTATGCGGACAGCACAGGCTAATGTGGGAGAACACTTGACACACAGGCATTAGGCCCCATTTTCCCAAACTGACACTCATGTTTTAAATCAGGTCAGTAAGCTTCAGGAATTTAGCGAGACAAGCAGACTGCAGGTAAAATATAAATCACAAAGAGCTGCCTCATAACTTAAGCCCAGACCACCCTGCGACATCTATGAAAGGTCAAAGACTAATTACTGGCTCTTAATTTTGCGTAACTGAGGTGTCATTATCCCAGACACACGTGTGACAATGACAGGGGTTTCCTCCGCAATCTGTCTGCATGATAATCACTCATAAGCAGTCTTGCTATTCTGGTGGCCTTCCACAGAAGGGTTTTTTACCTTGAATTAATTATTCTATGTTGTATGGAATATATTAACACCACAAATCCACAAATACGACCACAAGGTATTGGGCAAAAATGTAGATAAAGTACAAGTACATTGTACCAAGTACATTCTTGCAGTAAGTACCCAAAATTGGCAACATAACATGCAATACTTGCATTTGCTTTCTAGTATTATTTTTTAAATATAAAACTGCCTAATGTTATATTGTATTGCGAGAAATATGGCCTATGAATATACAACGGAAAATCAGAATAACACAGGATGAATTTGAGGTCCATGTGTTGCAACAGATGGTTATGTAGGGCAACACATTGCCATGAGATAACGTGGAAGAAACAAATGACCATGAGATAAAATAGACAAACATGTGTAGCAACATGAACATAACATGCAACAGAAGACAATGGGATGCAAAAGAAGACAATGACAAGCAATACAAGATGTTATCCAACATTATACTACGAGAAGTACAATATAATATTATAAAATAAAACAGAAGCCAATATGATGAAACAAAAGTAAATAAGATGCAAGAGAAGACACAACAGAAATCAATGAGAAGCAACAGAAAACAACAAGATACGAGAGAACACTGTCAGATTCAACAGAAAACCATGAGATGCAACAGAACACAGTGAGATGCAAAATAAAACAACAAGATACAAAACAACACAATGCCATGCAACATAAGACCATGAGAAAGAAAACAATATGATACAACAGAGCACCATGAGATGCAATAGAAGACACTGAGATGCAACAGAAAACAATGAGATGCAACAGAAAAGCATGAGATGCAACAGTAGACTTTGAGATGCAACAGAAGATAATGAGATGCAACAAAAGATAGTAAGATGCAAGAGAAGACAATGAGATGCAACAGAAGAAAATTAGATGCAACAGAAGACAATGAGATGCAACAGAAGACTTTGAGAAGCAAAAGTAAACTTTGAGATACAGCAGATGACATTAAGTAATGACAAAAGACTTTGAGATGCAACAGTTGACTTTGAGATGCAACAGAAGACAATAACATTCAACAGAAGACAATAAGATGCAACAGAAGACCATAAGATGCAACAGAAGACAACAAGATTCAACAGAAGACAACAAGATGCAACAGAAGACAACAAGATGCATAAGAAGACAATTAGATGCATAAGAAAACAACAATATACAACAGAACACCATGAGATACATAAACAGAAGACAATGACATGCAACAGAAGACCATTAGATGCAACAGAAGACAATGAGCTGCAACAGAAGGCAATTATTTGCAACAGAAGACCATGACATGCAACAGAAGACAACAAGTTGGAACAAGAGAACATGAGATGCAACATAAGACCATTATATGCAACTGAAGACAATCAGTTGTAACAGAAGACAGTGCGATGTAACAGAAGACTTTGAGTTGCAACATAAGACAATACGATACATTAGAAGACTTGAAATGCGACAGAAGACAATGAGTTGCAACAGAAAACCATGAAATGCAACAGTAAACCATAAGTTGCAAAGAAACACTATAAGATGCAACAGACACCATGAAATGCATCAGAATACCATGAGATGAAACAGAAGACCATGAGATGCAACAAGATGACCACGAGATAAAACAGAAGACCATGAGTTGCAACCTAACACCATGAGATGCAACAGAATGCCATGAGATGCAACAGATGACCCTGAGATGCAGCAGAACACCATGAGATGCAACAGAAGGTTTTGTTGAAATTCTGTCTTTTAGTTGGGCCATTTTTGTAACAAATTAATTTGTAATTTGATTCAAATATCGTTCACTAATATTTCTATACAAATAAAAGGGATTTATTATAGAACACAATAATATTTTTCATGGGTCTGTCTCTCATATAGCATCTGGATGAACATTATAAGTAATTATTTTTCTGTATCATTATCAAAACTACCACATACCTCTATCATTTCAATCTTTGCCCCTAAGGTCACAGTGTATGTAATCAAAATACCAGTGGTCACAATGTAACCAATCTAAATATTATTCTATAGCTAGTGTACAATAGAAACATGACACGCTGGCTCGTGTCAGTATTATCGGGTATTGAGATCGGGAGTGAACCGGAAACATGAGGTGTGGTCATTTCATTCAAAAACTTTTTTTTTTAATAATGAAAAATATATAATAAACAAGTCAAGGTTTTGATGCAGTATTGTGTTACATAGTTTATATAAATTGTCATGTGGATTTCTTAAACAATAAAATGACAGGTTAATATTATATTTAATTTCTCCAACTTTTGAACTTGAATTGCCACTGAGAAAATCAATATTTATAGTCTCTCTTTACTGAAAAAGAGATAAACTAGATTTCCCGTAAAGCAAACAAATATCTTGTGTATATTTTTTTAATTCAACGATGAATAAACTATACTTCCTGAGATAAAACAATGGATTGTTTTCAAACCATTTTTATTGCAAATTTGCAATAGCCAGTGTCAAGGGGACCATACCCATTTTGCCAATCAAAACATTATCACCAAGCCACTTAGTATGCCAAGATCATTGTGCGGTGATAACCAACTGTCGTGTGGGTGGGAGCAAGTGGTCAAACTGACCATACTGACCCACTGGCTGGATGACCGCTCCAATAAACTGGACACTGCATATTAAATGTCAAAAGCAATTTTCTCAGATTTTCCGCCTTGAAAACCTAACCGAAACCTATCTACAACAAAGTGACATATTTTGCTGATTCAAAATAAACATGGACATATGGATGAGTTCACTAATGTGAAAAATATATGGTTACATTTTTAATGGTCTGTGGTCAGAAATGGCCCGTGCCAAATTGATGTTTACAAATATGTCATGCAGAGTTGTTAACGCCATTTATTTTACATACACATTCTTATTCATTTCAAGGTTTTACAAACAAAACAGAACACGAATTATGTCCTTTTAAGTTTTAAAAAGAACTCATTCAAATTTCAATAATTTTTTAACCGTTTTTTTTTAATATTATATTTTAAATTTTGTACCAAAAATGTGTTTTTATCAATGATCAACTATTTCATAGATAATTATTATAAACTAAATGTTTACAAATACAGTTTGTTCTTTTAGTATTAGAGTTAAATAGCTGGATTTAAACACGTGACTACAAAGTAACAACATTTATTTCATATTCTCTATCAACATTCTTGTTCCAAATTCCAGCAACTCACAAGGTTTGAACCTCTCTCTGGGCTTAATGCATGTGCGTAAAGTGACTTTCCGCTTTCATGTCGTTTTATTGTTTTAAGACAGTCTCTTCTTACAACAAGAAACCGTTGAAGACGGGTGATGCTCCCCAAAAGTTTTGTTTTGTCACAATATTGCACTATATATTCAGATAAAAAGAAACGTCTTGAGGGCACAGTAGTTGGGGGGACAAGAATTTGTTTATAGAAAATATCAAAGGGCCATAGCTCTGTGAAAAATCATCCGACCAGAACCCGCTGATAATATGCACATCTCCTCTTGGTAGTGAAGCTTCCCATACAGTTTCATTGAATTCCAGTCATTAGTTGCTGAGAAATAGCCCGGACAAAAATTGTGCACGGATGGACTGACGGACGGACACACACACACACGGACAGACGAAGCAGCAACTATATGCTCCCCCAAAAATAAATTTTGGGGGAGCATAAAAATCAAGTGTACGTGGAAAGCAGGATGCAGAAGCTAATCTTGAAGGATGCTTGACGCACATGCATTAAGCCCATTTTTACGTGAACCAGACTCATTTGACAAACGTCTTTCCTTCAGTTACTGCCACCAAACAATAAAACATTTGTCAAAGCCTGAGGCTGACAAATAGGAGTATTTCCAGGGTCACTATCATTAAAAAATCACATCCAAATTTATGTTAATTAGTGACAAATTATAGCATTTCGTTTTATCAATCTTGATAAGTGAATGGCTGGAGGGAAAGCTCAGATTTGAGTTCTCCTTCATCCCACTTGGCTATTCGAGATGATATCATTATGATTAAGAATTTGACACTTTCTTTTAAATATTCATTAAAGCCATTGTGTCTGGTCTCGCCTGTTCAACTGATATCCAACTGTTAGAAGTCACTTTGTGAGCAATTTTTTACTCAATTGTGTTCTTTGCATGTTCATTGTATTCATAAAATATATCATTTTACTTAAATAATTTGAAAGATTGTGAATCCTTTTCATGTAATATGTAAATTTAAAGCTAAGTTAAGACCACCAACATGTTATAAATATGATTTAAATACTTCATGCAGATTGTCAAAGAAATCATGTTAATGATGCGATACATAAATTCAGTGCTTTAGGTTGAGGTTACATAATGCTGCAACACATAAGCCCCTATTGTCTGTTTCAGTGCTTCAAACACGTTAAGACTAATAACATTTTAAAGCAACTTAAAACAATTAAAGGTTTAGGTGACTTAATTTCCAATGAAGCATCTCTCTGGCAAAACTGTGTTAAACGCATGTGCATAAATTGTTGTACAAAATTAGACTGTGAAGTTTGCTAAGGCTAATCACTTTCAGCTTTAATGGATTTTTTTATTAAAGGCAGTCCCTCCTTAGTCAAAATCCAGTTTAAGAGCAAAGTGTTGTCCCTGATTAGCCTATATGTACTGTACAGGCTAATCTGGGACAATACTTTAAGCACATGCATTAAGCCACTTTTTCCAAGAGCAAGGCAAATTGAAAAAGAAACACACTTAGGTTATACTTACATAAGACTTATCACTGAACACATGGCAGTACTTAGTGCTGAACTGTCTGGATATCATGGATACTAACAGAAGACTTAACACTGAACAAATGGCAGTAGTGCTGAACTGTCCAGATATCACGGATAGTTACAGATGACTTGATACTGAACAAATGGCAGTAGTGCTGAACTGTCTGGATATCATGGATACTTACAGATGACTTGACACTGATCACATGGCAGTACTGCTGAACTGTCTGGATATCACGGGTTGTTACAGATGACTTTACACTGAACATATGGCAGTACTTAGTGCTGAACTGTCTGGATATCATGGATACTTACAGATGACATGACACTGAACACATGGCAGTAGTGCTGAACTGTCTGGATATCATGGATACTTACAGATGACTTGACACTGAACACATGGCAGTAGTGCTGAACTGTCTGGATATCACGGATACTTACAGATGACTTGACACTGAACACATGGCAGTACTTAGTGCTGAACTGTCTGGATATCATGGATACTTACAGATGACTTGACACTGAACACATGGAAGTAGTGCTGAACTGTCTGAATATCATGGATACTTACAGATGACTTGACACTGAACACATGGCAGTTGTGCTGAACTGTCTGGATATCATGGCTACTTACAGATGACTTGACACTGAACACATGGCAGTACTTAGTGCTGAACTGTCTGGATATCATGGATACTTACAGATGACTTGACACTGAACACATGGCAGTAGTGCTGAACTGTCTGGATATCATGGATACTTACAGATTACTTGACACTGTACACATGGCAGTACTTAGTGCTGAACTGTCTAAATGTCATAGATACTACCAGATGACTTGACACTGAACACATGGCAGTAGTGCTGAACTGTCTAAATGTCATGGATACTTACAGATGACTTGACACTGAACACATGGCAGTAGTACTGAACTGTCTGAATATCATGGATACTTACAGATGACTTGACACTGAACAAATGGCAGTAGTGCTGAACTGTCTGGATATCAAGGATACTTACAGATGACTTGACACTGAACACATGGCAGTTGTGCTGAACTGTCTGGATATCAAGGATACTTACAGATGACTTGACACTGAACACATGGCAGTACTTAGTGCTGAACTGTCTTAATGTCATGGCTACTTACAGATGACTTCACACTGAACACATGGCAGTAGTGCTGAACTGTCCGGATATCAAGGATACTTACAGATCACTTGACACTGAACACATGGAAGTAGTACTGAACTGTCTGGATATCATGGATACTTACAGAAGACTTGACATTGAACACATGGCAGTAGTGCTGAACTGTCTGGATATCATGGATACTTACAGAAGACTTGACAATGAACACATGGCAGTAGTGCTGAACTGTCTGGATATCATGGATACTTACAGATGACTTGACACTGAACACATGGCAGTAGTGCTGAACTGTCTGGATATCAAGGATACTTACAGATGACTTGAAACTGAACACATGGCAGTAGTGCTGAACTGTCTGGATATCAAGGATACTTACAGATTACTTGACACTGAACACATGGCAGTAGTGCTGAACTGTCTGGATATCAAGGATACTTACAGATGACTTGAAACTGAACACATGGCGGTAGTGCTGAACTGTCTGGATATCAAGGATACTTACAGATTACTTGACACTGAACACATGGCAGTAGGACTGAACTGTCTGGATATCATGGATACTTACAGAAGAGTTGACAATGAACACATGGCAGTAGTGCTTTACTGTCTGGATATCAAGGATACTTACAGAAGACTTGACATTGAACACATGGCAGTAGTGCTGAACTGTCTGGATATCAAGGATACTTACAGATGACTTGACACTGAACACATGGCAGTAGTGCTGAACTGTCTGGATATCACGGGTGATGTACGCAAAAAAGTTGAGATTGTCGGAGTCTTGACAGGCGCAGAAAATGTTCCCAATCTCATGGTCGCAGATCACTTTCTGTCAAAAACAACAAACATGGAGTCAATAATGATCTGTCTGTAATATGATTTGCCTTATTCACCTGTAATACAAATCATGAATGATATAACAATTAATGCTGTTCTTGTTATAGATATGCTTGATCATTTTCACTGACCACCTTTTCTTTCAAGACGTTTTTTTTAGATGAATGAGATGACATTTTCAACATCACTTAAACCATTAGATCAGTAAAAAAATGTTTAAATATAATATCAGCATATTTGAATACAATAAAGAGTTTTTAAGTTTCCGTAATTCTTGTAGAGATGTCACAGGTACAGAGAATAGTAAGTGTTTAATACAGTTGCATTTATTTAGTATGGCTTATAAAATCTTAAAAACACAGATTTTAGCAAATGAACATATCTGTGTTCGAAACTTGTATTATATATATCTCAAAACACATGGATTGTTTGTCTTCATTCCAGAGTAAAAAATATATACTCAAACAACACTAAAACATCAAAAGCCATCATAAAAAAAAAACAATGACACTTTACTCTGCCTATTTGATGTATTCAGCAAAGTTGAAAGGCATGTGATTTTGTTAATGCAGGTATGACGATAGGAAAGAATAAAATAACATATAAGCTGCACACTGTGAAAAAAGGGTGTTTAATGCATGTGCATAAAGTATCATCCCAGATGTGCCTGTGCAGTCTGCACATACTAATCAGGGAGAAACTTTCCGCCCTTAACTAACTTTTTGCTAAGAAGAGACTTTCATGAAACGAAAAATATCATAAGAGCGAAAAGTGTTGTCACAGAGCACAGCCCATACATGTGGCACATTGTCAACTCAGTTCTTATGCCAAATGCGCCAAGTGTAGCTCCGGACAAGGCCGTGAAACCGGGAAGTCTGGTCAGGAGCTACCCTGTCCATTAATAAGACCACGAAACCTTGCATGACATGATAACAGACAGCATAGCTCCTGACCAGAATGTGTGATTACACATGGTTGGTCTGGAGGTACGCTAGCGGCTATATGGCATAAGACCCATTTTTGCATGATGGCAGGTCAAGTGTTTTTAATAGAAATGTCAGTACATGAGCATCAGAGCATGATGATCATTAGGAAACAATGTAAAGTGAGTGATGACAATAAGAAATTATTCTGATATGCGTCATTGCATGATTGATTTAAATTTATATTAATTATGTTTTGATTACTTTTGTTACTGTATTTTGCATACCTTGGATTTGGCGTCTATGAATTTGACACCTTTATAAGAGATGGACAACATAATGATTGGAACTTTCGCCAACATATCAGTCGACTTCTGAAAATAGAAAATGTTTTTAACATAGAGAAAACAGTCTTCTTCTATTTGAGCAGCGTTCTGTGAAAACTGGGCATAATGCATGTGCGTAAAGTGTCGTCCCAGATTAGCCTGTGCAGTTGTCAAAGGCTAATCAGGGACGACACTTTCCGCCAAAATTGGATTTTTGCTAAGAAGAGACTTCATTTAAACGAAAAATGTCATAAAAGCGGAAAGTGTCATCCCTGATTAGCCTGTGCGGACTGCACAGGCTAATCTGGGACTACACTTTACGCACATGCATTAAGCCCAGTTTGCTCAGAACACGACTCAATTGGTCTTAAGTTCTAACAGAGGGTATGTATAATGGCATAGTAAAAAGATCGACATATAAAAATATATGTAAAAGGATGTAAACTAACCTTAAGGTGAAAGTTTCACTATTAGTGTGAATACTTTAAATATTCAACTGACTTTTTAAAAACAAATATTGGTTATAGCTATGGTCCGTGCTCAGTGAAAAAGGAGATAAATGCCTGTTCAAAAAGTGTCATCCCAGATTGGTCTGTGTGGTTCACACTATCTGCCTAAACTTGATTTTTGCTTAGATGAGATTTTCTTGAAACGAAAAATATCATAAAAACCCAAAATGTCGTCCCTGATTAGCCTGTGCGGACTGCACATGCTAATCTGGGACGACACTTAACGCTTATACATTGAAACCCCTTTTCACAGAGCACGGTCCATATATATAATTTTTTATTGAAAATTCTTGTTTTCACTTTTTTGTGGCCTTTGCTTTCCCGTCCTGTTGAGCAACATGAACATTAAAATGGTATAATACAAAAAAGAAAGTACACAGTGGTCCAGATTAATTTGTGGCAATGACCCTTGCTTTTTATGTTTTAACAAAATAGCAATGCTTTTTATAAAAAAAATCTCTAATTTGTAATTTATAAATAATTATTAGTGCCTTAAAATTAAAAATATAATTGTATTCAACATCAAATAACTATTAATTTGATTACTTTTATTTCAATTGAATTTAGAGAATGACTAATAGATCATCAGATCATATTTAAATTAAATCCACAGAAAAAGTACTGCGATAGTTTACATCAATGAAAAGCCAGGACACCCAAAAACTGTGTTTCAAACATCTCAGCATCAACGAGGATGGGCAAATATTGGGCCCAGCGTGACACTCGTAAAGATGTAAGGAACCAAGCAGCAAGACACATATGACCCTTGAACAATTAATAACCGCTGGTGTACGATCAAAGAAAAATGGCCTGCGACATTTCGTACTTCCAGCATCCTGAGGTTTTCAATTTGCTTTCACCTATACATGTTCACGATCCTTGAAAATGGTTACGAAAAAAGGTACAAAGGAAAGAAAAACATATTAGCAATAATTTTGAAGTTCCCTGTTGAGGGATTATAATTTTGTATACCTTTAAAAAAATCCTTTGTACAATGACATACCTGAAAATCTTATCACTATCAAAGGAAGAAATAATTCAGACCATAAAATGAATCAATATAAAAATGTTTAACCATAAAATAATCAATATAAAATGAGAAATAAGATTATTATATATAAAATACAAGTTAATAAAAAAACCTTAATGAAATTAACAGCCTTTTCAAAGAAATATTCGAATAAAGAACATCTGAAGCAAACCTTAAATACAATAACAACATAATTCAGTTTAAATGATTGTAAAATGATCACGATATCGTATATTTGACACTAATTTTCTAAATGGATTCACTCATTTTCACAATTTTTCAGTCAAATTACACATTGCAAAATAAGGTGTGAAATAATGCAGTGGATTCAATTCAATCGCAAAGCGACAAGCGGAAGTAAGTTGAAGTGACTCTGCTATGAAAATGTCTGTAACAATTCATCAAGGGGGTGGATCTAGCAATATCTCTATCTAGGGAGAAGTGTGATCATGAAAATTGTTTGCGAACAAAGGGCGTTGAAGCATAAAAACCCTAAATGCTGCTCTATCTGTGCATGAATTATTAATTGTACTATCAGTTCTACTAGAAAAAGATAACATATTATATTTCCCAATGCATATTAAGATAAAAAAAGTGATAAGCAATACAATATCAATTCCATCGTTTGGTAATAAAAACTTGCATGCCCATTTCTTAATCTATATTAAAATAAAATCATGCTCTGTTGTAGTTTAAATTGTTTTTTATTGTGAGTTGTTTTTTAAACAATTTCTTGACTTGAAATGTCAAAAGAAATTCCCTGTTCTAAAATAGCACAGAGGAGTGCCAATAAAATAAGCAATATGCAATAGGTTTACTAACATCTACTACAGTAACCCATTATGTCATCTCAGATTATTATTCAAAAGCACCTCTTCTGAAGCAGATTTCAATTTACAAAAAATCACAATCAGTTCTGAATATTACGGCATTAAATCTCTTAAAAGCCATCGGAATAAAAACTCCCAAATAGGGAAACTATCCTTTCATTAATGATCGAACACAAATTCAGTCATCACTCATGCGTGAAACATAGGAAATAGGGTGTCTACAGCCAGAAAATATGATTTAGGAAATAAATGAAGAGGTCATTTTCACTGACCACTGATGACAGCCGTAATAATACAAAATATTGACTAGTAGGGAGAGGATTTTGATTGGTTGAGAGCAGCTTGTGCCAAATAGTATTTGATATGGACCTGAATTCCACTTGATTTATGAATTAAATCAACCAAAAAAAAAATGAATCTACAATGGCTAATCAGGGATGACACTTTGTTGACTCTGATTAGCCTGTGCAGACTGCACATGAAGTTTAGTGTGCACAGGCAGTTCTCAGAGTGGGAATCAAATGTATTTGTTCACAAAGTGACAGTTTTGAAATTAAATGGGATGTATTAAAACAATCTAAATAGATGTGTACATATGTATAATTATTTCTTTTTTATTTTACTTAAGTTTTTCTTTAAGGCATTCAAACAGGGCCAAGTTATTAAACTTATAAATAAAGCTTCAAGTATTGGAATAATTTTTTTGGTAAGGTCCATTCATTTACAAGTGATAAGCTTTTAAATGTATTTCTCAAATCATTATTTTGACTTAAATCACTTCCATCCCAATGCCAAAGTACAACAACAACATGCCTTCTGTCTGCGGTATTTGCACCAGCATTTTGCAGCACACGTTTCAGTAACCATGGACGCCATCTGTAGGGGCAAAAAAACACCAACTTTCCTTTCATAGGTTTGAAACTGCAGTCGAAGGTCAGAAATAAAAATGTACCGCAATCACTGGGCAAAAAATCTAGGCCACTGGTTAGGGTAGAACCACAGGGATGCCAAAAAGATCTTAATTGAATTGAACAAACCGTCCCAAGCTCTATACCTCTTGATAATGCAGTGATGTTTTAAATTGAATCACAAGCTTCATCTATATTGTTTTACGAGGTTTCATTTTCGGTTTTCCGGCCCATCAACCGATCTGACAGCATGGAGGAAAAGTTACAAATTAACGGCGATAGCTCATCACTGTAGAAGTGTGGAGACTGAATACCCGCTGAACAATGACCCACAATGCTCGACTGACTACGGAACCGACCCACAATGCTCCCATGCATACAGGACACAACAAGCATGGAATTACAACAGACCTTATGTAACCAGGGAGCACCAAAGAAACCGCATCTATGTGACACAGCATGATATCAAGAACTGTGCAAATTCATTAATTTTTGTTCCATTTCAACTAGAATGGTTTCGCATAAAAGGGCCACCATCTTGGAAGAAAATGTGTCAAAACCTTATAAAATTAAACTTGAAGGCTTTTATATCAACAACTCTATGAGGAGGCAGGCAATGAAGCTGCATTATAAATAACCAGAATATTTTACAGAACCATTCCAGACTTGCTTTGTGAAAAGGGGGTTGAATGCACATTAAGTGTAAAGTCTGCACAGGCTAATCAGGGACAACATTTTCTGCTAAAAGTGGATATTTGTCAAGAAGAGACATACTTTAAACAAATAATACAATAAAAGAGTCTTACTTTATACGAAAAATACAACAAGCAAATTCGTTGAATTGATATCCCCAGCCAATATGCTTCTGGACACAAAAGTGTTATATTTGACACTCAAAAAAGCATTTTTTCAAGACACAAAGGGCCATAACTCCACTATTAACAGATGGTGTACAATGCCATTTGGCAAGCATCATCCTCTTATCCATATATTTTCTCATACCAAGTTTCAGTGAAATCTGCCAAAGCACTACCCAGATATGGCTCCGGACACTAAAAAAAAGCATTTTTTCAAGATACAAAGGCCCAGAACTCCGTTTTTAACAGATGGTGGACATTGCAAATTTGGCGTGCATCATCCTTTTATCCATATCTATACTCATACCAAGTTTCAACGAAATCCGCCAAAGCACTTCCAAAATATGGCTCCGGACAGACGGAAGGACGGACGGACAACGCCATAACAATATCCCTCCGCCTATGGCGGGGGATAATAAAAGGGGAAAGTGTTGTTCCTGATAAGCCTGTGAGAATTGCACAGGCTATTCTGGAACAACACTTTACAAACATACATTTAACCCCCTTTTTCACAGAGCGCGGCTCAAATGAATTAGACTTGTTCAATCGAGCTGGCAAACTTGTGGTAGCTATGTTACTCGGGAACGGTAAATAAGCGGAAGAGAACAGACAGCTAGCAGTGACAATTGCTCTGTACGTGAAAGCGAGAGACAGGGAAATATTAATTGCACATTCATCACTGTATGGAAATATCCAAAGGTCATTTTTCCACACGGAAATCTAGGGAATAGCAGAATAGAGGAGAAAACCAAATCAGCAGAGAAAACCAAATCAGCGGCAAAAATTAATGACAGAATTTTATTATATCTCTCCGCTGCGAGTTGATGAAGCTTGCATGATCGGTCTGTATCAATTGTTTGGTGGGACAGCAGAACAACAGCGGAAAATAAAATGCGATAAAAATTAATTACACTTACTGACGCTCGTATTTCAAGCACAATGTCTACAACAATTTCATGGGGTAACAGTTATAATTCAAGTATCTCACACAGATTTGCTATAGCTATTGTCAGAGATATTAATTTTACAACCTGGCATAAAAATGCTGCACAATGAATGAAGACTTAGTTGAGTATTTCTTTTTCCCCCCTAGCAAATATTTGCAAACTTTCATTCATACTTGACCAAGTTTAGAATATATGTTAAAATGCTTTGATTGCAATTGAACGAATTTGAGAACAATGATTTTTAACTAAGAAAACATACCATAATACTTTAATAAAGACCTTCCCATGAATAGTGGACTGTTAATTGGGCTCAATTTATCAGCCAACCAGGTTATGATGCATTAATATGAAGCAACCTTTCTACAATATTTGCGCACAATTAAACATCGGGTCCCAGCCGTGGCATACGTTTTCATAATGCAGATATTTTTTCGCACCCTTGCAAGCGAGCAATACAATAAATTCAAATGTCAAAGTTGATGGATAATGACAATTGTTTTAAAAGCTTCGGAGCAAAGTAATTCTAATAATAACGGGATTATCATGGCAGATTGGTTGGCAATCATTGTATTTAGACTGAGGCCCTTGTCACTCAGGTGCTTAAAAAATTGGATGATTGACAGGCAATAATTTTGACTGGTTCTTGATTCCTGGAATTGTCGAGAACTGCCAGCAGTTCGCACTTCTTGAAGGGCTTCAACAGAACAGATTAAAATACACATTACATGTAATTTACATTTCAATATCTGGCTCCATTTTGACGAAAATTCTACCCCAAAAAGCTTCTTGCACAAAAAATTATGCAACATGAAAGCCAACCAACGTCCGTATGGAATTCAGCTAATCCGTTAAAAAGCTCAATTAAACATTGAAAATCAGCTGGTGACTGTTTTTCAAGCACACTCCACTGCATGTGATGCACTCAAATCATGTCAATGGGATGACGATGTTTTTTAATGTCCATGGTGCCCCAAGGATGCAGTGTTTATGTGTTTATCGTCCAGTTGTTTAAAGTAAAAGCGTGGAAAGCCACTTGCTTCTCCTGCATGGGGTGCGACCAGTCAGGCTTAATGGTGAAAGTGGGGAGAAATATTTGATCAAAGCAGCAACATATGGATTATTGGTGGATGGAATTTGTTTGATTTCCCATGATTAGCATTTAAAGAAATGATTCCCATTGAAATGAATGACAGCAGAAAATATCTTTTTCAAAAGGGAAGGACTTATTAAGCTGAGCGTCTCTCTGTGAAGGGCTACATTCATGCATTATCTCTCACTGAATCCTGAATGGACACTGTTATAAGTCTTAAATATTATATTTTGAATCACGCGAAAAATATACATCTTGATTTTTTTAAATTAATTTGCATGATATATTTATTTTTCCTTCACACATTAAAGGACCTTTTCTCCAGAAGTCCCGCGAAAGTGAGTTTTAATGTCTGATTCATTTGAGGTTATTAAACACAAGTATTGATGGCTTCATCACAATGCAAGGTTCACCAGGTTTACAAGTTTTTGCAAAATAATCTGTTTGAAATGAAATTTGGTGAATATATTATGGCTAAAAACTCATTACTTGCGGGTTTTGGGGAAGCAAATTTTTGCCGGGATATATCCTTTATTTCCAAGCCTTTTGATCTCATTGATAACACGATGGTAATCGGCAACATACTTTTTGCAGGTGATGATAATTTAAAATTGCCATATCGATAAAACAGCAGAACAGTGATTGGCTGATACATCTGCAGAATGATATTATTTTTTTATTTTGCAACATTGGGTAATATCAGATTAATAACTAACTCAAACCATACAATTTCATTTAATATGATTCTAAAACTGACCAGTGTGATACCACAATTGAGAAATAATTTGTTCAAGTTTATGTGGCAAATAATAGAACAATGTAACATAATCAAATATTGATTTGCTTAAGGGTTGCAAATGAAGCCTTTTAATATAGTAAAAAGGTCTTTAATTAAAATTACTTTTCTAAGGGACTACTAATGCGTCAAAATACGTTTTTAAGTGGTAAAGGGTTAAGGGTTAACAAACAGAAAAGCAGGGCAATCTGGGCATGTCTTCTGGTCAATCAATTGTGCCGTATTGTTTACTGCCTATGTGAACCCATTCCAAAAAGTAATTACTTGGTTTCATACCATCAGTGCATGTCTTCTGGTCAATCAATTGTGCCGTATTGTTTACTGCCTATGTGAACCCATTCCAAAAAGTAATTACTTGGTTTTATACCATCAGGGCATGTCTTCTGGTCAATCAATTGTGCTGTTTTGTTTACTGGCTATGCGAACCCATTCCAATAGGTAATAACTTGGTTTTATACCATCAGTGCATGTCTTCTGGTCAATCAATTGTGCTGTATTTTTACTGGCTATGTGAACCCATTCCAATAGGTAATTACTTGGTTTTATACTATCAGTGCATGTCTTCTGGTAAATCAATTGCGCTGTTTTGCTTAATGGCTACGAGTGCATGTCTTCTGGTCAATCAATTGTGCTGTGTTTTTACTGGCTATGTCAACCCATTCCAAAAGGTAATTACTTGGTTTTATACCACATGTGCATGTCTTCTGGTCAATCAATTGTGCTGTATTGTTTACTGGCTGTGTGAACCCATTCCAAAAGTTAATTACTTGGTTTTATACCATCAGTGCATGTCTTCTGGTCAATCAATTGTGCTGTATTGTTTACTGGCTGTGTGAACCCATTCCCAAAGTTGATTACTTGGTTTTATACCATCAGTGCATGTCTTCTGGTCAATCAATTGTGCTGTATTGTTTACTGGCTGTGTGAACCCATTCCCAAAGTTAATTACTTGGTTTTATACCACATATAAGGGGACAATTCACACATCATTCTTGTCTTTAAGACAATAACTAAAGAACTGTTTGCAATAATGTTTAAATTGAAAACAATAGAATATTATGGGAGAGAGAGGGCAGGAATATGCTGATTCCCCAAAGAGAAATTCACTTCAATCAGCAAACTCTGTTTGTAGCACCTATTGTTTACCTGTTGACAAAATTCTTAAGGAAAGAGAGACAACTCCCATGTACTAGAAAAGTGATCAAATTCTTCATCCGTAAAAAATCTATAATTTTTACAGATTTATGTATTTTGCAATTATTGAATAATATTGGTTTGATTATTTTTGTTTAATTACATGGCTATAGATGTTCTCACATTAACAGAATGAACATTATACAAAGTGAAATAATTTAATATTTACGATTTCAATGGAATATGTAAGACCCGCAAATTAATTTGCTTTTTCATTTCTATGAGTAGATAAGCCAATGTAAGTTCTGCAAAACTGCGATTCAACTTTTAGGGATTTAGCCATATTTGAATTTCTTGCCTTTGACCAGCGTAATAAAGTTAAAATCTAGACGAAACACATTTTTTGACAACCGTTAAATTGACAACCAACACAAAATATTCTACTAAATCGTCATTTTAATAAGTACTTAAGAAAATGGTTACACTAGCGGACCGTAAACTGTGGTTGCTAAATCGACCTTAAATATGCCAAAGTCAGTTTTCCTCTATTTACCCGTGTAAGTTATTTAAAGCTCAGCATAACTCAATCCCATAATCCCGTGCTCAAGATCATTACGAGTCACATGATTTGCGGCAGTTATCTGAACAAAGGCAGCTATTTACCTGACAGATAATATAGCGTGTCACCTTGCCTTGCTGTGACTTCTGACCGAACTTTCCTACCTACCATATGTAACGCAAATTTCCATTGGGTAGCTGCGCTAATTACAGTATTATTGATTGAGCGTGGGTCAAAGTATTATCGGTTAAATGATTTTTCATTTTGTGTGAGATTGAATACTCCTTATACAGCGAGGCACTAATTTCGACGCAGCTATGTAAACTCGCATACTACAAATATCTGTGATGTTTATGATTTCAACGCTTTCAAAGCAAAGCACGAAGTCAAATCAGTACTCAGACTGAAAGAATGACAGCATCATAATCTCTGCATTTAGGAGAGTTCCTATCAGCTTTCCAAAAATGTAATCAAGTGAACTTAATCGTGAATCCAAAACCTTTACTGGCCCATCATCAAATGATACATACCCTTAGATCTCTGATGTGTAACGCTGAATATTTTAACTTTCATTAATTTCATAAATCGTTAAATAATCGCTTGGTGATTTCATGTTATTTTAATGATACAACCCTCGTAGGTCATTGATATTATACCCAAAATGTTCAGATCATCTTTTTTGTGAGAGGAAAAAAATAATTGGGGTAAAAAAGGTAAGAAGAATGAAACAGTACATCAAAGTGAACCAAATGACTTCAAGGTGATAGTTAAGTCCAAATAAACTTGAATGTAGTCTGCTACACCACGTTGCCTTTGAAAGCTGTCTGGAAACTTTAGAAAACTTTATTTCCATCCTGACAGTCATATCCCTTACATAACCTTGTCAAGCTTTCTACCAACATGCTAGTTGGAATTATGTAGTTTTTGTGTGTTTTTTTTGCATTTGACCTGACATTTAGTGCAAAAAAATTAGACAGTTTGTTACGCCCTACTCTTGCGAATAAATATGATGCTTTATATGCAATTATTCGGCATCGATACATATTCGAAGCATTAAACTAAAATTTTCCATTTGATAATTTATCATCATTACATATTTTACTGATATTTAAACAAACAGGAAATATCTGGTGGCCATTTTGAATATTGGAAAAAATATTCAATTACACATTGACTCATGTAACGATAAACCCGCAGTTGGTAATTGCTCTAAAGTAGGTCAAATGCCGTGTTTGTAAAAACTGAACGGGTAAACTGAGTTCAAACTAAATTACAGCTTTCAAAATGCCTATGGCTCGAAAACATAGCATGCCTTTGCACAATATTACAAATTTATATCGCAATAAAATTATGCATGTCGGTAAGAAGGTTTGGAGTACATTGGTGTCATTGAGTTCGCGAGGTTATTTAGACGAACTGATATAAACATGTAAAACTTGTAAGGCGTAATTGTTTTTTAACTGTTTTTTTTATGCGAATTACATAAAAATGTTTAAAAGAATAATGAGTCTATGCTTTATTTTTAGGTCTTGACCTTGCGTTCAAAAATAAAAAAGATGTAAATTATCCCATTTGTTAATTCACGGTAACGAAAAACATGTAAGCACTTGTTATAAGCCGCCATTTTGAACAAATGACTTCGAATAATAATCTTTTAAAACAGATTATTCTTTATAACAAGAAATTTCCAAGAAAAAGAACACGCAATTGTTGTTTATTATTTCATTCCATATAATATATATGAGTATCAAGCAAATTTGTATCCAAAAAAATCCTAACCACCAAAAAACATGTTTAATCAAATACAGTGAAATATGGTTTACTATTCCTTATTACTACTTAAGCAACAAAATCTGACATTTCTGACTGCCTCAGTCATTTACAACATAAGCTATGACAGATTCTGAAGACGAATAAATTAAAAGAATGAGCACATTAAATGGGAAGAACCAGTCACAACTTCTAAAGAGAACAGTATACTGGAATGTTCCATTCAAGCATTTTTTAACATATATTTGTATGTTATTATACTTTCTGGGAAACATTTATACATTTTGTATTAACACTCATTATTATTAAACAAGCATGCAGTCATATCCAAGATTTGGGGACTAATTCTATGTGAAGACTTACGTTACAATGAATGTACACAAGGAATGTTCCGAGTCTAAAAACGTGTCAGAAGGTAAGGAATTATATATTATCACTAATACATGACTGTGTATTTCATTAATACCATCAAAACAGTAATACATTATCAAAATGGAAACCAACAAAGACACATAAATGAACAGAAAAAAACAACATTTTAAGGTTCTGTATCACTGATGATGATTATTGTACATTTTTCCTGTACATAATAATGTTCCTTTTCCACTCAGAAGCAAAGTGAAAATGCATATATGCAAACAGCATAAAACCAGAACAGCCTGCGAGTAACTTGCAGTCTGTTCAGGTTTTATGCTGTTTGCTGCTCATCAGTATCTAAGGGTTGGAAATGAAGCCTTTAAAACTTGAATTTAGTAAGAAAGGTATTCAATTAAATGTAACTTTCTAAGGGACTACATAGGGGTGACAATACGTATCTATGCGGGAAAGGGTAACAAGTATGTGCACAACTTTGTGTGGGCCCTCAATTACATCACTAACACCGATTTTGTTCCATTTAGAAAGCCGCTGCTCACCCGTTAAAGAAGGTATCCGATGTATCGACGTACAGATCTTTTCTACGTATTTTAACTTGACATGATCTATTGCCTGATTACACAAATTGTTAGGTAGCTTGTTGAAAACAAAGCGTCCTGCATTGTATGTAATTCCATGAAGTGACTATAAAGTTACACATCTTTGGTAAGAATAAAAACAGTCAAATTTGATTGGTTTATAAATCTGATTGATTAAAACTTGTCTAAAAGGTCTCAACATTTGTAACATTGATCAGTTTATTTTTAACATTTAAGTTGAAAATGGTTAAATTACCGAAAAAATCCAGCAGCTATCAAAGAGAGGTAACTATGAAAGTTAGAATATTGCACTTAATAGCTAAGCCTAGAAGAGTAGTCTACCTTTGATTTAGAAACTGGTTAAGATAACCAGTTAGTTAGAAAAAATATTAAATTTTTCATTGAACCAGGGTCAATATTCACCAAACAATTCTTAAGATTAAGTCTTAAAATAAAGAATATTCTTTCATTGGAATATTCAATAATTGCATTAATTTTAGTTGAATTTGGCATTAATTGCTATATCTACATCATTCTTCATGTAGAACATTTTTTTTATGGCATAACCACCAGTGGTAGCCTGTATATATTCAAATGCTGGACATATTTTCTTGGTTCTAAGTCTATTATTTATTCTTAACTTTAAGAATTGTATGGTGAATATGAGCCCAGTCCTTGACCATGCTAAAAAAAATATTATATTCACACTTGTTTCATTTTTCTCTTTCATTTTTATGGCGTTGGTAAGTTTTAAATAATCCAACTTAGAATACATTGACAATATTCACTTAAAATGGTGTCAAATCACATCAAAAAGCAATATACTATACAAGACTCTTCTTAAGTTTGTTGCAAAACCATTAAAAGAAACCCAACTTCTTAGAAATATGAATATTGTTTAACAGCAAACCATGTTTTCTTGTCATTGAAAAAAGTAAAAGACCAAATAACCCAATAACTACATGCAGAGGATATTTAATAACTAATAAATGGCTAAATCCAGCAAAACGAACATTTTATGAAATGAAGCATACACTACTACAACTCCATTGAGTACATCCAGACAATCTAATCAAACATAATTTAAGAAGGCATACCCATGTTTCAAATGTTTGCACAAAAACAAATGTAAAGAAACAGAACAACATTCATGCTTCATAATAAAAAGGAAATAAAAACATTTTGTTTTGTATAAAAAGAAAGAAATGAATTCAAATTGTTATGAGGCTATAAATAGCACACTTTAGGCCTAGTACAAAACAAAATTGAACGATGTTTACTCTATGGAGAATTTAAATTTAAAATAAATACAGGCAAAAAAACAACATCCATGCTGATTTCCAAAGGCACAGAGAAATACCACAAATAATATGGATATCAATTGCTACCAGTAATTTGTTTTTACATGCTGAATGAGAACTGACCTGTAGCTCGCGTACAAATCGACGCTGCAAAATTCAGGAGAAACAACGAAATAACTATGTTAAGTTAATACAACAAAATTCTTATCATTTAAAATGTATAAACAATAAACATGCCACTATTACATAGTCATTCTCCTGAATTATAAATGAGAAGACATCATATTAACAGCATATAAATCAAATTGCCAATGTTTTACTGAAAATATACTCTTTTTAAATAAATTTCAATGCAGCTGCTTTTTTTTCGTATTGTTTTGTTCATAAAATGTTTAAAGTAGAAGAGAAATTTCTTTATTTTTGCAAATGGCAGCATGAATCTTGTGTATATAGCATTGATTGCAACTGTAAATGAAAGGGGGGTAACTTGTGTTGTTTATTTATGGTAATGTTGGTTAGACTTTTTTCCCTCAATTGTTGTGTAGACCATTACTAACACCTATTACCTCCCCTATGGGTTTGACAGTAGACAATGCATGCGCAAGTAAAATCCCTCCGGATCTGTTTGTAACTTTTGTTATGACATGCATGTTATTTCCTGCATACTTGATCATAAAATATTTGGTTTACAGTCAAAATGGTAATTTTGTGTTCATTAAATGCAGATACCCCCTAATGAAGCCTTATCAGCATTCATTCAATTGCCCATCAGAATAAATCTAAGTCCATTAGTAGGTCAATGTCAAGGCCATAGGAACTATGGTGATGTGATTGTTGAATGGAATAATTAAATGCTCTTTAGCAGTTATGTTGCTAAGCAAATGGTCTGTTTGGGTCAAGCAAGTCATAAAAAAGGACAATGTCAAGGTCCAGGTGATGTGAGTGTGTTTGATAGTTTTCAAAGACCTCATCCATGCAAGTATCCAAGGATTAACCTCATATGGACATAGAGAGGTACAGACAGGCTAAGCGCTATATGCCTTCCAGCATGTACTTCTCCTCTAAATAAATCTTTGAAAACACATTAAACAAGCAAATTCGTTGATTGATATCCACTGCCAATTCTCCTCATTGATATCTATACACCCATGAAGTTTCATGTTGATATCTTCTACACTTTCAGATAACAACAATAACTCTTTAATTGTTCAAAATTATGTTGCCTAATATTTAAATTGACCATAATCATGTGGCCTGTAACAGAAGTGGAGATATGATAGAGCAATGCTCAGAACTTGTCATGTCTGTGCGGAAAAGCTGCATTTTTACATCAGAACTCAAGTCCACGAGACCAAAAGCATACACACCTTAACAGAACTCAAAAGAAATGATGGGGAAGACGCATACATGTGCATGCTTCTGAAACAGATTGTTTTGTCACCTCTTTAACCCAGATCTGATCCTGTTGATTTACCTAGTAAACATTACAAAATGCGACACCATCTTTACAACAGCCAGGCTGTAGTTGTATACATTAAACATTTAGCTAATTATGATTTGTTAGAGCATGCCATATTATTTCAATGATTTTAGAAAACATTTATGCCAAGTTATAGAGTGGACCAGCCCTTCTTTGGCAATAAAATGCTGTATTTTCATGTTTTACACTAAATTTTGACCTCGACATTGATAATAGACCCATGGTTCTTGCATGCTGCATACTGTGCCCTATGGGTGAACATTTGCATAAAGTTTTTGTAATGTCCTAAAATCATGGTCAATTTATAAAGGGAAAAAAACAATTTTGACAATAAGGTGCTGTTATTTAATCTTTTATCTTAAGGTCTGACCTTAATTTGGAAGGTAGCAGCATGCTTCTTGCATGTGACACACCCTCTTATATTGGTCAACATTTGTGCTAAGTTATTTATAAATGCTTCAATACATTGGTAAATTACAGTCTGGAAAAGTTTTTGGACAGATGGACAGACAGACAGACAGACAGACAGACAGACTGACTTACAGGGCACAATGATGCCAATACATGAAAACGCCGAGCTAAAACACATATATTATTTTCCTCATTCCATTTTGGTTGTTTTAGTGTTATAACTTGAATTAAGATGCACATATATATTGTACATTGATCAACATTAATTTATAAATCTTGACAATATACCTTCAATTTAGTAATTCCAGCCTTTGTACATTCCACCCCTCCTGTAATCTCCTGCACCAATGTTGAACCAAGATACTAAAAATATATAAACACAAACTTGCATTTCATAACAACTTTAAAGTGTCAACCACTACATGCCCAAAGCATCAATACTCTGAGTGAAGGACATATATAATGATCCCGATTTTAATTGATTGTGATCTTGAATTATTGAATGCATCAGATTTGCATTAGATAACTAAGGCATGTCAGTTACTACAACATTTTGCTCTAAAACCAAAGCTGGAATATTTAACAAGAGCTGTAGCACAACAGTGAGCTGGAACATTTTTTCTTTGATAATGTAATGTATATTTTTTATATGTAGTCTTATGTAATAAGAGATTATTGTTAAATATGTATGGCCCCTGACATGCAGCAAAGTTAATGCTGTGACCTTGACCTGACCTTGACCTTATATCTCTTGATTTGAAAATCATAAGGGGTCAGCCTTTGTTATCGGCATTTTAATTTATATGATGCTTAGAATTCTCTATAAATTGTGGGGCAACAAATTTCATGAGTCCCTGTGACCTCGACTTATGACCTGATGACCTGTATTTAAATAAGTGTCTTACTTTCAATCATAGTTACCACTATATCCGTTTGCATGGTCTCATGTCAAAGCATTATATATTGTGTAAACAATTTTCCTATCATAAGCCCTTGTGACATTGAACTTTGATCTGTTGACCTAAAATCAACATGTGACATGATTTTCTTCAAAGTAAACAGCTTACCAATTAAAGCGATTGGAGATCAAAGCATTCTCTAGAAAACCAATTTCTTGATACAAGTTCCTTTGACCATCACTTTAGACCTGGTGATCACATTATCAAACAGCATCTGTTTCTCTTCCCATGTTACCACTCTACCAATTTAAATTATATCAGACCCTATGTTCTTGACCTTTGACCTGGTGACCTAATCAATTATCATAAGAAAAACCATACCAACTTTCATGATGTTAGGTCAAAGCATTCTCAAGATATCTTGTGGAAGCTAATTTATTGTAACATCACCAAAGACCTTGACATTTTACCTGGTGACTTAAAAATAATTTGTCTCTTCCTTTCGTCCCAAGGAACCATCATATGAATTTGCATGGTTGCAGGTCAAAGCATTTTCTAGATATCATGCGGAAACAAAAGGTATATGGACAGACAGACTGAGGTCAAAGCAAAGCAACACCTCCAACTCCTCTGAAGGAAGGCATATTTACAGTTAAGACATTGTTTATGGTAAATAGCTGTGATAGTAACACAGTTATTTGCCATATTAAACTTAAAACAAGGGCTGTTTGTAAAACATGCATCCCCCCCCATATGGGCTGTCAGTTGTAGTGGCAGCCATTGTGTGAATACATTTTTTGTCACTGTGACCTTGACCTTTGACCTAGTGACCTGAAAATAACAAGGGCTGTTTGTAAAACATGTATGCCCCCCATATGGGCTGTCAGTTGTAGTGGCAGACATTGTGTGATTACGTTTTTTGTCACTGTGACCTTGACCTTTGACCTAGTGACCTAGTTTGTTTTCTATATTTAGTAACAATGACCTTTGCAATGCAACACTAGATCAGAATGTAAGCAACCTACTCAAAATATCTTCATCGTAACTGAACTTATTTAAACAAAACTTTAAATATTTTTTTAGCAACAGTGAACTTACCCAACTGGTCCATAATGCAACTTGCTTTATACAAAGTTAATCACAACACAAATCTTAACCTAAATTTTGCACATACAAAAGGGGAATTATGCAGCTCAATTGCAGGTCAGAGTTGTGGCCCTTGGTCAGGGACCATATATGAAGACCAATGAGACACTGACATTGATATCTTATTGAATATCTGCAGTCTTTATAAAAGAGGGCGCAGACCCTAGTTCCCTCGCATGAGACCTCATGGAACTGAACTATTCTTGAGCAATAGCTGTCACAAGGTTTCACAAAGAAAACTGCCCCAAAATGTGGCAGCCATGCTTTTGAACAAACCACAATCATTTTTATGGATTTTTTTTAAAGGAAGTCTCTTCCAAACAAAAATCCAGTGTAGGCAGACAGTTCTTTCCCTGATTAGGGACTAATCTGGGATGACACTAAATGCACATGCATTAGGCCAGGTTTCCCCAGGGCCAGGCTCTCCAACATCAAGAGCACATTACCAACCTGCGCAGTGTAGTTACAGCAGCCCTTGATGAGCATCTCAGGTTTGTGTCTCCACTGGCGTGCTGGACTGGAGGTCTGTGCAAGGTGTGGGGGACGCAAATGGATGGTGCTGTTACGTATTGACTGACCCGACTGAAATAGTTAACCCATTACTGCCCAGACACCATTTTTTACCCATTTGTAGTCCCTTAGAATATCAGATTAAATTAAAGACCTTTGTTTCAAGATTCATGTTTTATAGGCTTCAATTCTGACCATAAGATAACGAAGAGCAGCAAACAGCATAAAACATGAACAGCCTGAGAGTTACAGAAACGTAATTTGATGTCAAGTCTAAATAATAAGCAGCACATTTTCGAATCAGATTCTGCTCGTTAGATTTATAAACTGATTGACCCAACTGATATACATATAACCATAAATTTGAAGATCTTCCATCAATAACATGTGTGGATACCTAATATTACATTTATTGATTACTTCATTGACAATGAAGTCAATGAAGGTGACAGCCAAGTTTCTAAATCCACTGTTGACTATCTTGTTCAAGTATTTGAGCCGCGCTCTGAGAAAACAGGGCTTAATGCATGTGAGTTAAGAGTCGTCTCAGATTAGCCTATGAAGATTGCACAGGCTAATCAGGGATGACACTTTCCGCTTCTATGAATTTTTTTGTATAATGGATGTCTCTTCTAAAATTCAGTTTAGATGGAAAGTGTCGTCCCTGATTAGCCTGTGCAAACTGCACAGGCTAATCTGGGACATCACATTTCATACATTCATTAAGCCCAATTTTCCGAGACCACAGCTCACAATTAGTCGTTCAGCAGTTCTAGTATACCACATACCCGTTTTTTAAAGACCTCCTCCTCCTCCTCAGGATCAAGGACCATCTGCGTAGGCTTGCTGTCATCGTCTGACGTCGACACAGGCTTCACTTTGCTGTAGTCCTGTTGATGACAAAGAGTTTTTGTTATGATGTTTATAGGTTAGGAATATTCATTGCTATTTGCAGATAGTGACTTTACCCTTTGCATGCTGGGAAATTTGTCGTCTGCTAAAATGTCGTCTGCTGAATTTCTAAAATTAGCATTTTCTTCGATTTTTTTCAATGAATATTATCAGAATAGCAAACAGTTTGGATCCTGATGAGACGCCACGGTCTGTGGCGTCTCATCTGGATCCAAACTGTTTGCAAAGGCCTTCAAAATTCGGTTCCCGCACTGAAAGGGTTAAAACGCTTCATTCCAGATTTCCCATTATAAAATGAGCCTCGATCTGTGAAAACAGGGCAGTCTACACAGGCGAATCAGGGACTACACTTTCAGCTTTTATGGTATTTCTCATGAAAAGGAAGTCTCTTGTTAATCAGGGAAGACACTATGTGCACAAGCATTAAGCCATGATTTTCAAAAGAAGGCTCATTATTCATTTGTTAGTTTAAAAATGATCATTTTGTTATATTTTTCAGCAACTATTATGTTTTAATTAATGATATACCTGGGACACATTGCCCGTGATTGTTAAGAATAAATTAATGCTTGAACTATTTTCACAATGCTTTTCTGTGGTTTATGGAGAAATATCAGTTATTTAATACGGAAATTATCTACTACAAATATTTCAAACTATAAAAAAAATACAGAGAAAATATTGATAATATTGTAGTGTCTGCACATCACTATTCCAGCAAAATTCTCCATTTTAACTCTTTCAAAATATAAATGATAGAGAAAAAAGCATAACATAATATGAAAATTAGTTGATTTTTGGTAGATTATCAAGTTATATTCACTTGTGACTGCACCACCTGTGAACATTTTTATTTCTCCAATCAGACATGAATTTAAATCCATAATCCAGCGAATAAAATCCAACAAATCTCCTCAGCCTATGTTGCAATAATTTCATAAAATATTTATGAACAAACATCTGAGTTATTTCCTACTTTCTATATCAATATCCGAAAATGTTATCTAACTAAACTGTACTAATATCATTTGAAAATAAAGAATATCATTGGTTTAACAGCAGTCATTCGCAATAAAGCCAATCAACATTAAATTATGAAATGTCTACAAATAAAGACCAATATCAAATTAAGAATAGCATTGGTTTAAAAGCAGTCGTTCGGCAGGGCACCAATCAACGCTTAATTAAGAAATGTCTAACATTAACACCAATATCCCGCTCTAAACCTTGTATAAATTGATATCTAGCGGCGACTTTGGTTCAGACGTAGGGCTCGTCAGCGACGGTTTCTTTGGTGGTGTGATTTGAGAACTCTGTCGTTCGATTGGCTTTCGTTCCCCGAGGGACGCAAGGATTCGCTTCCGATGACCCAGCATGGATATATCCAGCACCTGGATTGTGTGAGCAAACGTTTTTGTTTTTTAATGATCCTGGTTCGGAGAAAACTGTGGTAAATGTCTGTGTTAAGTGTCATCCCAGATTAGCCTGTGCAGTCCACTCAGGCTTCTCAGAGACGACACTTTCCGCCTAGACTGGATTTACCTTTAGATGATCCTTTGAAAGATAAGTTCAAAATTTATACAAGAGCACCGCAAAACAGGTGCCACGCTCAGCTGCGGTTGCAGTTGTGAATAAATGAAAGCTTGTCAGAATTTATTTTTTTTAGAGGTCACAGTGACCTTGACCTTTGACCTAGTGACCCAAAAATGGGTGTGGCATGTAGAACTCATCAAGGTGCAGCTACATATGAAGTTTCAAAGTTGTAGGTTGAAGCACTTTGATTTGAGAGCCAATGTTCAAAACCTTGAAAAAATGTTAAGGTTTTAGCACGACGCGGACGGTGGATGTAGGACGCCGGACAGCGGACGACGAGCTGGCAATGACAATACCTCGGGTTTTCTCCAAAAACAGCCGAGCAAAAAAATCTGCTTTTAAAGATTTTATTTTCATGTTTTGTCACCTTTCACTTTGTTCTTTTTTGTAGTGTTGGATCTGAATATGTTCATTTATTTTGTGTCTTAACATAATGTATAGCATTTGAGCCACTCTCTGTGAAAAGGGGGGTTTATTGCATGTGCGTCCGCACAGGCTAATTAGGCACGACACTTTCCGCTTTCATAGTATTTTTCATTTAAAGATAGACTACGCACATGCATTAAACGCCCTTGTCACAGAGAGTGGCCCACAGTCATATCATCATCTCCTATCACCATTACCATATAAGGACTATGCAAAACTTGCAGTAACCAATGTGACCTTGACCTTCAATAGAGCAGCCTGGTTGTTGCAAGCAACAAGTCATCTTCATGTGACGATAATTTGTGACAATTTATCCAAATTGGAGGATTCAGGTCACAGTTATGGGCAGGACACTAACACACACTCACAAGGGTAACTAAATATCTCTCTGCAATAAACATGGCCTGGGCATAACAAAAACCCAACGCATTTTGTTTTTGACAGTTTATGTGTTTTTAAAATGAATAAATATTGGCCTTTCAATAGTAAAACCAAATGTCTCTTAGACGGATGGTCTATATAACAAAATGGATAACAAATCATATAAGGGGGCGTTACCGTTCGTAACTGAAGTTCCCACAATATGCTCTGTACTTTTTCGATGGTGTCGTAACCGTGGGAACGGAATGTCTCCAAATGATCAAGAAGTTGTAAAGACATGAGCCACTCTTCCACTGATTTGGGTGGATTGGCATTATCTGAAATAGACAAAAAAAGGTCCATAAAATAAAGTACAAATACATATGAAAATAACTCTGGGAAAATATGGAATCCATGCATATGCTATAAGTGCTGTCCCGGATAGGCCTGTGCTGCTTGCATGCTTATCAGTGACAAAATTTTCTGTCTTAACCCTTTCCCACTCAGAGGCAAAGTGAATACTGCTTTGTGCAAACAGCATAAAACCAGAACAGCCTGCGAGTAACCTGGGCCGTTTATTGTTCACAATCTGGTGATGAATGAGCGGAAGATAAAGACAACAACAAGATGATTATTCCACGCCTAAAAATATGTTATATCTAACCACCCATACAATGAAAAAAACATGTATATCTTTTGGTCACATATTCAAATCTTCTGGCCGAGAAATATCTTGATCAATATACTTTATATTGTGAAAATGTATGAATTAGAACAGTGTTTTTTTAATTTGTCAGTAAACCTGTTTCATATGAATTTATTAAAGTATTTTATACTTTGTTTGTTAAAACAACATCACAAGAGACAGCACTTACTGTTTCATGGAAAACAGACAAAAATACCAGATGTGTTTTATTTAAGATGTCATTTTGATGCAAAGTTGTACTTTAATTAATTCATACTTGAAGAACACTGCACTAAATTGATATGACACAAATACAAAGTAACAATAATTGTACATGTATTAGTTCTGCAATAGATTTGTATATGTACATTCCAAGAAAATTTTTCACATACCGTGACAGTTTCGATCCACCATTGGTGAATCTTCATCAGACTGTGACTTCGCTTGAAGTGAACGTCACAGGGCGGGCTTACTACAGGCCTTTGTTTACTGCTGGGAACCAGTCTAGCAGTAAGCCCGCCCTGTGACGTTCACTTCAAGCGAAGTCACAGTCTGATGAAGATTCACCAATGGTGGATCGAAACTGTCCCGGAATGTGAAATTTTTTCTTACATATAAACTTTTAAAGAATTTCCAAAAACATTCCTGATGAATTTCTTTTGAGACATTCTGCAATAGACTTTTTAAAAAGATTTAACATTATGAACAAATTATGCATGCATTCCTTCTACCTGTTTAGCCCACAGTTTAAACTTTAGTTGTATTATTTCCATTAGTTTAACATACATTTCTTGATTTGCTAATTTTAGAACGCCATGCATTTCAATGTGACGTTGTCACAAACAATTATGTTTGTAACAAACTAAACATTCACATTTCTATTTCTAAGAAACGAAAAACCCAGTTCTCAAATTTGTAACCTAAAGTAATTTGTTTTGTATTTGTTACATATATTCAAGTCATTTACCCTAGCAAATAATCCTACTACCGGCTACTGACCCTCCGATATGGTGAGCTGCGTATTTAATCATAAATGCTCAAAGCGTTCAAGAAGAACTAGGTCATTAACAAGATCAGGAGATGATATGGTTAATAGAAGGTTCAATAAAGTTTAATTTATATTACAGGGCATCAAACATTTGAGGAAGTCTTTGGGAAAAGGTTGTCCCAGATTAGCCTGTGCATACTGGAAAATGATGTCCAATATTAGCCTGTGCATACTGGAAAATGTTGTCCAATATTAGCCTGTGCATACTGGAAAATGATGTCCCAGATTAGCCTGTGCATACTGGAAAATGATGTCCAATATTAGCCTGTGCATAATGGAAAATGTTGTCCCAGATTAGCCTGTGCATACTGGAAAATGATGTCCCAGATTAGCCTGTGCATACTGGAAAATGATGTCCAATATTAGCCTGTGCATACTGGAAAATGTTGTCCCAGATTAGCCTGTGCATACTGGAAAATAATGTCCCAGATTAGCCTGTGCATACTGGAAAATGATGTCCAATATTAGCCTGTGCATACTGGAAAATGTTGTCCCAGATTAGCCTGTGCATGCTGGAAAATGATGTCCCAGATTAGCCTGTGCATACTGGAAAATGTTGTCCCAGATTAGCCTGTGCATACTGGAAAATGTTGTCCCAGATTAGCCTGTGCATGGTAAAATGTCCCAGATTAGCCTGTGCAAACTGGAAAATGTTGTCCCAGATTAGCCTGTGCATACTGGAAAATGTTGTCCCAGATTAGCCTGTGCATGGTAAAATGTCCCAGATTAGCCTGTGCATACTGGAAAATGTTGTCCCAGATGTAGCTTGTGCAAACTGGAAAATGTTGTCCCAGATTAGCCTGTGCATGGTAAAATGTCCCAGATTTAGCATGAGCATACTGGAAAATGTTGTCCCATATTAGCCTGTGTATGCTGGAAAATGTTGTCCCAGATTAGCAGATATAGCCTGTGCATGATAAAAAGTCCCAGATTAGCCTGTGCATTCTTGAACTCAGGGACAATACTTTCTTCTTTTATGGAGATCTCGTTAACAAGAAGTCTCTTTTGAACAAAAATCCTGTCCAGTCATAGAGTATGACACCTGATTAGCATGTGGAGACTGCACAGGAATGTCCAGGCATAGAGTATGACACCTGATTAGCATGTGGCGACTGCACAGGCCTGTCCAGGCATAGAGTATGACACCTGATTAGCATGTGGAGACTGCACAGGCTAATCTGGGACTATTTTTACACACATGCATTTAAGCCCAGTTTTCCCAGAGACTGTTTCAATTGATGTGCATTTTTTTCTAAACCTCATATGATCCACTACATCTTTAACCAATCTTACTTACACAATATTCTCAATTTAAGAACTGTTCTTCACTTTACTATCACCAAACAACTTTGCAAGTTGAGCACTGGCAAGCGTGAAATCCACACCTTGATGTCAAGCAAGTTTTTTTAATTTGTTTAATTTAGCAAGCTTGCACGTTTCTTCATTGAATATAAAATATTGCATCTGCAGGTTTCGGATAAAATATCAAATAGATTACTTTTACACTTTGAACAGGCAAAAAAGTGAATAATTCTATAGGTTTGAGTTACCTATAGGCTTGAGGTGTGGTAAGGTTTTCGCACTCTGGAGTATTTTACATCGGTCTGGGTGCGATAGGACCCCGATCTGCTCCAGATCTTGTTCCTCGAGAACTCTGGGGTCCTGAAATGAACAGTCATCATCTTTGAAATACATAACAATATTCATGTTGTTAGTTTTTATGATACTGACAATTAGAGTTACAACTACAGTAAATATGTATTTAACTAAAAATGTTAATTGTTTAAATGATGTTCAGGAAAAACATCATTGCTTAATGCATTTCTTAAAGAGTATTCCTAGATAAGCCTATGCAGTCTGCACATGCTAATAAGCGAAGAAACTTTCTGCCTGGACTGGGTTTTCATTCAGAAGACACTTCCTTGAAGGGGCATTTAAGGGGTGTTGCTGCAGTCTTGCTGATTTTTTCATCAAATAGAATATTGTCCAAAGTTTATATTTAAGATGTATATACAAATACTATATGAAAATGAAATAAAAACATTGGGTCACCGACCTTGTTTTGATTGTATTCACCATTATATAACATGTACCTTTTCAATAACACTGAAAAATCTCTAATTGCGTAAAATTGATTAATAACATATGAATTCGGCAACATGTAGATATTATATAAGCTAAGGTTCATCATAAACCATTTGATTAAACCACACACTACCAATAAAATGGAGTACACAAGTCAAATTTTAAGAAATAATTTTTTTTATAATTTTTATGTCACCCCAAAAAACGTCATTTTTTTACTATTGTAACGACACAAATATAATTATTATTTTTTCTGTCTAATAGAATTCTGCGAAACTGCTCAAATATGTTCATCTACGTATTGTCATCATAAAACACAAATAAAATAGGTGGGTCAACGCACTTTTAACAGAGATTTTTAGTTTTAACTATCCCTACCGTCTACGTCAAATTTAACAAAATACAGCAATTAGGCAAAACCCAAGTACCGGTACATAGATTGTTAGAAATATGCATAACCATTAGAAATTGTGTACAATCTGAACTGGGATCAAAACAGCTTACCAAAAGACATTAATAAAAAAAAAAATTTAATCATAAATATAATACCATACAGTATCAAACTCGACCTTAATCATTAATAACTTACATGTACTTGTTCACAGATTTCGGCATGTTTTGAAGTTTGTGATTAAATGCTTTAAATTGATAAATGTAAACAACAGGACTAAAGGGCTCCAATATAAAACAAGAATGAAATTAAAGAAATTAAAAAAAAGTAAAAAAAAAGTTAACCCCACCTGGGATCGAACCACTGACAATTGAATTATGAACCAACTCGGTCATTTCTGATGATACTTATAACAAAAATATTGAGTTGTGATAATAGCATCATCAGTGTTGCTATAAATATATCTGCGGTTAAATAAACTGCTGCAACACCCCTTAAATGCTTTATATCGATCAATGTAAACATTCCATCTAAAAAACTCCAGTAAAAAATCAAGAATAAAAGAAAAAACAAGAAAAAAAAAGGTAAGCCTCAGCAGGACTCGAACGAATGACCCCTGCAGTCCGCGCGTAAAAAGTCTGCGCATTTTACCACTCGGCCATCCTTCCTGTTACAATGATAGATGTATTTTACACCTCATATAAGCGATCCTCGTAGTTTCACAAAATATAACCACAACAACAAAACTCTTCAAATTATTCAATCGTTTCGCATTGCAACGCTTTATAATTTTCAGGTTTTTAAATCGTTAAAAGATGCATATAAAGGCTATTTTAGAGCATGGTAAATGTTCAGTATTACGGTTTCCTCACAAATATATATTAACTAAAATGAAAATTTTCCAATATAAAAAAACTTCTTTAAATTGTGTCAATTTACCAAAACGTGAAAAGGCCCCTTTAAAATGAACAAGAGGGCCAAGATGGCCCTAGTTCGCTCACCTGAGAGGAGTTGGTTCATTCAATTTTTATCAAACGTCAAACTTGACCTAGATATTGTCCAGACAAACATCCTGGTCAAGTTTCATCATTATTGAACCAAAACTCTGGCATATAAAGTGTTTTTGTTTTTGTGAGATTTGACCTGGTGACCTATATTTTGAGTTGACCCCCCCTAACCAAACATCAAACTTTACTTACAAAAATAAATATTATGACCAAGATTCATAAAATCTGAAACAAAATTGTGACCTCTAGAGTGTTTACAAGGATTTTGTATAATATAATGAAAATTTGGAAAATCCAAGGGCAATAATTACCGCATTAATTATGTGATATATATAAAACCAATCTTTGTACCAAGTTTCATGTTGATTGGGCAAAAAATGTGATTTCTAGAGTGTTCACAAGCTTTTTTTACTATGTAAATATAAGAAAACTGCTCCCCCCCCCCCCCCGGCAGCCATGTTATTCAACTGACCAGAACCATTTTCGAACTCAACTCTCATATCAAGGAAACAAATGTTCTGACCAAATTTCATGAAAATTGGGCCAAAAATGTGACTTCTAGAGTGTTCACATGTTTTCACAATATACATATAGAGAAAAATGACCCGCCAACTGGCGGCCATGTTTTTTCACCGATCTGGACCATTTTCGAACTCGTCCGAGATATTAATAAAACCATGTTTTGACCAACTTTCATGATGATTGGGCAAAAATTGTGACTTCTAGAGTGTTTACAAGGTTTCTCTATTAAGGAAAACTGCTCCGCCCACTGGCGGCCATGTTTTTCAACGGACCGGAACCACTTTTGAACTTGACCAACATATCATTAAGGCAAACATTTCGACAAAGTTACATGAAAATTGGGCATGAAATGTGACTTCTACAGTGTTTACAAGTTTTTTCTTTTTTTTGACCTAGTGACCTAGTTTTTGACCCAGCATGACCCAGTTTCGAACTTGATCGAGATATCATTGGGACAAATCTTCTGACCAAGTTTCATGAAGATCGGACATGAAATGTGGCCTCTAGTGTGTTTACAAACCAAATGTGGACGACGGATGGACGGAAGACATACAAAACACCGGTCACAAAAGCTAAAAATTCCATAAAAGCCCAAAGAATCGTCGCTGATTAGCCTCACTTTACGAGGCCACGCTTTTACTAACAAGAGGCCCATGAGGGCCTGAATCGCTCTACTGCTATAAACACTGTGCAAGTTTGGAAAGAATAAGATGGAAACTGTGTACTTAATCGCGCAAACAAGGAGAATTTTCTCAAATTCAAGGGCAGATTATTGTGTACTTATTTCTCAGATACTGCTCATATTCAATAGGGTTCAAGTCCTCATTGATATAAAGATACTGTGCAAATTTGGAAATAATTGGATGAAATCTGTGGAATTAATTGCGTAAACAAGCGGTATTTCAAAATTGTCTCATATTCAAGGGGAAGTCATTCTGGACTTATTGCTTTGATATTGCTCTTTTTAAAAAAGGGTTTGAGTCCTCATTGATACAAAGACACTGTGCAAGTCTGCAAAGAATTGGATGAAAATTATGGACTTTATCACATAAAAAACTGAATTTTCATTTTTTTCTCAAATTCAAGGGGAGATAATTCTGGACTTATAACTCAAGTGCAAGTTGGGAAATGCTTGGATGAAAACTGTGGACTTTATTGTTTAAACAAGCCTTAATTCACGATTTTCTCAAATTCAAGGGGAGATAATTCTGGACTTTTTACTCTGATGTAACCCATTTTCAATATGGTTCGAGTCCTCATTAATATAAAGACACTGAACAAGTTTGAAAAGAATCGGATGAAAACTAAGGACTTTATCGCGTAAACAAGAAAAAAGTCTAAAGCACGCACAGACGGACGACGGAAACCACGCCATGACATAAGCTCTTCAGGCCTTCGGCCAGTAGAGCTAAAAACCAAAAAAATTTCTTGTTATCCAAAATACTTGCAAAAATTGCAACATTGTTCCAAAACTGGTTGCAACTTTAATTGGTTCTTTATATAGCTTCACATGAAGGTTCTTGAGCTGTGAAAGTTTCAGCAAACGACTGCAAGCACTTAAAGAGCAGATCTGTCCACACAAATTAAGCTAAACAAGGGCTGTTTGTAAAACATGCATGCCCCCCATATGAGCTGTCAGTTGTAGTGGCAGCCATTGTGTGAATACGTTTTTTGTCACTGTGACCTTGACCTTTGACCTAGTGACCTGAAAATCAATAGGGGTCATCTGCCAGTCATGGTTTCATGATCCTAGGCGTTAGCTTTCTTAAGTTATCATCCGGAAACAATTTTACTGTGTCAAGTCACCGTGACTTTGACCTTTGACCTACTGACCTGAAAATCAATAGGGGTCATCTAGAGTCATGATCAATGTACCTACTAAGTTTCATGATCCTAGGCGTAAGCTTTCTTTAGTTATCATCCAGAAACCATTTTACTGTGTCAAGTCACCGTGACTTTTGACCTTGTGACCTGAAAATCAATAGGGGTCATCTGCGAGTCATGATCAATGTACCTATGAAGTTTCATGATCCTTGGCGTAAGCGTTCTTGAGTTATCATCCGGAAACCATTTTACTGGTTCATGCCACTGTGACCTTGACCTTTGACCTAGTGACCTGAAAATCAATAGGGGTCATCTGCGAGTCATGATCAATGTACCTATGAAGTTTCATGATCCTGGGCGTAAGTGTTCTTGAGTTATCATCCGGAAACCATTTTACTGTGTCAATGCACCGTGACCTTGACCTTTGACCAAGTGACCTGAAAATCAATAGGGGTCATCTGCAAGTCATGATCAATGTACCTATGAAGTTTCATGATCCTAGGCGTAAGCGTTCTTGAGTTATCATCCGGAAACAATTTAACTGGTTCCAGTCACTGTGAACTTGACCTTTGACCTAGTGACCTGAAAATCAATAGGGGTCATCTGCTAGTCATGATCAATTTACCTATGAAGTTTCATGATCCTAGGCGTAAGCGTTCTTGAGTTTTCATCCGGAAACCATTTGGTGGACGGACCGATGGACGGACGGACCGACATGTGCAAAACAATATACCCCCTCTTCTTCGAAGGGGGCATAATAATTGTCCTAATCTTAAACTTGTATCTTAGGGAGAACAACATAAAAGTGTAACAAGTCTTTTTATGGGTGAAAATGTTAAAGTGCAATTATCATTAAAGAATTTTAAGCTTAGAGTCACAAAACCCCATAGGTTTACAGCAGATTATTTAAGTCAAAATCTGGGAAAACAGGATATTATGCGTGTGCATAAAAAGTCCTCCTACATGTATATAAGCAAGTAAAGTCTGCACAGGCTAATCTGCAACAACTATTTCCACCTTGACTGGATATTTGTTCAGAAGAGAATTCTTTTTAAAAGGAAAAAGCTATATATGTGGAAAGTGTCATCCTTGATTATCCTGTGCCGACTGCAGTGACTAATCTGGGACGACACTTTACGCACATGCCTTTAGCTCTATTTTCCCAGAACGAAGCTCATTTCATTAAAGCATTTACTTTGCAGTATGTTTTCTACTATTTAATGTTTTCGTTGTTACCAGAAAATCGATGTTGTCAAAACCGTTTGCTATGAAGTTGTTCTCGTACTGATTCAAGCCCAGTGACTCCAGCCACTCCCCCACACTCAGTATCTGACCTTCACCTTGAAATCACAATATAAACAACTGTTTATTATATATACATACATATATAATTAATTTAATACTAGAATTTATATATTATGTCAGGAAAACTATGAATTTTATGAATGTAAAACATTTTTTAAAAAGCTTTATAATACTTAATATATTGAATTTTAAAAATGCCTTCATTTATACTCCTTTCCACACTTTGTTTTTATTATAAATACATTAACTGAGAAATAAAAGCATAAATAATCAAAAGAAACTTCAAACATTTAGCACACAGACATTTGTTATGAGCAAATTTAAGTTATGATAAGTAAAAAAATACCTAACACCTCAAGGAATATGTTAGAGATGCAGCAGTAACGAAAGTTCACATATAAGAATGCATTTTTCTTATGCAGACATGCAATAAAGGGGAGTAAAGAAATTCCATGCTCTCAGATAACATAAATTTTGTTTGATGAGCAAATATAGTATCAATTACCATGCATTCATTTGTTCACAGGTTAGTTCCAGTTTTAATCCCACATTTATTCAGAATGTTCATGCGCTCACAACAAATATTGTAAGTATTACACATTATTGTTGATTTTCTTTCCAAAATCAATGAGTTATGGCAATATTTTCTAGTACAGACTCCTAATATTAAGGTACTGAATGAGAATCATTTTCAACTACTTTAAATGAAATGTGGCAGCAATCCAAAACAAAAAACCTTTTATTGAGGTCCGATTTAAGCAAACAAAAATAATTTTGCAGGAGGTCATATATTTATAAAAATATCGACTAGCAAAACTTTAGAATCTCATGACCAATCAAAATAAAAGATAACAAGGGCTGTTTGTAAAAGATGCATGCCCCCCATATGGGCTGTCAGTTGTAGTGGCAGCCATTGTGTGAATATGTTTTTTGTCACTGTGACCTTTACCTTTGACCTAGTGACCTGAAAATCAATAGGGGTCATCTGCCAGTCATGATCAATGTACCTATGAAGTTTCATGATCCTAGGCATAATTATTCTTGAGTTATCATCAGGAAACCATTTTACTGTTTCGCGTCACTGTGACCTTGACCTTTGACCTAGTGACCTGAAAAACAATAGGGGTCATCTGCCAGTCATAATCAATGTTCCTATGAAGTTTCATGATCCTAGGCGTAAGCATTCTTGAGTTATCATCCTGAAACCATTTTACTGTTTCGAGTCATTGTGACCTTGCCCTTTGACCAAGTGACCTGAAAATCAATAGGGGTCATCTGCCAGTCATGATCAATGTACCTATGAAGTTTCATGATCCTAGGTGTAAGCGTTCTTGAGTTATCATCCGGAAACCATTTTACTGTTTCAAGTCACTGTGTTTTGACCTTTGACCTAGTGACCTGAAAATCAATAGGGGTCATTTGCCAGTCATGATCAATGTACCTATGAAGTTTCATGATCCTAGGCGTAAGCATTCTTGAGTTATCATCCGGAAACCATTTTACTATTTCGAGTCACTGTGACCTTGACCTTTGACCTAGTGACCTGAAAATCAATAGGGGTCATCTGCCAGTCATAATCAATGTACCTATGAAGTTTCATGATCCTAGGCCTAAGCATTCTTGAGTTATCATCCGGAAACCATTTTACTATTTCGAGTCACTGTGACCTTGACCTTTGACCTAGTGACCTGAAAATCAATAGGAGTAATCTGCCAGTCATGATCAATGTACCTATGAAGTTTCATGATCCTAGGCCTAAGCATTCTTGAGTTATCATCCGGAAACCATCTGGTGGACGGACCGACCTACCAACGAACCGACATGTGCAAAACAATATACCCCCTCTTCTTCAAAGGGGGCATAAAAGTAATCTAATGCATGACTACAGGATAGTTTTTCTCTGTTATCCATAACATTTAAATATAAATCCTTTAAATAAGGAAAGGTTAATCAATATTATATGTATACCTTATTTAAGCTTTTCTTGACATTATCTAAAAGACTTTGAAGATACTGCAAAAAAGGAACACTGATATTATTTGATACAATGGACAACATGAGATTTTAAAAAAATCAGAAGTTTTTGCTTTTTGATGAAAAAGTTCACTTTTCTGCATATAATTTACAACATCCATGTACCTGACATGAATTCCATAAACTTCGACTCAATGTCCTTTATGAATATGGATTCGCGTGCAATACTGGAGCCAAACGAGGCCATAATGCCCTGAATCTACAAACACAAATCATACACGCATGTACACACACAAGAGAGACATGGTTAATATTGACATACGCAGGCTAGAGGATCACACTGGGGCCATGGCTGCAAGAGATCTGCAGGGCTTACACTAACATCACCAAGGACCCTTGACTACAAAAGATTTAAAGCATGCCAAAGATTTTCCCCATCTTGCTGTGTTCTGAAAACATATCTTGTACAAAACTAATCCTTTGGTCACACTAAAAAGCTGAATTGATAACAAAACAAGGGACAAAATTGTCACAGAACCAGGTTTTCAATTTTTTTTTATAACTAGAGCTTTGTCACAGATGTGACGTATACCCCCACATGCTGCATTGACACAGAATATTTTGCATGCTGTCTTCACAAAACAAAGGAAGCTAACTTATGGCCAGTTTTAAGAATTATAATGCTATTATCATTTATGGCCATTTTGACCTTTGAACTCTTGAATTCTTTTGCATGACATGCCTTCCAATGACTGTATACAAAATTAATGTACAGAGTCATGTTAAAATCTCACAATGAATGACATAGTTATGGCCTGGACAACATCATTTATGGCCATTTTTGACCTTTGAACTCAAAGTGTGACCTTGACCTTGGAGATATTGACGTAATTCTTTCGCATGACACACCGTCCCATGATTGTGAACAAATGTACCTAGTAATTTTGAAATCTCACAATGAATTACATAGTTATGGCCCTGACAAGCTCATTTATGGCCATTTTTGACCTTTGAACTCACAATGTGACCTTGACCTTGGAGATATTGACTTAATTCTTTTGCATGACACACCGTCCCAAGATGGTGAACAAATGTGCCAAATGATTTTGAAATCTCACAATGAATGACAAAGTTATGGCCAGGACAAGCTTATTTATGGCCATTTTTGACCTTTGAACTCGAAGTGTGAACTTGACCTTGAAGATATTGACGTAATTCTTTTGCACGACACACCGTCCAATGATTGTGAACAAATGTGCCAAATGATTTTACAAACTCACAATGAACGACATATTTATGGCCCGGACAAGCTCATTTATGGTCATTTTTTACTTTTGAACTCAAAATGTGACCTTGGCCTTGGAGATATCGATGTAATTCTTTCGCGCGACACACTGTCCACTGATTGTGAACAAATGTGCCAAATGAATTTAAAATCTCACAATGAACGACATAGTTATGGCCAGGACAAGCTCATTTATGACCATTTTTGACCTTTGAACTCAAAGTGTGACCTTGACCTTGGATATATCGACGTAATTCTTTCGCGCGACACACCGTCCAATGATGGTGAACAAATGTCCCACATGATTTTAAAATCTCAAGATGAACGACATAGTTATGGCCCTGACAAGCTTGTTCTGCCTGCCCGCCGACATTCACTAATCTAATAACCAGTTTTTCCTTTGAAAAACCTGGTTAAAAACAGCAAAACTAGTCTGTGTTGTTTGTTAAATAAGGTGCATAATTATATTAAGATTAATCATTCTTCTAAAATGTTGTCTCCCTCTCTATATATATGATAAACATTTAATTTTTTAATTTTTTTTCTAATCTTTTAAGTTCTGTTTTGGCCAAGCTGTCTTACCCAGGTATTGAAATTTCTCGACTTTGGTAATCGTAAAATCAAAATTCCTGTTTTGCAATTGCATGAATATGTTGTTATAAAGTTGTAAAGTTACAGGTAGTTGAAATGCACATGAAACGCTATGGAATGCAGTGCACCGCTTAGGTTGCACAAAAAGAGTGTTTTAAGCAGCATTCTCAAAAATGATACGTAGTGTTTTCAATCTTTTGAATACAAATTCTGGTAAAAAAACAACATTGGAATTTATCTGAATTTTTTTTTAAATACTGAGCATCAACCTTCCAAAGACACTTTAGGATTCAGTCTCCTCACAAAGTGATGTTGCCAGAAACAGAGTTATATTTGGCGGAAATGAACTCTATATAAATAAAAGTATTAAAGGAATATAACAGATATTCAAGTCAGCATACTAATAGTCTAGACTGGATGCATGCTGAAATGTTTAAAAGATGTACAAATAAACAATTCAAGGGAAAACCTGATAAAGTAAACTCACATTGAACTAGCAACTCTCATACATACACATTAACCCTTTGGCTGGAACCAAATTTTAAAGGCCTTTGCAAACAGTTTGGATCCAGATGAGACGCCACAGAACGTGGCGTCTCATCAGGATCTAAACTGTTTGCTATTCTGATAGTATTCTTTGAGAAAAATCGAAAAAATGCTAATTTAAGAAATTCTGCAGACGACATTTTAGCAGACGACAAATTTCCCAGCATGCAAAGGGTTAACCATCATCTGACGCACCAAAAGCTTTGAATAAATCATGAGTAAACTGTGTTTTATTAAAAAAACTTCACGCAACCTATTCAATTAACAACCACAAAATGTGTTTTTTGGGCAAAAGAAACAACTCCATAGAAAAGAAAGACTACAACAGGGTGCAGGATCATGTTTTTTGTGGGGTTCACAATTATATGTTAATGGATGTAAACACACCGGTAAGTGGCGCTTTTTTTTCAAACAACTTTTTTAAACAATTTTTCCGAAGAATTTCAACAAGTGCATAAAAGACAGTTTTTTATGCTACTTATGGCAATGTGAAATACATCAACATTACTTTATTTAATAAGCCTGTGTTTTTTGCAAAACATTTGATGTGTACAGCACTCATGTACACAGTTATGCTGCATGCAATGTGAAAATTTGGCACCAACTTTAGACGCATTCAAGGATTTATTCTTAAATCATAAGATATCGGCACTAACTGCTAGAAAAAGTGTCTTTTATGCGCTAAAGATTTTTAAAAATGTATATAAATAACTTGAGACATTTGCAAAAATAAAGTTCTAGCCTGTGTGTTTACATTCTGTCCAGCCCGTGTATAAACCTTTGTGAACCCCGTTGATCCTGCACACTGACAAAGGAAGAGTCTTTGATTTCCAACAAACACCACCAGCTTCATGGGAATTTGAAGAACAAATTCATCTTGACATAGCGGAGCTATGACACAGAGGTAGCTTACAGAGCCATTCCCTACCCCCCTTCAGCTCATGGGTAGGCACCAAATCCATTATATACAAACAAGTATTTTTAGGTCTAAGTTAACAAACTAAACGATTACCAGAATTTTTTCTTTACAAGTATTACGCGATCAGTACGAAAACAATTTTGGTGAAGAATGAATGAAAACTTTTGAACTTAAAAAATGGTAAAAAGGGCCCATTTCCAACATACAACTTCATACTGAACAAATGCCAGATTAAGTGGTGAACTATACTATAACAAAAACATTTTTATACAAAATGCATGGAATTTAATTAATTTTCAAAATTGTTCCTTTTTCCAGACTTAAGCAACCACTTCCCATAGATTACAGTAATAAGTTAAAGAGACAAGACCACAGTTTGAAAGGTCGAGTCATAAATAGGTCAAAGCCAAAAGCAAGCAAGATCACAATAGCATACTTCACACAAACACTGGAATATAGAATACTTAGTCACATACACACACTATACAAGTCTTAAATATTATGATGCTAAATATAAGGTCTAAGGTGAAAGGTCAAGATGCAGTCAAGGTCATTCAAGGTCACTGCAGGTACCTTGGTCCCTGTCTGTCACTAATCGGTCCATGTAAGCTTCAAAAGCAAAATTGTAATCCTCTTCAAGTACAATATCTGGTAGAGGAGATGGATTCATAGTGTTCATGTCCACGCCAAAGCTGGACATAATATCTGCTATCTGAAAATTGTTAGAGACAAAATTGTAATGCCTAAATTCAAAACTAAGATACTGCAAAATATCATACAACAAATATCATCTAGTGGCCTGCTATGACATTGTTATATTTTAGTGCTAATTTTTGTCACAGGTTTTGAAACATAAATGACTTCTGCTGACTTTATTCTCCTAGCAACTGGTAGTAAACATGTACACACAACGGCATTATTTAAAACTTTAAGTTGGACAAAGACATCAATCTTGGAGACAAAGACATCAATCTTGGAATAAACTGCGTTTTTTTAAACAATTTATTACATGCATTTTCACCTGTTTTATTCATTATTTTAAAAAATTACTTGTACAATATAACCTTGCATAGGTAATTGCATCATACTTGGATTTCACTTAAAAACTGGATGCTTAATTAGTTTTTTTTTTTTTTAAATCTTCAACAAGAGTGCCAAACTGTCACAAGATACGCCCGTTTGAAGGTTTTGGACAATTGATAACTTTACCATGACCCATATTTGAACTTGACCTACATATAATCTAGACACAACATCTGATCAAATTTGGTAAAGCTCAGATGAAAACTACTTAAATTAGAGAGCGGACACCATGCTTAATGCTTAAAATGCACTAAGTGACCTTGTAACCTAGTTTTTGATCCATCATGACCAATATTTGAATTTGACCTAGATATCATAAAGACACAACTTCTGACCGAATTTGGTGAAGATCGGATGAAAACTACTTCAATAAGAGAGTGGACACCATGCTAAATCCTTGAAATGCACTAAGTGACCACATGACCTATTTTTTGATCCAGCATGACCCATATTCGAACTTGACCTAGATATTGTCTAGATACAACTTCTGACCAAGTTTGGTGAAGATCAGATGAAAACTACTTCAATTAGAGTGCGGACACCATGCTCAATCCTTGAAATGCACTAAGTGACGCCGTGACCTAGTTTTTGACCCGCAATGACTTATATACGAATTTGACCTAGATATTGTCTAGATACAACTTCTGACAAAGTTAGAAGAAGATCGGATGAAAACTACTTCAATTTGAGAGCGTACACATGCTAAATCCTTGAAATGCACCAAGTGACCCCACGACCTAGTTTTTGACCCGACATGACCCATATTTGAACTTCACCTAGATATTGTCTAGATACAACATCTGACCAAGTTTGGTGAAGATCAGATGAAAACTACTTCAATTAGAGAGCGGACACCAATCTAAATCCTTGAAATGCACAAAGTGACCCCGTGACCTAGTTTTTGACCCGGCATGACGCATATGCCAAACTTGACCTATATATTGTCTAGATACTACTTCTGAATAAGTTTTATGAAGATCAGATGAAAAAGTTTTGAATAAGAGAGCGGACACTGCTGTGGATGCTGATGCCCGCCCGCCGCCGCCCGCCAAGGGTGAAACCATAATACGTCCCGTTATGAAAACGGGCGCATAAAAAATGAAACAATGTATATACAAAATGGACCCAGTTTAAAAATTCATTAATCAAAAGACCAAAGACAACACAGAATCCCAAATGATTATTATCATTATACAGCAATAAATCCCAAGAGAACAAAAACAGGACAACAACAAAATGAAATAGAGCCTCGCTCTGTGTAAAAAGGGGTTTAATGCATGTACATAAAGTGTTATCCCAGTCTGTGCAGTCTGATTGTATGATATGTAACGTTGAAGAAAGTATCTTCTTAGCAAAAAATCAGGTTTGGACAGAAAGTGTTGTCCCTGATTAGCCTGTGCCTATGCAGAAAGTGTTGTCCTCAATTAATTAGCCTGTGCAATCTGTTTTTATGATATTTTTTGTAAAAATAAAGTATCTTCTTGGCAAAAATACAGTTTAGGTTGAATGTATTGTCCCTGATAAGCCTGTACGCACTTCAGGGGCTAATCTGGGATGACACTTTATGCAAATGCATTAAAGCCCCCTTTTCACAGAGCGAGGCTCAAATTCAAAACATAATCTCACCTTCTCCCATTCTTCAGCATCATCAAACGACGAGGACTCATGACTGGCGGACGCACGCTTCGTAATCTCCACGTCCATCGATTTCATGACGGCATCAACGTCAATGTCATCAGCGCTGTCCATCTTGGCTGATGCCCCTTGCACGCTTGACTGAACACGGTTCTTATTCAACACATCCTGGTAGAATGAGGTCGTGTCTTTCCGTGGGGTACCGATGTTGGATCCACGAAACAGGCCTGAAAAAGATGCACAAGATGTGAATAGTCAATGGAAATATCAAGCGCAAACAGTCTTAACTAGAGTGTTAACAAGGTTTTAATATAGCCATATAAGGAAAAATACCCCACCCCCTGGCAGCCATGTTTTCCAAGCAATTGGAACCATATTCGAACTCTTCCAAGGCATCATTGGCACATATCTTCTGACCAAATTACATAAAAATCTGAAAATAAATGTGGCCTCTAGGGTGTTAACAAGGCAAATGTTGACACTGCACACGGCGCTACGCATAAGACATGATGGACAAACAGTGATCACAAAGCTCACCATGAGCACATAGTGCACAGGTTAGCTAAAAAAAATGTTTGTGTCTACATTTTTGAGGTAATAATTGTTTGTGTCCACATTCTTATTGACTGTCACTTATTTTTCTTCTTTCTGACCCTAAACTTTTAATTTGTATTCCAGTAACGAGACTTTTTTATCAAGGGTGCTGATCGAAATCATACATGCCTATTTATCCTTGTTCTGGTAAAATTGGGGCTAAGTGCAAGTTTATAAAGTGTTGTCCCACATCAGCTTGTGTTGTATGCACAGGCTTATTAGGGATGACACTCTGCTTTCATGTTAGTTTTTTTGTCCTAAGGAAAACTCTCTTCTTGGCAAAGAATTCATCAGTTTAGGCCAAAAGTGTCATCCCCGATTAGCCAAATAAGCAGACTGTGCAAATGTATTAAGCCCATTTTCCAATATCAAGGCATTATCACAAACCACCTATGGAGGGGCATAATTGTCTGATGAGCAAATGGCAGGGTAGCAATAAACAAATCTACTGCCATCAAGATTAGAAACCCCCACACTCCCGAAACATTTCTCAGAGTTCTAGGGAAGTTAACATCCTGTTTACCCCTCTTTAATGGTTTGTTTATCTAAAGTGCATTTAATCTGTGTTCTCAGATAAAATTCTGTAAACAGTGCATTACTTGTGTGTTTGTTTTTTATCACAGGAAAACATATCACCAACACAAAACAATCCCACGTAAATTGGCAAACCCCTTTTTAAATGTCTGTGAAGTGTTTTGATTACCAGCAGCGTATACTTTGTATTTGAGCCTTGTACTGTGAAAAGGGGGTTTAATGCATGTGCATAAAGTGTCGTCATAATGTGCAGACTGCACAGGCTAATCTGGGACTACATTTTACACACATGCATTAAACCCCCTTTTCACAGAGCACAGCTAATGTTTAAGGTATTTACACGTAATAGATGATATTCTACAGCTGTTTAAACTTGTAGTGAAAATCACAATCATGATGTTAATGTCATAAGATTAGTTTATTGCTAATACTGTTATTCTACTCAAAATAACTCAGAGCCCGGACATAAAACTTCTTCCTCACTCTTCTACCTTCATGATGCATGATGTAATTTAGCGACGCTCAGAAAACACAGAATAATGAATATGCATCAAGTATTGTCCAAGATAAGTCTGTGCAGCCTTCACAGGCTTATCAGTGACGATACTTTACACTTTTAGGGACTTTTTCCCTTTTATGGGTTTTGTCATTCCAAGGAGGTCTCTTCAAAACACATAAATCCAGTCTAGACAGACAGTGTAGTCCCAGATTAGCCTGTATAGGAGTGCACAGGCTAATCTGAGAGGATACATTACGCCTTTGCATTACACCCAGTTTTCCTAGAGAATGGTTCACTTATTATAAGAGTTGTTTACACATGAATATCTTTCTAAGTTGTTTTTATAGAAATATATCAAAGCGCACAATCAAAATGTAAATATTTTATTTATTTTATCTGCAGGAAATTCAAGCCAAGACCAATTTTGATCTCATATACTAATTGAGAAAACACAACCAATTTTATCAAATAATTTCACTTGCAGACAATCAAAGCAGGCAGGGTGTCAAGGTGACCCCAGACTTATCAGCAATATCTTGCAGCAAACAGCTGCATTTCTAATTAGTGTTTCACACTTGCAAGTATAAATGGAAGCCATAAAGTGTGCCATGTTTTCCTGTTTAAAGAAGTTCACTGGATAAATTTTGGCAAGTTGCTAATCATTATAATAAATCTAAATAGACACCAAAACATTTCAGATGAGGAAACAGGGTTTGATGGTTGTCTGTATTATTTTAAGTGTTTCTGCACTGCAAAATCTTTTTTGTAGGAGGTAAAGACTCCAGTAAGATATTTTGTTCTTTGTTTATTTGGATTTTTTTGGCCTTTTTCAACAGTGTTTCAGTCAGACCACGGCAGTCAGTTTACCATATCACAAATGGCATAGCTGAGTTACCAGAACTAAGTGCACATTCTAATGACATACTTATGCTATGCAGGCAATTCCATTCAATTAATAAACCCAATATAACAAAGCAATTGACCCTGGTAATTCTATTGAATTGTTGAACCCAAAATGGCAACCAATTAACCTCTGGCAATTCTATTAAATTGTTGAACTAAATTTGACAACCAACTGACCTCTAGAAATTCTATTAAATTGTTGAACCCAAAATATGGCAACCAACTGACATCTGGCAAATTATTCTATTGAATTGTTGAACCCAAAATGGCAACCAATTTACCTCTGGCAATTTGATTAAATTGTTGAACCCAATATGACAACCAACTGACATCTGGAAATTCTATTAAATTGTTAAACCCATTATGGCAACCAACTGACCTATGGCAATTCTATTCAATTGTTCAACCCAATATGGCAATCAACTGACATCTGGCAATTCTATTGAATTGTTGAACCCAATAGGGCAACCAATTTACGTCTGGCAATTATATTGAATTGTTGAACCTAATATGGCAACCAACTGACATCTGGCAATTCTATTGAATTGTTCAACCCAATAGGGCATCCAACTGACCTTCGGCAAGTCTTTTGAATTGTTGAACCCAATATGCAACCAACTAACATCTGGCAATAATACATTCACTTGCTGAACTCAATATGGCATCAAACTGACCTCTGGCAATTCTATTGAATTGTTGAACCCAATATGGCAACAAATTTACCTCGGGCAGTTCTATTCAATTGCGTAACCTCATATGGCAACCAACTGACCTATGGCAATTCTATTCAATTATTCAACCCAGTATGGCAACCAAATGACCTCTTGCAATTCTTTTAAATTGTTGAAACCAATATGGCAACCAATTTACCTCTGGCAATTCTATTCAATTGTTGAACCCAATATGGCAACCAACTGACCTCTGGCAATGCTATTGAATTGTTGAACCCAATATGGCAACCAATTTACGTCTAGCAATTCTATTGAATTGTTGAACCCAATATGGCAACCCACTGACCTCTGGCAATTCTATTGAATTGTTGAACCCAATATGGCAACCAACTGACCTCTGGCAATTCTATTGAATTGTTGAACCCAATATGGCAACCAACTGACATCTGGCAAATCTATTGAATTGTTGAACCCAATATGGCAACATATTTACCTATGGCAATTCTATTGAATTGTTGAACCCAATATGCAACCAACTATCATCTGGCAATAATACATTCACTTGCTGAACTCAATATGGCAAGCTACACTTGAACTAGACTGGTAATTCCATTCACTTTCTGAACCCAAAGAGGCAACTTGCATGCAGATTCATCTCTGGGGATGCACTCAACACTTCAGTAAACTCTCACTATTCCATTCACTTAAACCGGAATGCCAACATTCCACATCCCCACTTTACAAATAAATTTTGAATTCCAAACAGATTCCAACATGCTATTATGCCTAAACTGTGAAATACATGGCACACTACCTGATTTCTATCAGGAGAAATGCCTAACATTTATGTTGCACCTTCCATCTAAGAGAGTATGTTATTAATTATGGGTTTTAAAATCGGTTTTCACACTTGAATGGCTACAGTACCATATGCTTGAGACGTCAACACTTAAACACATGTATCCTCTGCAAAATGTTGTTCATCATCATACTTCATGAACACTTCAAGCCAATCATGAACTGTTCATGAACGATTCTTGAAAAGTTCCTAAGCTTGGTTCACGAACTTTTGGACATGAACTGTTCTTAGAAGACGTTCATGAACAGTTTATGAATTATTGATCAACACTTCGAAGTTCATGAACAGTTCTTCATCTAACCATAAATACTTAGTGATGAACATTTCATGAACAATTATTTCTAATGACTTTTCTGAGACAGACTTTGAGGATCCATCATGAATAATTCATGAATTCCTTTGTGCTAGATGTTTCATACATATTTTTGAAAGTAATATTGAAATGTCTAGCATACTAATCTTGTTCTTTATTTTCATACTGATTAATGTTAGTAACATTTAAGATTATTATTATTAAAATACTTGATCTTTACATACTTTATACATGATAACCACGTAAATTGTACTTGTAAGCTTCTTTTTTTTACTTCAGGCAACCAACCATATTTGCAATAGTTCAGCCAGACATCATTCTTGCTAAAAATAATCTATTTTAATTAACCAACCAACAAGATACAAAACGTACCAGTTCTTTAATTACTTTAATTTGAATATTTTTGCCTTTTTTAAGAACTAATGAAGAAATTTTCATGAATCCGAAGAATTCAAAAATGGTTCATGAAATATTCTTGACTTGGTTTATCGAAAAAAAAAAAAACACTATACTTTAGCCTGAACTATTCAAAAGGGTCACCAGTAAAAATGAAAAGTTCCTGCTTCACAATTAAGGGTACCCACATTTGCCAGAAACACCATACTAAATTTGCGACTTTTTACATGTGAGCATATCGAGGAGTTCAAATGTTAAAAAAGATAAAAATGAGTAAAAGACTTGAACATATGACAGGGGAAATAAAACAATTCAAAATTAAACAAGATGTGTTTGTGAAACACAATGTCCCCCTATATGATGTTTGACATTGTAGGATGACCTTGACCTTGTGAAGGATGACCTTGACCTTGACCTTTCACCACTCAAAATGTGCAGCTCCATGAGATACACATGCATGCCAAATATCAAGTTGCTATCTTCAATATTGCAAAAGTATTAATAAAATAAGCGATTTGGGCCACATATATTTGACCTCTGACCTTGACGGATGACCTTGACCTTGACCTTTCACCACTCAAAATGAGCAGCTCCATGAGATGCACATGCATGCCAAATATCAAGTTGCTATCTTCAATATTGCAAAAGTATTCATAAAATGAGCGATTTTGGCCACATATAATTGACCTCTGACCTTGAAGGATGACCTTGACCTTTCACCACTCAAAATGTGCAGCTCCATGAGATACACATGCATGCCAAATATCAAGTTGCTATCTTCAATATTGCAAAAGTATTCATAAAATGAGGGGTTTTGGCCACATATATTTGACCTCTGACCTTGTAGGATGACCTTGACCTTGACCTTTCACCACTCAAAATGTGCAGCTTCATGAGATACACATGCATGCCAAATATGAAGTTGCTATCTTCAATATAGCAAAAGTTATTGTAAAATGTTAAAGTTGGCGCAAACAGACAGACCAACAGACCAACAGACAGACCAACAGACCAACAGACAGACCAACAGACAGGGCAAAAACAATATGTCCCCCACTACTATAGTGGGGGACATAAAAATATGGCATATTAAATCATTCAATCATACCAGTTAAAAGGAAAATAGCTTCATCAATGAATAGTGATTAATAACATAAAACTTATTAGTATATACAAAATATAAACATCATTTTGATGGTCGATTTTTACATAACTCCGCCAGGTTTGGAATAAAAAATACCCGCATGGTATTTGTGACCCTGGGCTGACAGTCTGAGTTCTTCATTATGAAAATGTTCTTGACATGATTTTATCAAAATGTTTCTGCAGTGTAAGGTTTAAGTTTCTTTTCACCCGAATTACTAAATTATTATCTCCATCACCCTCTAAAATCTCAACAGGTGTGCCCTCTTCAATAAGCTCCTTGAGTCCCTTCTCACCACTGACACTCCAGTAAACTTGTAGACACAGTCATGTGCATGTCCGGTTTCTTCGCCACCACTGGCACGTTCCACAGATATGCTAAGACATTACCTACTTCACTATCTTCCCTCCATACTTTTGGTTGGACATCAAGAATGTGTGTGCTGAAACAAATTATTTGACTTTATAAGAAAACTAAAACAGTCCTTGAAGAAGAACTAAATATCACCCCTGACAACTAACTTGGACAGTAAAATAAGGACAACTGAACAGGGGAAATAAATCCATATAAAATGCAGCTATTGTACATACAGTATGTATTAATGTGTGCATGCACTATTCATGCATGAAGTAAGGAGTTGATATCTTAAAAAGTTTAAAAGTTAAAAATAAACTGACAGACAGATGGTCAGACAGACATACATTCCTACAGATATTGCTTTAATAATGTGAAAATGAATTGCTTCAAATGAAGTGTTTAAGTGTTTCAATAAACTTACATTTTAGTCTGTCAAAGCCCCGTTTATGCCATGCAGTTTCCTGAGCTACTGACATGCCTTTTTGACGGTCTTACACAGTTACTGCCCCGATAATTCCCTCCTCGCCTTGCCTTTTTCCTGGAAAGAAATGACATGTACAGTTTTCTATAATTGACGTTTTCTTCGCGTTATTTAACAAAACAATTGTAGTCTAAACTGAGGTCAAATAAACAAGCACTTGTATAGGAATTACCAACTGATATAAGTGTTTAATAGTGTGATATAATCAATAGTGTGTAAGTGTCATCACTTTTATTAATTCAGACATTCGTGACAATGCATGCCATTACTATTATTTAATATGATGAGCACTTTCAAACTGGATTAATAAATAAGGGTAAACAACATTCTTCATCCAAATTTAATACCAAATACATGTATTATTCCTAATGGATACCAAACTGACTATTTACGCTACAGTTGATTTATTAATTGAAGCATGGGATATACATTAAAAAAGGCATAAATCATTGAAATACCTACATTTCCATTTGAATTGTCAATCAGCGTCCGGAATTCGACAATCTGGCGACCGCAACAGTATTTTCACGAATAGTTTTCTTTATAATTATCAACACTACCGTCCAATAGTTGTCTTTAATCATTAACTCCAGTCACATAAATATGATTAATAATTACACTTCTATCAATCTTTCTCTTAAACACAGTATTTAAAAACCGTAACGTCTCCAACAATATATACACAAAGTTCAGCGGAGATTACTGCAGCGGTATGGCTGTGCACAACAACAACAATTAGCCTTCAAACTATCGCTGCATACGCTCTTCTCTAGACATTGTTTCTCTGCGTTTATATAACTCCCGAAGTTGAGTCGTGGTCTAAATTACTTTTTCTGTCACTTTTACTTACTAGAAACTCCTGTATTTCTTACGAACGACATTTTGACAAGTCACGAAAATAGATGACTGGAAATGCCGGTCTACACCGGATGTGACGTTACGGCGTTATTTTATTTAAACACATTCGTTGATTTGCTCTTGTACAAAAATATTGTGGTCTGCAGAGTTTACTATACACTGTTTTATTGGGGAAAAAGTGACAAACAAAAAAAAACAACAGGTAAACACTTTAAGAATAATGTGAAGTATAGGATGAAAGATGTTGTTGCTCGCAAATTTCTATTGTAATGATGAGTTATATATTTTCGTGGTGTATGTTTGAAAGTTATTCTTGTGCTATTTGGAATTTAAATTTAGATAAACAATCCGCGTGATAATTTGGTAGTTAAGTAATTCTTAAACTTTTTGTTTACCTTTTACCACTCAGAATCAAAGTATAAATGGCTATATGTGATTAGAAAAATTTAAAAGATGTCTATATCATTTGCTTAGCTATATATAAAATGGAATTATCTTTAAGCTTAGAGTTCGTACCCTGTGGACTTCGTACCATAAGTCTGTGACGTAACACTTTACTGGAAATTATGTATTTACTTGTGGTGCACAGTGTGACAGTCTCCAAAAGATATATTATTATGTACAATAATACAAGCTTTAAAGTGGTACAAAGTCTTCATTAACTTATAAAATTATTGCCATGCCAAATAACAAAGATTTCTAACTGAAATAATTCGCTTCCAGAACAAATCTGGTTATTTTTCTTTAAATAAGAAAGAAATCAAATACTACAATAAATAGTAATCTGCTGTGGTAATATAACAAATGCTATGCATATATATTGCTTATAAATTAAGTTTTTTTTATGTTACTTGTACTTGTAATAAACAAACCGATTTCAGGGTGATAAATGTCCCCCACATGGCAAATTTTAAACTTGAGTGGGCATCCACAACCCAATGCTGGAAAAAGCTTCAAACAGAGCGGTGTATTCTGTCTTCAAGGTACTGGGCTTACACTAACTGTACATTAAATGAGTATTATGTCAGTATTTTATCGTTATGATGTACAATAATCACTTATGGGAAGTATCTTATTTTTCAGGCTAATATAATATGTTATGATATAAATATGAATTTTAAATAGTACTTTTGTCTTGTTTAATTTACCCCAGATAGATGTCCTACAGAACAATATCAGACCAATCACCATGCAGTAGCCTAACAAAACCAGAAATTTCAGTCCATTTCCTGCTGCGTTGTCTGAGATCCCAATGTACATTGATTATAGATTCACTTTTATTTAAGTTTGAATGTAAATAACTCTTTACCATAGACCATTTCATGATTTTTTATTCTGTAGAGCACATGTGAACAGTATACCTCATACCAGAAAGGACCCGGAGGCAGTGCATGGTGTTCAATATCCTCAAAAATGCTCCAGAAAGGGAAATGGCAGTGTGTTGAAGACATGGACAAACAATTTGAAAACTAGCTTCTGTGCTAAGCATGGCAGTCTGTGGCTGATGATATTGTTTGTAGTCTCTCATGTTTGCTTACACTTATGATAACCTTTGTTTGACCTCAGTTCATGAACTCATGAATATGATTCATGAACTATTCACTGACAGTCCATGAACAGGAAATGAGCCATTGAAAATAGAATAAAAATGTTCATGAACTGTTTATGAACAGTAATCCCTGAAGAATTTTTCACGAATTTTGTTGTTCATGAATAGTTCAAGAACACTTCATGCTATTAGGGTTCACAAATAGTTCATGAACACTTTATGTCATAAGGGTTCAAGAACAGTTCATGAACACTTCATGCCATAAGGGTTTAAGAATAGTTTATGAACACTTCATGCCATTAAGTTTCAAGAATATTTCATGAACACTTCATACCATTAGTGTTCATGAACAGTTCATGAACTAAAATTTCAAAAACATTTCACTGGCATGGCTCGTTTCCTGTTCACCGACTATTTGTGAATTATTCATGAACTTGGTTCATGAACAGTTCATGAATATTTCACGAATAATTTGTGAACTGCAGAACAACATTTCCCACGGGATGCCTCTCCCAGCACTATTTGAAACTGTTGATTTTTTTTCACTATTGTTTGAACCTGTGACCTTGACTTTTGATCTTTTAAGTTCATAATTGATAGGGGTCAGTTTCACTCAAAGCTAACCAGAACTAATGTACATGATCCTAAGTGTTATCTAGATATTGTATGGAGACGATTTCTTGTTAAAAACTCCTGTGACTATGACCTTTGACCTAGTGAACTCAAGGTAAATAGGGGTCAGTATTTCTTCTCCTATCAAGTCACCAGAATACCAATTAAGATGATTACAGGTCAAAGCTTTCTCTAGATATCAAGCAGAAACAAACTTCATGATACAAGGCACTTTGATCATAACCTTTGACCTGTTCATACAAATATTAATAGAAAGTCTGACCTCTTGCTTTCCAATATTTTCTTATTGTATGCTGTTTACTTTGAATGGAAGGAAAACACCTATTAATTTAATGTTCAAGTAAAGGTCAATGTCAATGAAATGTTGCAATATACATTTACCTTCTAGACCTGAGAAATCTTGATTACTAATTGATTTTTTATATATTTTCACTGATAAGTCAAAAATTAACAATTAATGTTATCTCCACCTGGCTAAAAATCTCCAGCAATTCCCACAATAAAGAATTGGGAGAAACCTGTCCAGAAAGCTTTGATAACAATGTGATCTTTACAGCCCTGGTTAGAGCTGTTCTGCATTCATTACCTGTTACAATACTGACTGTTGTCTGGGGCAAGGAATTTACTACAATGTCTGTCACTAATGAAACTGGCAACAACAAATGCCTGACTTGCAAAAAAGTACTAATATGTGCCATTTTCTGCTCAACCATTAACAGAAATAGGAAAGGATAATGATTAGAGTCAAGGAATTCTACAATCATGTACATTCTTCCATTCACACAATAACATACCAGAACTGCAAAATGTGTTTCCAGTCCATTGCAGTGTTGAGGTGTGCTCTGAGAAAATGGGGCTTAATCATTATGCTGCATGTGTGTTGAGTGTTGTACCAGGTTCATAAGCCTGTGCAGTGTGACAATATTTCCACTTTACTAGATTTTTCGTTTAAATGAAGTATGATTCTATTTAAAAAATCCAGTCTTAGCAGAAAATGTTGTCATTGATTAGCCTGTGCAGACTGCACATACTCATCTGGGACAACAGTTTAGGAACAAGCATTAAGCCCCGTTTTCTAAGAGACTGCGGCTCCCCTTCATTTCTGTGAACAATTTTGATAGTAAGCTGGGTAACTTCTCAAATGTCAAGAGAACAGACTCTTATAAAACTCTGACAACCATAATCACAACAGATAACAGACAGATTCAGCATATACATTTTGCATCATCAAATAAACTCACATCCACACAACACAGTGAATGTATAAGTCATAGCATAAAAACATAGTAAATACTGCCATAATTAAATAGCAACATATTTCGTCTGAAAGTCAATAAAAAAACACATATAATACAAAGGCCTAAAAAAGTTGTTTGTTTGCCAAAACAAAACCATAAACTTGTTTTGGTATTCCCGATTGAAAATTCAAAACAAATGTTGTTACATTTGGAACATTTCCGTCAATTAATATCCTTGTCAAATGACTTGTACACCATTACAAAATTACCAAAATAACAAAATGAGAAGATATTCCTCCACTTATTTTTGAGGACATGTTCCAGTGAACAAACAACTTTGTTAACCCTTTACCACTTAGATACGTATTTTCAACCATTTGTAGTTCCTTAGAAAGTTATATTTAAACTTGTTTTGGCATTCCTGATTGAAATTTCAAAACAAATGTTGTTACATTTGGAACATTTCTGTCAATAAATATCCTTAGATATAATGTCAAATAACTTGTACACCATAACAAAAGTAAACCAAAATAAAACAAGAGCTGTCAGAGGAAAGCGCGCTCGTCTATTCGAGTGCTTGACAGTATAACGTAAGCCATCATGGAGAGGGGGGGGGGGTGTATAATGTGGGTGTGTGGTCATTTAATAGATGATCTTTCAAAAATAAGGGAAAAAAAATATTATTTTAATTTTTTTTTTTTGGGGGGGGGGGGGATTCTGGGGTGGAGCATGGGGGATGGTTTGGGTGGAGTGCATTGTGGTATGTCAGGTAAGTGTTGTTTTGTCAAAGTATGAATCAAATGTGATCATAAATAAAGAAGTTATGGCAATTTAAGCAAAATGTTCAATTATCTAAGTATAAAAGGGGACATAATTCTGTCAAAATGCTTGATACAGCTGTCTGCTCTTGTTTATAGATTACAGGGGTCATGTTGGTAAAGAAGTATGCAAAATATAAAAGCAATATGTCAAAGGACATAGGAAATAAGTGGGGTGGTATGCAAACTTTAACATAGATTTATCAATAATCTGCATATTCTAAGTATAAAAGAGGCAATAATTCTGTCAAAATGCTTGATACAGTTGTCTGCTCTTGTTTATAGATTGGGGTCATGTTGGTAAAGGAGTATGCAAAATATAAAAGCAATATGTCAAAGGACATAGGAAATATTTGGGGTAGCACGCAAACTTTAACATTTGCACGCTAACGCTAACAGGAACGGAAACGCCGGGGTGAGTAGGATAGCTCCACTATATATATTTCATATTATGATAGTCAACCTAAAAATGAGAACACCTAGCTACTCTTATTTTGGAGGACATGTTCCAGCGAACAATCAACTTTGTTAACATGTGGGTCTTACCATTATACAGAATAATATCCTTTAACAACTTTTCCAAGAATCCTCACACAACAAAATCCTTGAATTATTTCAAGTAGAATCTAACTCAATAAAATCCTTCAACAATTTTGCTTAGAATAATTTAGGCAAATGCCGCTTAGCACATTGTACCAATTTCTCTGCAAACAATTTCCTAATGTAAGTAATAACTCCTAAATATCACCCTTTGCCATTATCTTTGAACAGCTACTAGGAATAAATTATATTAAAAATAGAACACATGTTTCTCTCTCAAAATCAACTGCATGATTTCCAAACCATGATTTACAACAGCAACAAGTTTCTTGATCTATAACTCCTTGCCACAAAAACATCCATCAAATCCATTCAATTACTTACTGCCAAACCAAACCCCTACACTTTGCTGGTAAGTCTCAACGGCTCCTGGCAAATACCAGTAAATGTGTTCAAGTCCTATCAATGAATGCTTGGAATGGTTTATTTGACATGGGAATTATTTTGGTTATTTTGAGTATACATGTTTCAAAACATGCTTCACTCTCAGGAAAATGTCTTGTGAAAATTGGGCTGCATCTGTGCAGTAACAGCTGGATACCCAAATTTTAACTTTTTTCAGACAGGTATATGAGCCAGGAAAAATGGGATAAATGCATGTACATAAAGTGTTGTGCTATCTTAGCCTGTGCATAGCAAACAGGCTAATCTGGGATGACATTTTCCACCTACACTGTATATTAAAATTTTGTTAAGAAAAGACTTCCTTTCAACAAAAAAATCCATAAAAGTGGAAAGTGTGCTCCCATAAAAGTCTGCACAGAGTGCACATGTAAATCTGGGATGACACTTTATTTTTAATTAACTTTTGACTGGGGATACATGCAAGTTACATGTATTTTTAAGCTCTTAAAAGCTAAGTAGTTGTGTTTATTTAAATGCAACATTCAGGTCAGGCCAACAAATAAAGTCCTGTGTTTTGGGCAACCCGACTCTGCCAAGTGAAACCCCCAAAATTGCTTTTTTTAGTTGATTACTTGTAAAATCTCAGAACTCCTTTGAATTCTATATATGAATTCGAATAATTCGAATAAGTAACTAAACTAAAACAACTGTTGGTCGATATATTGCCATTAATCGCTGAAATCACCATGGAACACAATCAAGAAAAACCCAGAGCCCTAACTAAACCTCCTTTTTTCAGACGTTTGCAATCCCAAACAAGAGATGTATTTGTCAGAAACACAATGCCCCCTGTTGCGCCGCTTTGATGCCATAAATTTGACCTTGAAGGATGACCTTGACCTTTCACCAATCAAAATGTGCAGCTCCATGACATACACATGCATGCCAAATATCAAGTTGCTATCTTCAATAATGCAAAAGTAATTGGGACACACACAATGAATGAATGAATGACAGACAGACAGGCCAAAAATAATATGCCCCCGATCTTTCGATCCGGGGGCATAAAAAGGTAACTAACAGTACTTCACTTTGCATAATAACCTAAAACAAAACATGTCAGTCTAACTGTTCTAAATCGACCTATTACCACAAAATAATCAACCAATGTCATATCAAACAATTAGGGCAGTTAATATCAAATGTCCAGGTAGGATTTCATGTCTATAATTTAGCTAATTAACGAGCTCTCTTACCCAATCATAGCACAGTGGGTGGGGGATATTTATACTCCCATGTCATTGATGATTGAATGAATCAACTAAAAGTGGACAATGTTCATTCACCATTTCCTATTCACAAAGTTATCATCCAAGCCTCGTTCTGGAAAACTTGACTCCCGATGATGTATGTGCCTAACATGGCATCTCAGATAAGCCTGTGCAATCTGAACAGGCTTATCAGGGACAACACTTTCAGCCAAAACGTGATTTAAGTTAAGAAGAGACATCTTTCAAACAAAAACTCCAAAACGGTGGAAAAAGTAGTCTGTGACAACACTTTACACACTTGTATTAAGACAAGTCTTCCTAGAACACTGCTAATTCCTGGGGTCATTTATGATATTGAAGTTTGGTTAGCAAGAATTATTTGTTTTTATCTCAATACATTGTATCTTACATGCAATATACAACACCCACTAAGATGGTACCTTGTGAGAGATAAATTGGAACAATTAGTGGAATAATGTCAGGTAATTCCAGACTATCTGTAGGTGCCAAGATCTATAGGCAAAAATAGAAATGGTTACAGACTGATGCAAAATGTCTTACAGCATGGTATTTAGAGTAACACTATAATCACCCAAATGACCAAACCGGTCAAGGGATTGATGATGATGATGATGATAATAATGATGATTATTTAGAGTATAATTTAGCATTTTTAAACATTTAATTTCAAATCATCCTAATACCAACATATAATGAACACCACAATTTAACTACCACAACCATCACAATTATTGTCGTCACCAATACACAAATTCTTCCACATTTATCATTATCATCATTATCAGCTCCATCATTATCAAACTAAACAGTAAATTACCACCACTACCATATAATTACCACTACAGATGCCATTATCATAATCATCATCATCAACATCTTCATTCTACTCACCATCAAAAATACCGCCACAATCAACATTTGCCATCATCTACATCCCCACTCCCACCACCACCATCATGATCATGATCAAGATCATCATTATCATCATCAGCAGCAGCATAATCATTTCTAGTTGTGAGCGGAAGTGATCAACTAATGAAGAGGCAGTTTTGCAAGTGAGTCTGCTGTAAGCTACGCTAGGAACGATAACCACTGCCTGTTTATAGTTCACCACTGGTGGTTCCTAGTGTAGCTAAGATACAGGCTGTCTGCAGTGTACCAGTGCTGCAGACAGCCTGTATGTAATAAATAGTGTTTAAAGAGCTTACAACATTGGCCAGTTTATCATTGATATCTGTACATATTGGCTGCTTTCAGGGAAAACAGGGCTTAATGCATGTCAAACTAGAAATGGCGCGGCAGAGGCCGACGCGTATCCCCACGCCGAATGTTTGACCTAGGTGTGCCCCAGGGTTGGTAATGGGGCCATGCATAGCTGAGATTGACCGTATTGTCATAAGAGAAGTTCATCATCAATTAGAAGTGAATTGGTGTAGAAATGAAGAAGTTATAGTAAAAGGCAATTTTGGGTGGGTGTGACATATGTGGGTAGGGCGCCCCAGGGTTGGTAATTGTGCCATGCATAGTTGAGATTGACCGTATTGTCATAAGAGAAGTTCAGTATCAATTTGAAGTGAATCGGTGTAGAAAAGAAGAAATTATAGTAAAAGGCAATTTTGGGTGGGTGTGGTCTATGTTGGCGGGGCCCCAGGGTTGGTTATGGGGCCATGCATAGTTGAGATTGACCGTATTGTCATAAGAGAGGTTCAGTATCAATTTGAAGTGAATCGGTGTAGAAATAAAGAAATTATAGTAAAAGGCAATTTTGGGTGGGTGTGGTCTATGTGGGCGGGGCGCCCCAGGGTTGGTAATGGGGCCATGCATAGTTGAGATTGACTGTATTGTCATAAGAGAAGTTCAATATCAATTTGAAGTGAATCGGTGTAGAAATGAAGAAATTATAGTAAAGGCAATTTTTGGTGGGTGTGGTCTATGTGGGCGGGGCCCCAGGGTTGGTTATGGGGCCATGCATAGTTGAGATTGACCCTAATGTCATAAGAGAAGTTCAGTATCAATTTGAAGTGAATCCGTGTAGAAATGAAAAAATTATAGTAAATGGAATTTTTTGCTGGGTGTGGCCTATGTGGGCGGGCGCCCCAGGGTTGGGATTGGGGCCATGCATAGTTGAGATTGACCCTAATGTCATAACAAAAGTTCAGTATCAATTTGAAGTGAATCCGTGTAGAAATGAAAAAATTATAGTAAATGGAAATTTTTGGTGGGTGTGGCCTATGTGGGCGGGGCGCCCCAGGGTTGGGAATGGGGCCATGCATGGTTGAGATTGACCGTATTGTCATAAGAGAGGTCCAGTATCAATTTGAAGTGAATCGGTGTAGAAATAAAGAAGTAAATGTAAAATAACCTAAAAAAATGAGTGATAATTTCTGACGCGGCCCCACCCCAACTGCTATAACTTTTGACCCAGGGGTCAGATCAAAATTCCAAATAGTGCAGGGTCGCACATATGCTCATAGCTACCATGTGTGTAAGTTTCAAGGTTCTAGTGCTTTTAGTGTAGGAGGAGATAGTGGCCAGGACGGACGGACGGACGGACAGACGGACGGACGGACGGCGGAGATAACCACAATATCCCCACCTTTTTTTCAAAAAGCGTGGGGATAATAAGAGTAGCCTGTGCACACTGATTAGCCTGTGCAATGTGCACAAGCTAATCAAGGACAACACTTTCTGATTTTGTGGTGTTTAAAGAGAGTCTCTGGTACTGGGATGACCATTTATGCACAACCAATTGTGAAAAAAAGAGACATATTGTGTTTTTTTTGTCTAAGTTATCTCTATAACATAAATATGAGGATAAACAGTGCACACACATCGTGACCTGTTCTTTAAGACACACTCTTTATACATTTGAATGGGTTGTGTTCATTTCAAGCTTGCGATATAAAAAGCTATAACATAATTTTGAAAACTGAGTTGCGTCTAAGATTATGCATTAGCGAACAACTTCAGTGCCTTCAGCGCTTTGATAGTCGTTATAGAAAAGACCAACAGACAATGAAAACAGTCTAAACCAGGTCTGCAATCATGAAATGTACTGCTAAAGGCACACTAATTATCAGAGCCTTAATGAACAATGCACCCATATCATCCATGGCTGATGATACCAACAGGTAGGTCTGGCTAACTGGTTGTAAATAAACTTCAGCCTTCCATGGAGAAACAATAGCTTCAACCTACCAGGTACATAATTAGTTAATTGTGGAAACAGATACAACCAGAACTGGCACATCAGACAAAACTAGAGCTTTGTCACGGACGTGACGAATACCCCCACATGCCGCATTGACACATAATATTTTGCATGTCGTCTTCACAAAAAACAGTTGACACCATGCTCAATTTTGAAAAACGCACTAAGTGACCCAGTGACCTAGTTTTTGACCCAGAAAGGCCCATGTTCTAGCTTGGCCTTCATCTCCATAAAACTTCTGACCAAGTTTGGTGAAGATCGGATGTAAACTACTTGAATTAGAGAGCGGACACCATGCTGAATGTTAAAAAAAGCACTTATTGACCCCGTAACCTAGTTTTAGGCCTGGACCATGTTCAAACTTGTCCTAGAGATCATTTAGATAAAACTTGTGACCAAAGTTGGTGAGGATTGGATAAAAACTACTTGAATTAAATAGCGGACTACATGGTGAGGTTTAAAACGCACTAAGATACCCAGTGACCTAGTTTTTGACCCGGCATGACCCATATTCAAACTTGACCCAGACATCATCAAGATACAACTTCTGACCAAGTTTAGTGAAGATTGGATGAAAACTACTTGAATAAGAGAGCGGACAACATTGTGATGTTTAAAATGCACTAAGTGACCCCGTGACCTTGTTTTTGACCCGGCATGACCCATATTCAAACTTGCCCTAGACATTATCAAGATATAACTTCTGACCAATTTTGGTGAAGATTGGATAAAAACTACTTGAAATAGAGTGCGGACAACATGGTGAGGTTTAAAACACACTAAGTGACCCCGTGACCTAGTTTTTGACCCGGCATGGCCCATGTTCGAACTTGACCTACAAATCATCTAGTTACAACTTCTGACCAAGTTTGGTGAAGATCGGATTTAATTTACTTGAAATAGAGAGCGGACACAATGCTCAATGTGTAAAACCTACTTAGTGACCCTGTGACCTAGCTTTTTATCTGTCATGGCCCTGCATGTTCGAACTTGGCCTTCAGATCATCTAGATAAAACTTCTGACCAAGTTTGGTGAAGATCAGATGAAAACTACTTGAATAAGAGAGAGGACACCTTGCTGAATGTTAAAAAAGCACTAAGTGACCCCGTGACCTAGTTTTTGACCCGGCAAGGCCCATGTTCGAACTCGGCCTTAAGATCATCTAGATACAACTTCTGACCAAAGTTGGTGAAGATTGGATGAAAACTACTTGAATTAGAGAGCGGACAACATGCTGAATGTTTAAAACGCACTAACTGACCCCGTGACCTAGCTTTTGACCCGGCAAGGCTCATGTTTAAACTTGGCCTTAAGATCATCTAGATACAACTTCTGACCAAGTTTGGTGAAGATCGAATGAAAAGTACTTGAATTAGGGAGCGGACAACATGCTGAATGTTTAAAACGCACTAAGTGACCCTGTGACCTAGTTTTTGACCCGGCAAGGCCCATGTTCGAACTTGGCCTAGACATCATGTAGATACAACTTCTGACCAAGTTTGGTGAAGATCGGATGAAAACTACTTGAATTAGAGAGCGGACACTTAATACAACCAACAGACAGACCGACAGACAGACGGACAAGTTCACTCCTATATACCCCCCTAAACTTCGTTTGTGGGGGTATAATAAATTTGGACAGGCTTTTTAAACTTTCATGTGAAATAACATTTGAGCCTCGGTCCTGTAAAAGGAGTTTTAATGCATGTGCATAAAGTGTCGTCACAGACTAATCAGGGATGACACTAATTGTTTTACTGTATTTTTCATTGAAAGAATGTCCCCTCTTAGTAAAAAGCAAGTACAGGCTAATCTGGGACGACACTTTATGCACGTGCATTTAACCCTGTTATATGCAATTGAGGCTAATTAATACAGTGGCTGGCTATCATGCAAATGGGGTTTAATGCATGTGTGTAAAGTGACGTCCCTGATTAGCCTGTGCATACTATTAGCCTGTGCAGTCTGCACAGGCTAATCAGGGACAACACATTCCGCTTTTGTGATTTTTTCTGTTTAAAGAAAGTATCTTACAAGCAAAAATCAAGTTTAAGCGGAGAGTATTGTCCCTGATTAGCTTGTGCGGATTGCACAGGCTAATCTGGGACTTATATACACTTTACGCCCATGCATTTTACCCTGTTTTCTGCAAGTGAGGCTGTAAATCATTTATCAAGGTGCCAATTAACTTTTGTTATATTCATAGAATAAAAATAAGTAGCTAAGAATTTAATTAACATTTCAATTTGATAACATTACAAACAAGAATACATTAAAATCTTGATGTGCAAACTACAGGTAAATAGTTGCTCAAAAATAGTCCTGATAAGAAATTGGTAGGGTCCCAGAGCACGACAATAAACTGCAGTAAATGTACATTGCTTTAAAATCCTCATTATTTATCAAATTTAACAAAATACAGTATTTAGAATTAATGATTATGTATGCATAGGAGAATAAAATATCAGTAGCATACAGTAACAGTTTTGTTTCTATTTACTGATAATCACATGTTTAAGTAAATATTGATAAGTTACTATCTCTGATAAGCCTTAACATTGCAAACAATACACAATAAAAAAGCTTACCATTTCGCTTAGTTTTTACATAAGACTCCTACTTAAATATGATGCAGCAAGGATTCGTTGTTCAAGTCACACAGTTTTCATTCACACCTAAACACAGCCTATGTATCATCCAGTTAAATGGATTCACTCTAGGGCATTTGCTTTGTTACTGACACATTTAATTAATCCAATGCAGAACTCCCTCCCACATTGCTATAAGTCAGGGATGCTTATAATAATTATCATATGAAATAACAAAATCTGAGCATTTGTTTCACAAATTCAAGGTCACTGAATTTCTGACAACAAGACAATTTGACTAAGATATTCTTAAATGTTTTATATGTTATTGCACATAAAACTTCATTCCATCAAACCAACACTGTGCATGCATGTTTTCTATGTAGTTCACACTATATTAACACTCATGTTTTAACAATAATGCAAGTTCATGGTCAATATTTTTCTTCTGACATCAGCATCAATCATTCATGTTATTGCTTTTCATCATATAAGTACTTTATTTTTGAATCTCCACATGTAACAAGCAACACATTTTGCAGATTTTAACAAGCCAACATAATACTAATATAATAATTAAAACCTGTCCGCAAGTTGCTTTCAAGAAAAATAGGACTTACAAAAAAACGTAATTCAAAAGAACAAAGAGACATGTTAAGAAAACCTACCCTTGTTTAAGACTATAAGGTGCCAGTAGAAAGGAAATTCAAACTCTTTTATTGCCACATTAAAAACACCTTAAGCAAAAGCATGAATTGAGACTGATGGATTTCAAGTAGATTGATGTAGATTCTACAGCATTTATTTTCTTTAATTTCACTTTAAACTCCTGAATACCCTCATAAAATGCCCCAAATTGAAATAAATAAATGAAACAGCATGAAAAAGTCTGATACATTACATAACCATATGGGCATACAAAATAAAAGCACAAAACAGACTAATTTCATTTCTAATTTCAAGTTTTAAAAGCTTCATTTCCAACCCTTAGTTACTGATGAGCAGCAAACAGCATAAAACCTGAACAGACTGCGAGTTAGTCGCAGGCTATTCTGGTTTTATTCAGGTTGCAAAAGCCATTTTCACTTTGCTTCTTATGGGGGAAAGGGATACTATTCCTTTATTACACAATTCTTAGCATAACCTGACATAAGACTGAGATCTACCTCAGATTTTACATACAAATGGGCCATGCTCTGTAAAAAGGGACTTTAATGCATGTGCGTTAAGTGTCATCCCAGATTAGCCTTTGCAGTCCGCACAGGCTAATCGGGGACGACACTTTCCACCTAAACTGGATTTTTGCTAAGAAGAGACTTTCTTTAAACTTAATATGTCATAAAAGCAGACAGTGTAGTCCCTGATTAGCCTGCGTGGACTGCACACGCTAATCTGGGACGGCACTTTACACACATGCATTAAACCCCCTTTTCACAGAGCATGGCACAAATGAATCTTATGTTACTTAGAACCAGCATTTCCAAATAATTCAGTTTTTCTATGTTTTAAAAATTCAATATCCTTAATTGCACCTTACAGACTGACAATTACTAAGCACCAATTACTTTATCATCCGACAAAGAACAATCCATTTATAAATATGCACAAATGTCAACTCAGATAGATGCTAACACACTTATTATCATGTATTTGTTTCACACCTCACTATCACTGATATCACAACAAATTGACAACAGCTGAAGTACTTTCATATCCTTACAGGGACTATTCACACATATACATTCCAATATCTAACTAGGGAACAAATTTATCATAATTTGCCTAGTGTTCCCCGTTTGCTAGCATCTAAATAAATAGTTATGATCCACTTCAGTTTATTTCTCACGATAACTTCTGATATAAACACTACAAATGCCGGAAGAATTGTCTAGAATGTGGCTTCACCAGAATGAACAGTGAATGCATTAAAACTGGATGTGGTATAGTTCATTAACCCTTTACCACTACTAGACGAAAAGTGGAAATGGCTATGTGCAAACAGCATAAAACCAGACCAGCCTGCGAGTAACTCGCAGCAAAACATCATTAAATAGATATCCCTTTATTGATTATACGCGTTTTGATGTGTTTTTAGTCCCTTAGAAAATAACTTAAATTTTAGACCTTTCTTACTAGAAACAAGTTTTAAAGGCTTCATTTCCAACCCTAAGATACTGATGAGCAGCAAACAGCTGCACAATACCTAAAGAGCCCACCCAGTTGTTATGGTTAAATGCTGGTTGCATATAAGCCATTTTCACTTTGCTTTTTAGCAGATATCTGCTCTTCATCCAGTTGTCAAACTCAAGTTGTTCCTCTAATTGTTCTTTCTTAAAAGAACACAACTTAGCTGGGCGCTTTATGAAAAGGTTCCATTTATACACACAGTATTTTACTGTGTACATACCTTTAATTTACCTACCACTTGCCCTTTTACGTGTTGTGTTACTCCAAAAAGAGATTTTTAAGGAAGGCTTGATGCACTTGTCTTTTGAAGAAAAGAAGAACACTATAATTGTTTGAAAATACTTGATATCAAATTTAATTGCAACGCTATTCGTAACAATAAACACAAGATACAATGACTATCAGTGTAACAGCTGTTCATGATTCGAAATATAATTGTGTTCAACATAATAATCAAGAAAACACTTACTAAATCCACACACTTTTATCACTCATAATAATGATGAAACATCACTCCATTAAATGTGCACACAGTTCCAGAAAACTATTTCCTCCTCACACACATGAAGCTCCAAACAGAAAGTAAAAAGTGAACCGCAAATTTTGCCGCCGCAAACTGATGAAACGCAGCATGAACCAGACACAAAATTCTCCTTCAGAATCAAATGTTCACAAAAAATGGAGAAATATATCCCACAAAATATATTTGAAATTATCTGGGAACTGCAGGTATCCATTTTTTAATTACAGTCAGGAATGATAGTGACATTTTTGCTGGAACAGTAAAATAAAAATGGAAATCAGAGATCTTATTCAAGTATCACTTAATTAATTTTTAAGTTGATATATTTTCCACATAATGACATGTTAGAAATGATATCACAAGTAAGACTCAAAAAGGGTATGGCAGCAGTTGAAAGATGAAATGATTTCCTAAGTTGGATGACAAAAGCAATACATTTACTCAGTTTTCCATCAATCTAACCAGTAGATATCAAGTGCTGGCTCTACCAAGGAATGGAACTCAGTTTTCCATCAATCTAACCAGTAGATATCAAGAGCTGGCTCTACCAAGGAATGGAACTCAGTTTTCTATCGATCTAACCAGTAGATATCAAGAGCTGGCTCTACCAAGGAATGGAACTCAGTTTTCTATCGATCTAACCAGTAGATATCAAGAGCTGGCTCTACCAAGGAATGGAACTCAGTTTTCCATCAATCTAACCAGTAGATATCAAGAGCTGGCTCTACCAAGAAATGGAACTCAGTTTTCTATCGACATAACCAGTAGATATCAAGAGCTGGCTCTACCAAGAAATGGAACTCAGTTTTCTATCGATCTAACCAGTAGATATCAAGGGCTGGCTGTACGAAGGAATGGAACTCAGTTTTCCATCACTCTAACCAGTAGATATCAAGGGCTGGCTCTACGAAGAAATGAAACTCTTAAGATTCTCAGTAAATCAAAAGTAAACTAAGGTAATTGTAAATACATCATGTAAACTCAATAAGAACTACTGTGACAAAAAGTTTAAAGCTTGTAGAAAAAATGTGTGACACTTCCTCTTTGTCTATTAACATTTTTTACTGCAGAAACGGTTTTACTCAAATGTCACGATTGCCTATACAAACCCAATAAGAGATGTGTTTGTCCAAAACACAATGCCCCGTTTTGCGCCGCTTTGAAAGAAATTTAATTATATCATTTGGCAGGTTTAGAAATTATCTCCCTTTTAAAGCTTATTACTTCCCTTGGCTTGTATTTTTGACTTTTGACCTTGAAGGATGACCTTGACCTTTCACCACTCATAATGTGCACTTTATGAGAAACACATGCATGCCAAATATCAAGTTGCTATCTTCAATATTGCAAAAGTTATGGCCAATGTTAAAGTTTTCGGACGGACGCACAGACTGACAGACGGACTGATGGACAGTTCAACTGCTATATGCCACCCTACCGGAGGGGGGGCATAAAAACAACAGTAGTGACAACAATCTCATTGACTTGATCTGTGCCTTTGACAAAACAGCATTCACTCTTGTCATTTTAAACAATAGTAGCACAGGCATTTTTTAAGCAGGACATTATTTTACATGTGAGTGTGGTAATGAACTAAGTGAAGCACACACTGCAGGACATTTGCTAAGTTAATGTACTTCAACAGACCATTTTTATCACTTCCGAAAGTTCTTAAATTTGTCATAGATTGCTTGAAAGTGTTATCATTACAACAATCAAGCATTAATAACATTCTGGTACATAAGTATATCATACTTATTTTCCTGTTTAAGACGACATAAATGAGCCTTGTTTTGGGCCAAACCAAGCTAAATGCATGTGTGTATAGAGTTGCTCCAGATTAGCCTGTATAGTCTGCAAAGGCTTATAAGGAACAACACTTTCCGCCTCCATCGGATTTTTTGCTATCAAGAGACCTCCTATGAATAAACAAGAGCACAGCATATCGGGTGCCAACGCTAGGCTGCGAAAGCTTGTCAGATTTTTTTTTTTTTTAGAGGTCACAGTGACCTTGACCTTTGACCTAGTGACCCAAAACTGGGTGTGGCTTGTAGAACTCATCAAGGTGCATCTACATATGAAATTTCAAAGTTGTAGGTGGAAGCACTTTGATTTTAGAGCCAATGTTAAGGTTTAAGCATGACGTCTACTGTGGACAGCTGACAGCGAGCTGGCTATAATGACAATACCTCGGGTTTTCTTCAGCCAAGCTAAAAATACAATAAAGCGGAAAAGTGTCGTCCCTCATTTACCTGTGCGAACTACATAGGCTAATCTATGACCACATTTTCCGCACATGCAAAATGGTTTCCCCAGAGTGAGGCCCTTATTCAACATATTAAAGGAAGGTTTCAAATACATGACAGTGTCTGCTACTTCAACAACAATGACATTTTATGAGCCGTTCTCTGTGAAAAAGGTTTTTATGCATGTGCGTAAAGTGTCGTTCCATATAAGCCTGTGCAGTCGGCACAGGCTTATCACGGACGACACTTTCCTCCATTACTGGATTTTTGAAGAAGAGACTTTTAAGTAAACAAAGAATACCATTAAAGTGGAAAGTGTCGTCCCTGATTAGCCTGTGCGGACTGCATCCACATGCATCCACATGCATTGAACCCCCTTTTCACAGAGCACAGTCCATTTATTTTATATCCATAAAACGGCATAATGCACAATTAAGTCTCAGGCTGGACATATCAACTTTCACTATATGCAAAAAAAGAGAATATGCACAAAGTCCAAGTGTACAGATTGACCTTGCCCTTTGAAGCCATGTTCCGATTCCTTCCTAAATGGTTCATTAGTAGTTTGGTAGTGTGGATAACCACAACAGCTTATTTATTATGCAAAGGCATGACTCTCTGAAAAATCATAAAAATGGAATACCATGACAATATTTTGTGGATGTTGTCTTGGCAGGAAACCTGCATACTTTGATTGTTTTCTGGTTCTTTGTTCCAAAGGTATCGCAAACAAAAACAAAACAAAATCAGAAGATAATGTGCTATTTCAAGTATTTGTATAAAATGGTAATTAATCCCTGAAAATTAACAGACTAGAAATATCTGACAACATGTCATGTCCACCTTCAGTTCCAAGGATGTTGTTACCCAGATCACAATTTGGTCACATTGTATGTCTACGCCAGGTTTGAATATTGGTCATGTATGTGCATGTGTTCAAAGTGTCATCCCAGCTTAGCAGTGTCATCCCAGCGTAATAGCCGTATCATCCCAGCTTAGCCGGTAATGTCTGCACAGGCTAAGCTGGGATGACACTTTCTGCCTAGACTGGATTTTTATTTAGAAGAGACTTGAACATTTAAACAAAAAATCTTAAAAACGTGGAAAGTGTCAACACTATTTTACACACATGCATTAAACCCCATATTTGCAGAATGAGGCTCATATTAAACATTGCAAATGTTTCTTTATGAATTATATTAATATAACTTTATATAAATAGAGAATGCAAAGAAACACAGAACCGCTATCAAGAATAGATTGATAATGTTAAGTTAGCCATTTAAAGATTAGGTCCAAATTAAATTTAATTCTTAAATTATCAGTGCAAATAATTTTTTCTGTATGAATTGTTGACATTCAATTATAAGAGATGTTATTTGCATACACCAAAACATTTATATATGACCTGTTGTCTTTATTTAACTAACAAACCATATTACAAAATTTAATTGTTCAATAACTTATTATTATACTTACACAGTAAAACTATCAATAAATTTCTGCTTTTCTTAATAACATTCAATACACTGTACTTTAATTCCACACTGAAAATTAAAATTTGTTTTATCTTATATAATCCTCACAAATAAATTAAGCCATAAAAGTAATATACACAGTATGCTGAAAACACTAATGAAAAATAGACAAATAAACAATAACAAACTTATGATCTAGTAAGTTACTAAGGCCACTGAAACAAACTAACTTTTTCTGGTTGTGAAAGTGTTCTTCTTTAACACTCTTGTCAAGGAAATTAATATCAACAATGACTGTTGCACTGGTAATAAACTAAATGAAACACAAATTAAAGACTAAAAATCAGTTATTATTATGGTTACCATAGTTTCTATTCAGATGTAGCCTAAAAACAACAGTGGGTTTATAATTAAATCCCAAGACCATACTTTATTCAGACAGACAACACAATTAATGTCAGATATTGTTTTTACAACCTAAATTCTCTGAAAAAAAACAACAACAACAGAATCTCTTGATCAATCAATGTGTAAACACCACTCTCAGTTGAATTGACAAAGAAACCTAAGAATTTAAGAAAATGTTGCTCCTCCAAACACAGTATTACCTCTTCAAGAAAAATTGTATTTAAAGCGAATTCAATTCAGCTATATACCCTATTTGTTCTGTGTATAATGCACATTAAATGCAAATTTAACACACTTCAAAAACTCACTTTTAACTAAAACAAGTATTTTCTGCATTCGTCTGCATAAATACACTTATGCGCCTTACAAATTGGGTATTTCTCATTACAAAAAAATACATTTCACCATAAATTAGTTCCCTTAAATGCATTTTAAGTGTGTTTAACACTAAATTATTTACAAATAAATGATTCAGTGAACAGATGTAACTGATAAAGTTTAACCCTTTCCCACTCAGAAGCAAAGTGAAAATGGCTATGTGCAAACAGCAAGTAACTCACAGTCTGTTCAGGCTTTGTGCTGTTTGGTGCTCATCAGTATTTAAGTGTTGAAAATGAAACTTTTAAACTTGGATCTAGAAAGAAAAGTCTTTTAGTAAATTTAATTTTCTAAGGCACTTAAAGATGCATCAAGATGCATCAAAATACGTATCTAAGTGGTAAAAGGTTAAATAAGTATCTAAGTGGTAAAGAGAAGTGGTAAAGTGTTAAATACGTATCAAAGTGGTAAAGGGTAAAATACTTATCAAATTGGTAAAGGGTTAAAACGTATCAAAGTGGTAAAGGGTTAAATACGTATCTAAGTGGTAAAGGGTTAAATAAGTATCAAAGTGGTAAAGGGTTAAATACACATCTTAGTGGTAAAGGGTTAAATACGTATCTAAGTGGAAGGGTTTAATATGTATCAAAGTGCATGGTAAAAGGTTAAATATGTATCAAAGTGGTAAAGGGTTAAATACGTATCAAAGTGGTAAAGAGTTAAATATGTATCAAAGTGGTTAAGGGTTAAATATGTATCAAAGTGGTAAAGGGTTAAATATGTATCAAAGTGGTAAAGGGTTAAATATGTATCAAAGTGGTAAAGGGTTAAACATGTATCAAAGTGGTAAAGGGTTAAATAGGTATCAGTGGTTAAGGGTTAAATATGTATCAAAGTGGTTAAGGGTTAAATATGTATCAAAGTGGTAAAGGGTTAAATATGTATCAAAGTGGTTAAGGGTTAAGCGCAATTTATGACTCAGCATGATGCTGATGAGCATGATTTTTTGCTGCTGATTTACAGACTTTTTCGGCGTAGCTGTATTAAGCCAGCTTTTCACCTTACCTGACCTTTGTAAGTGTCCAATTAAACTCAAATAAAATTTCCCGCGGCTAGGTACAAATGAATACACTTCATTTATTTCATTGGCTGATTTGAGTATACCACCAGAACATTGGGAACATATCCGCGTCTTTGTATCACTGTTTTACTGCATGAAACAATTTTATCTCTAATGAAAGGCTTAATAGATAGAACAGTTTTACACTCAATTCTCGACATCAATACAGTTTGTGCGTGCACCTTTTATTTTCAGAGGATTGTCAGCGCAAACGCGTTTATACTTAAAGGCTTAATGTTCTCATATTTAGTACTTACTTCCATATTTCTGTCAACATGTTAGCATGTAAAAGTATAAAGGGCAGTGGAAGCGAGGCCTCACTTTAATGCATTGCATTTCAACCCGCGAGGTATCGGGTCAATTCGCGGCCAGTGTGTGAATGTCAGAGTTTATATACAGGTTATCACCGGAGTTCGCGGCCAGTAAAATAATCGTTATATAACAAAGACGCTATCCGTGAACTAGGTGACCTGGAATTTTCTTTCGACCAGAAATATGTTAAATGAAGATATTCAGCAATATAATTATGGTATGTCAATAATAGATTCTTAATGTGTTTTCAACAATACAATGATACATATTATTTTTGATTAATTTAACAATAATTATTCAACCATATTGACTAATGTATTAAGCATGAGCGCGATGATTCTCGATACTGTTTATAATCGAATCAAATAGCAATGCCTGACAAACCACTAAAACAGATTTGTTCGAAGAATGCGCCTATAAATACGGATACTTCGCGTGTGGCCGGTTGACTCACATGTTTTAATTTCACTTCCATTCTTCTTTTGGTTTTCTGTTTTGTATCTATAGGTTTATGACCAGCAATATATAATAATGTAAAATAAGCCGCGTAAACTCCGCGTAACATCCCGTACTGCGTGTGATGCAGCTAAGAACTGCACAGAAAAAGACATTCGCTATCCTTGATCTCATTCATTGAACTATCAACGCCGTATATCTTTTTTAAAGATATTTCTTGTCAAACCTACCCCAATTTTCAACATACATAAACAAGAAAGTGGCCAGCATTCAGAAAGCACTAAATTATTGTTTACTTTTCCACAACATACCACCAGTAAACCATTCATAACTCAACCTTGGCCCAACAACTTTCAGCAATAGGGAGGACCCTTTGGTAAACCATGCATAACTCAAGATAGGCCTTACATCTATCAGTGATAGGGAAGGACCTCCCGTAAACCATTCATAACTCAAGATAGGCCTAACATCTATCAGTGATAGGGAAGGGCCTCCCGTAAACAGTTCATAACTCAAGATAGGCCTAACATCTATCAGTGATAGGGAAGGACCTCCCGTAAACCATTAATAACTCAAGATAGGCCTAACATCTATCAGTGATAGGGAAGGACCTCCCGTAAACCATTCATAACTCAAGATAGGCCTAACATCTATCAGTGATAGGGAAGGACCTCCCGTAAACCATTCATAACTCAAGATAGGCCTAACATCTATCAGTGATAGGGAAGGACCTCCCGTAAACCATTAATAACTCAAGATAGGCCTAACATCTATCAGTGATAGGGAAGGACCTCCCGTAAACCATTAATAACTCAAGATAGGCCTTACATCTATCAGTGATAGGGAAGGACCTCCTGTAAACCATTAATAACTCAAGATAGGCCTAACATCTATCAGTGATAGGGAAGGACCTCCCGTAAACCATTCATAACTCAAGATATGCCTAACATCTATCAGTGATAGGGAAGGACCTCCCATAAACCATTCATAACTCAAGATAGGCCTAACATCTATCAGTGATAGGGAAGGACCTCCTGTAAACCATTAATAACTCAAGATAGGCCTAACATCTATCAGTGATAGGGAAGGACCTCCCGTAAACCATTTATAACTCAAGATAGGCCTAACATCTATCAGTGATAGGGAAGGACCTCCCGTAAACCATTCATAACTCAAGATAGGCCTAACATCTATCAGTGATAGGGAAGGACCTCCCGTAAACCATTCATAACTCAACATTGGCCTAACATCTATCAGTGATAGGAATGGACCTCCATCATGATACTTATTGACAGGCCTGTACAGTAAGTCAATTGGTCGAGGTCAAATGTTTAAATACACCACTAGATAGTATGTAAGTGATTGTACATGACAGTTTGTCCTTCCTAGTACGTTTAAAGCTAAATGTCGGTTATGAAATGTAAACAACAATAATACATTTCATACACACTGGACATACAAAGATAACAAAGAGCTTTTTGTAATCTTTATAATCCCCAAAATAACAAAATATACAGTTTAATATAATTGTGTGCCTTATTACATCTCACAAATCTTTCATTATGCATCACTGTAGTTTATCACTGTAGCACAATAGGCTAAACTCACTACTACTTCTCAGTTGTGGCAATGTTGGACAAACAGTTATTAACAATGCCAAATATACACAAAATGAACCATCTGCTGGACCAGCAGAAGATAAGCCTCATAATACAATGTGGTCCTTTATGATTGACAATGAAACTATTGCCAAACTATGAGGAACAGTCTATTCAAAGCTTTGGGGATTTAAAGTTGCTAAATCAAGAAGCTCCTAATGTCAAACTTGGCCCAGAATTATTTCTACAACATTAAAGTGTAAAAACAATTAAACCTGATAGCGTAATTTTTTTTTAAATAACGATAAAAGAAAATACAGTCAAAGCCACATACCTTGAAATGAAGTACATGTTAATCAATACCTATAGATGCAATTTGAAAGTGTGCAAAATTGTCATTAAATCTAAAGCCTCGTTAGCAAGTAATTTATTATTCTTTTAAATTTTAAAACCGAAAGAAGGATTTCTTGACGTAAAGGTACATTTTGACAAACGCAATCATTTTTTAAGTTTTAAAGCGCATAAAGACGGATTTCTACATTGTAACCATTAGATATATTCTGATTGAGATAGATAAAATTAAATCTATAGCTTTATGCAAGTAATATATTATTTTTCTAACTGTACCGCTTTTAAAACCGATAGTAGGATTTCTAGACTTATACGTCCATTTCGACAAACTCGATTATTTTTAAGTTTTAAAGCGCAAAAGAGACAGATTTCTACCTTGTAACCACCAGATATAATCTAATTGGCATAGATAAAATATGTTTCTTATGTATACTTAAATTTACTGTGCCATTTATTTCATTTCAAGGTGTGTGACTTTAAATTTAATAACCATTTAACAACTCAATGGATTCAAAATTACACACCAGAGCCATGCAGAATGCAGAAGCTTGTTCAACAATTTTCTATGCCTATTAACAGCAGAATAAATGTGATGCTTTTCTTCTAATATTCTGCAACTTCCAGAATGTTTTGTTAGTCTGATCATTCATACTTAATCAAAAATTATCCCAATGAAACTGCAATAGCATGCACACAAGTACACACCACAGAATACTCCAAAACACAAAATGTATGGATGATAAGTAAAAAGGTAATTCTATAAAATTTCAAACAAAACACCTTTTAATACTCCAAACACACCAAATTACGCATCAAGTAGTAAAAGTATTCATCCAACACTAGAAATTATACACCACAAAACACTCCAATACATCCAAAGACACCACATAGATTGGTCAAAAGTCTCTGTTGACACTGGGTTCTTGATCAATACAAGTCCGTCCTAGTACTATAACCTATACATCAATATTATATCTTTGTCTTGTAACCGACTTGACAGTCAAATGGTCATTTGCCTCAACAAAAGGAAACATGACTTGTTTGCTGTATCTTGAATGGAAACCTTATTTCCCAATAGTTGGAATTTGTGTACAGAGTTTTAAATTTATAATTGGGTGAAAGGATTTATACTGCTTGCAATATAATTTGATATTCCAACATTATAATTTATTTGTGAAAAAATAAAAGCTTTCTTAAGACATAATTTTTAAAACTTGAATCTCTAAATGTAATCTTCAAAGGCTTGGTTTTGCCATCTACAATATGATGTTTCTACTTCGATTAATGCAATGGGCAAAATATTCAACCTATTTCATTGGCAAATAACATCAATTGACAACAATGTCTGCATGGTAAATGCCATGTTCATAATGTTATGGCAACTTTAGATAAATAATCTTCTTTAAAATAACTTAAGCACCTAGCACCTAACACAACAATTAATCAACATGTGTCACAAAGAGCAGGTGTTCCTGGAAGGTAAATGTAAGTATCTTTAGAATTGCATGTCATTGATAATATTGACATTGTAACTTAATCAATATCTGAAAGCCACAATATTTTTCCCTACAGCCACCCATAAATCCCTGAACCCTTAATTTCTTTGTTTTCACCTGATGCCTGCTGTTATGTTGGATATTTCAGAGAAATAGAAATCCAATGCCACATGCAGAGGGCAATAATTGTTGATGCAAATGTAAGACTTCTCATTTCCCTCAGTATCACATCAAAGACTGATATTAGATTTCCAAATCAATCCCATATTCTTTGGATCAATAAAATCTAGCAAGGCTCCACAAGGACACACCCTGGCTAGCTTTTGGAAAAATCCACTAATCTGCTGGTACAAACTAAGAGGAGACATATCATACCATGTTATCCTTTTTTTGAATAGGACTAAAATTGGTGGATAAAATGTGTCAGTATTGTTTTTTCATGTGTTTTTTTCATGTAAAAAAAGTTTTTGTCTATTTATAGCAAACAGCAGGAAAAGTCAGTAACAACGTTACAACAAAGCCATGCTCTGTGAAAATCAGACTTAATACATGTGCATAAAATATGTTGTCCTCCTAGATTAGCCTATGCTGTTGGCATATTTTAATTGAATTTCAAGGGAAGTTGTGCTTTCCTTACCGTTCTTTGAATGAAATGGATGTTTGTGTATATAGAGAATACTATGTTAGTGTGATTGTGTACTTAAATTTATCCCACGAGTGAAGAAAGGTTTACATGGCGAGGCTTGCCGAGCCTTGTAAGCCTTCCTTACACGAGTGGGATAAATTTAAGTACACAATCACACTAACATAGTATTCTATTTAACCTACAATATTGTTTTATTTAATTTATTCCTAAAATGAAAGCAAAAACACATTAAATTAACTGAATCTTACATTGCCTAGTAATATTTATTGTGATCTTTGCTGTTTACGGAAATCGAAATAGTCCATAAGAATTCCATGCAAAAGAAAAGTAACGAGACAAAATATCGCTATACGCCCCGATTCAAATTTAATCAGCGTTCCAAATGTAACACACTCAAGTAGAACACAGACGGTTGTGTTCAAATTGCAATTCTTGTTTCACCACTGTAAAAAACCAAAAAACAAACATGGCTCCCGCCATTTTGAAATTTACAAAATGTGTAGACACATACCGTGGCTATGTGAAGCATGATTCAGCATTTATTCCCGCCGATATTGTTAATTTTTTTAGTCTTTAAACAACTCTTCTTTTTACACACTTTATACTTACTTACATAAAAGTATTGTTCTACTCACCGAAGTTGTATAATAACCACGTCCATGTTTATTTTCGTAATGTTTAATTTGCTTCCATGACGAGTTAAAATTCTAGACAAATTTCTTCATCGCCATCCATCTTTTCCATTTTAAAGCACTGGATGTAAACAGGCAATTCTAAGTGGATAGACATTCTTTGATAGACTGACAAAGGAACGACTAAACCATCAAAGAAATTACCATTTTAATTCGACATCGATTTCCTTCGAAAAGTTAAAGAACAATTCACTGACACTTTTCTTAAATTTAATCCATCGATTGTTAAACAAAACATCGCGTTATTCGAGTAATTTTAACTAAATCGAAAATGCAGTCTGACCAGTTTCATTCCAGTTTTATATCCTAACACTTTGTTTTTCACATTCATAATATTATAATAATCCATCGTAAACACACACACTCGTAAACTCGTTAAACGACTGCGTACCCAATGACCTAAATGACGCAATCAGGGGTGAAAGGCCAAAAAAAAAACTAGTCCCTACGTAATGTTCTTAAAATAAGTGTGGAAGAAACCTGATCTAAAAATAACAGTGGAGAAAACCTTATCTTTTCTTTATGAGTCGTATTTGTTCTATAAAATCATTTAGCTGTAGGATAAAAATTAGTTTCACTTAGTTAAGCATGATATTGCATATAGTTTACTAATTATGCAAGTATAAAATACAAATGCACTTGTACATGTATATAACTAAAGACATAAAAAGTAATCAGTGTTTTTTTGCTTGTGTCGTTTGTTTATTTGAATGAGAATGATAAATCAGCTGACCAACCATCTAAAGAGTGGTCATCTTATGCAGCCACCTGCCTTAACCCTTTCCCTCAAACAAAGTGAAAATGATTTTTGCAACCAGCATAAAACCAGAATAGCCTGCGAGCCACTCGCAGTCTGTTCAGGTTTTATGTTGTTTGCTGCTCATCAGTTGGGTTGGAAATGAAGCCTTTAAAACTTGAATCTAGTAAGAAAGGTCTTTAACAAAATTCAACTTTCTATGGGACTACAGATGTGTCAAAATATGTATCTATGTGGTAAAGGGTTAAGCCGCCACTTTGACCACTTCCCTAGATTGGCTGCTTAACACAGATTACACTGTATGCAATTAACTATAAAATGGTAGACATCATAGTCTTTTTATCTGCCAAACCAGGACCTAATCAAACAATATTAGATTTACTTTGGATTCTGGATTGAAAAATACGTACAAGCAAAACCATTCCACATACTGAGTGCCACTGAAAGCCACAAAGCTGTATAAGCAAGGTTCACACATCTGCTGATGAACCTTTCTGGCTTTGAATGTGCAAATTGCTTCTTAATATTCTAATATCAAAATATTTACATGCTGGTTCCAGAACTACTCAAGTTATCAAAGAGCAATAGAGATTACATGAATATACTTCCTAATGCTTCAGAGGTAATAAGCTGCTTTTCTGTACCAATTTCCACAGAAGTTTTCTGAGAAATGAAGAATTATAATAGCCTGTTAGATACATCTGCCATGAATTATAGACTATGAGTTTATGTTCAAAAGACACAAATGTACAGCATTTTAATAACCATGACTAAAACAGTCATAACCGTCATGTCAGGTATGTTCAAGGGCAAATAACTCATGAATGTCAGCTTTGTTCAAGGGCAAATAATTAATGGATCACTGGGAATGAAGTGTCTTTCACATACACTCTTTATGGTGATGACATACCTGAAGTTTCAATTTAATATCTTGAGAAATGTGGCAGGTGCTAGGTGACCAAACTTATAACATTTTTTGCGAACAAGCCAACAAAAATTTTCACAAACAGGGTAGATCCAAAATATCCCATCTAAATCTGTGTATACAGTGTTAAGCAGGTGTATTAAATTTAAGGAATTGGTCCATCACATCAGTATAGTTACATATTTGCATATGATATAGCGCTTGTAATTCCAAGAATAAAAGGAGACTTTCACTGCTTTGGCATATTGTAAAATCATTATTATTTGCATAACATTATTTTGTTTATATTGTGTTTTGACTGATCCCTGATCTAAAGATCAAAACAAAAAATTATTCCAAAAGTTAAATTTTTTTTTTTTGGGGGGGGGGGGGGGAGGGGGAGGTTGACCGAATTACTTTAGACATGAAAGACACTAAATACAATGTAATACACACAAATTTGGTGTTTGTATTGCAATCCATATATAAAGATACTACACAAATGGGGGTAAATTTCTGTTTATAATAATTATAATAATAAACACTGATAATAATAATGGTGATGGGGTGATGATGGCAATAAGGATAATAACAAGAGCACCGCAGAACGGGTGCCAACGCTCCGCTGCGGGTTAATTTTTTAATAAATGAAAGCTTGTCAGAATTGTGTTTTTAGAGGTCACAGTGACCTTGACCTTTGACCTAGTGATCCAAAAATGGGTGTGGCATGTAAAACTCATCAAGGGGCACTTACATATGAAGTTTCAAAGTTGTAGGTGGAAGCACTTTGATTTTAGAGCCAATGTTCAAAACCTTAACAAAATGTTAAGGTTTTAGCACGACGTCGACGGCGGACAACACGACAATGGACACGACAAGCTGGCTATGACAAAACCTCGGGTTTTTTCCGAAAACAGTCGAGCTAATAATAATAATAAGAGCAGGTGTTCCTGGAAGGTAAATGTAAGTATCTTTAGAATTGCATGTCATTGATAATATTGACATTGTAACTTAATCAATATCTGAAAGCCACAATATTTTTCCCTACAGCCACCCATAAATCCCTGAACCCTTAATTTCTTTGTTTTCACCTGATGCCTGCTGTTATGTTGGATATTTCAGAGAAATAGAAATCCAATGCCACATGCAGAGGGCAATAATTGTTGATGCAAATGTAAGACTTCTCATTTCCCTCAGTATCACATCAAAGACTGATATTAGATTTCCAAATCAATCCCATATTCTTTGGATCAATAAAATCTAGCAAGGCTCCACAAGGACACACCCTGGCTAGCTTTTGGAAAAATCCACTAATCTGCTGGTACAAACTAAGAGGAGACATATCATACCATGTTATCCTTTTTTTGAATAGGACTAAAATTGGTGGATAAAATGTGTCAGTATTGTTTTTTCATGTGTTTTTTTCATGTAAAAAAAGTTTTTGTCTATTTATAGCAAACAGCAGGAAAAGTCAGTAACAACGTTACAACAAAGCCATGCTCTTTGAAAATCAGACTTAATACATGTGCATAAAATATGTTGTCCTCCTAGATTAGCCTATGCTGTTGGCATATTTTAATTGAATTTCAAGGGAAGTTGTGCTTTCCTTACCGTTCTTTGAATGAAATGGATGTTTGTGTATATAGAGAATACTATGTTAGTGTGATTGTGTACTTAAATTTATCCCACGAGTGAAGAAAGGTTTAATCAAACAATATTAGATTTACTTTGGATTCTGGATTGAAAAATACGTACAAGCAAAACCATTCCACATACTGAGTGCCACTGAAAGCCACAAAGCTGTATAAGCAAGGTTCACACATCTGCTGATGAACCTTTCTGGCTTTGAATGTGCAAATTGCTTCTTAATATTCTAATATCAAAATATTTACATGCTGGTTCCAGAACTACTCAAGTTATCAAAGAGCAATAGAGATTACATGAATATACTTCCTAATGCTTCAGAGGTAATAAGCTGCTTTTCTGTACCAATTTCCACAGAAGTTTTCTGAGAAATGAAGAATTATAATAGCCTGTTAGATACATCTGCCATGAATTATAGACTATGAGTTTATGTTCAAAAGACACAAATGTACAGCATTTTAATAACCATGACTAAAACAGTCATAACCGTCATGTCAGGTATGTTCAAGGGCAAATAACTCATGAATGTCAGCTTTGTTCAAGGGCAAATAATTAATGGATCACTGGGAATGAAGTGTCTTTCACATACACTCTTTATGGTGATGACATACCTGAAGTTTCAATTTAATATCTTGAGAAATGTGGCAGGTGCTAGGTGACCAAACTTATAACATTTTTTGCGAACAAGCCAACAAAAATTTTCACAAACAGGGTAGATCCAAAATATCCCATCTAAATCTGTGTATACAGTGTTAAGCAGGTGTATTAAATTTAAGGAATTGGTCCATCACATCAGTATAGTTACATATTTGCATATGATATAGCGCTTGTAATTCCAAGAATAAAAGGAGACTTTCACTGCTTTGGCATATTGTAAAATCATTATTATTTGCATAACATTATTTTGTTTATATTGTGTTTTGACTGATCCCTGATCTAAAGATCAAAACAAAAAATTATTCCAAAAGTTAAATTATTTTTTTTTGGGGGGGGGGGGGGGAGGGGGAGGTTGACCGAATTACTTTAGACATGAAAGACACTAAATACAATGTAATACACACAAATTTGGTGTTTGTATTGCAATCCATATATAAAGATACTACACAAATGGGGGTAAATTTCTGTTTATAATAATTATAATAATAAACACTGATAATAATAATGGTGATGGGGTGATGATGGCAATAAGGATAATAACAAGAGCACCGCAGAACGGGTGCCAACGCTCCGCTGCGGGTTAATTTTTTAATAAATGAAAGCTTGTCAGAATTGTCTTTTTAGAGGTCACAGTGACCTTGACCTTTGACCTAGTGATCCAAAAATGGGTGTGGCATGTAAAACTCATCAAGGGGCACTTACATATGAAGTTTCAAAGTTGTAGGTGGAAGCACTTTGATTTTAGAGCCAATGTTCAAAACCTTAACAAAATGTTAAGGTTTTAGCACGACGTCGACGGCGGACAACACGACAATGGACACGACAAGCTGGCTATGACAAAACCTCGGGTTTTTTCCGAAAACAGTCGAGCTAATAATAATAACAAGCAAATTCATTGAATTGATATCCCCCGCCAATATACTTCTGGACACAAAAGTTTTCTGGACGGATGAACAATGCCAACGTGCATCATCCTCTTATCCATATATATACTCATACCAAGTTTCAATGAAATCCGTCAAAGTCAAAGCACTTCCAAGATATGGCTACGGACACACACAAAAAGCTTTTTTTTTCAAGAATTACAAAGGGCCATAACTCCTATATTATCCAATGGTGTACAATGCAATTTTGCGTGCATCATCCTCTTATCCATATATATATATACTCATACCAAGTTTCAATGAAATCCGCCAAAGCACTTCCAAGATAAGGCTCCGGACACAAAAAAGCATTTTTTGTCAAGATACAAAGGGCCATAACTCTGTTATGAACAGATGATGTACAATGCCATTTGGCGTGCATCATCCTCTTATCCATATATATTTTCATACCAAGTTTCAATGAAATCCGCCAAAAAACTTCCAAGATATGGCTCTGGACACAAAAGTGCCGGACGGACGGACGGAAGGATGGACAACGCCAAAACAATTATCCCTCCGCCTATGGCGGAGGATAATAATAACGATGATGGTGATGGTGATGATAATGATGACTACCAATGAACATTAAGGTCCCATTGGCCACCATGCACTGGTGCATTTGTATTTAAAAAAAACTATTTTTTTTGGCGAAAACCTGGGCAGCCAGGGTAAATTTGACCTACTTTGGCATGAAATGAAATATTTTTCCTGATAAGTCACAGGGGCAGATCAGCACATAAGGTAGTCGTGAAGACTCAGCCATGACCTGTTAATAAACTCTGACATACACACACGGAGGTATGTTACGCTATGTATTCAGCTGACACTTGACATTTTCCATGAAAAGCACATCAGTAAATGACCAAAGCATATTCTTCTGGAATCTTTGAATTTACATGTCAATTAATTGTCATTTTAGTATTAAAAAAACATGAAATTTCATGGTGACGAATATAAATGATTTTTCAGTATCAAGACAAGTCACATGGTCTCATTAAGTCAAGGAATATGTGTGATGTCTCCTTAACATATCTTTATGAGATACAACAGTTTTACAGTCAGCCCTTGATGTATCTTTAAGTAGAAGCAACAAAAGAACACAACACAACACCACAGACTTACAGCTGACATCTTTAACAACTGAACACAGGCAGCAGTGGTGGAGAAAAAGAAACTCAAGAAATCAACATCATATTGTGTACCCAAAAGTACTCATTGCCCTTGCTCTGTGAAAGGGGGTTAAATGCATGTGCGTTAAGTGCCATCCCAGATTAGCCTGTGAAGTCTGCACAGACTAATCAGGAACAACACTTTCAGCTTTTATGATAATTTTCGTTCCACAAGTCTCTTCTTCCTGCGGACAGCACAGGTTAATCTGGGGCGACACTTTACACATATGCATTAATGATTAAACCCTCTTTTCACAGAGTGCGGCTCAAATATAATATATCAGGCTTTTCCTCCAGCGGTTTTAGCGCAGAAACACCGCCGTGCCTTTATTTCCTGTTTACTATTTTAGTTAAAAGCCATTTCTAAAATAAATTATAACAGCTGATGAAGAATACATAAAATATTGCCACAAACATTTGGAACTTAATTGTATACGTATTTCAATAACAAAATCAGGATTGTAAACATTCAACATGAGCATGGTCAACAGAACGTAGAATAGAGCAAAGAGGTATACAATATCTGAAAACTTCAACTAAACCATGCTCTTGGAAAACCGGGTTTAATGCGTGATTGCATGTGAGGAAAGTATTGTCCCAGAGTAGCCTGTTCAGTCCGCAAAGGCTTATTAAGGACAACACTTCCGCCTAAACTGGATTTTCATTTAGAAGAAACCTCCTTTAAACAAAAAATGCCATTTAAGGGGAAAACATGTCGTCCCTGATTAGCCTGTGTGGACTGTACATGTTTGTCTGGGACAACAATTTACGCACATGCATTAAGTCCAGTTTTCTCAGAACAAGACTCCTATAATAACCACAGGGCTCACCTTTAAATACATCCAGATCCCTGTCAGCTGACGATCTGCTTGGTCTGCGCATCACGATGGGCGAGTCAGACCCAGTGGGAGGGACCAACTCCTGGGGCATAGCTGATCCCTCGCTCATAGTTGAACCCAGGGGCAAAGTTGCCTTCTCAGGTGCAAGTGACCCCACTTCAGGTGACACTGACCCTTGGGATATTGGCTCCCCTCCTGATCCTTTAGGTGAAGTTGACCTCTCTACAGGTTTACTTTCGTCTACACTATCGCCTGTATTTCCAGGATTATCAACTGTCTTACATATTTCTTCAATCGACTTGTCTTCAGTTACCGCTTCTATCATGTAGGCTTCACTGGTTTCATCAGAGTGTTCAGTATCTTTGTTAGCACTATCTCCACTTAACGCTTTCATACTAGCACTTCCATCTACTGGCTTCCTTTGACGAAACGGTTTTGAGTTCACTTGAGGCTTTTCCATGCCTGCGTCTTTGACAGAATCACTTGCCCCTATCACAGCCTGTACTGGAATGGAAGACTCTGGAATGCTTGAACTAGGTTGATCTATCACAGTTCTTTGTTTGCCATCATCGCTTGCAACAGACTGAGGTTCAGTTTCCGCTTTATCCATTTCTGCACCAATTATCACAGCAGCCTCACTTTTGTCCTTACATTCACCACTGTTTGTGTCTTGTGCTTTTTCTTCATCAGATTCTTGCACTTTAGATATTTCTGGTTCAGTGTCTGTGACCTTGACTTTAGCTCCCTTGCCTTGTTTGCTGACTGCATCATATTCAGCAAGTGTGTCAGTTAGTGATGAGCCATCCCTGGATTTGCGTTTGGAATCCTTAAAATAAAATCATAAAGGAGTAAATTGTTTGTAATCTTGTTGTATTTCCACAATAATTTTACACATATGAATATTGTTATTTCAATTGATATACCAAGGGTCTCATACCCATATGTTAAAAAAGTTGAATAAAGTTGAAAGTGCATGGAGACCTTAAGTTCAACATATGACCCTCTCACTGGGCAAATGGGGCTTAATGCATATGTGTGAATTGGCGTTCTAGATTAGCTTTTGCAATCTGCACAGGCTAATCTGGAATGATACTTTCTGGTTTAACCCTTTGCATGCTGGGAAATTTGTCGTCTGCTTAAATGTCGTCTGCTGAATTTCTAAAATTAGCATTTTCTTTGATTTTTTTCAAAGAATACTATCAGAATAGCAAACAGTTTGGATCCTGATGAGACGCCACGTTCTGTGGCGTCTCATCTGGATCCAAACTGTTTGCAAAGGCCTTCAAAATTCGGTTCCCGCACTGAAAGGGTTAACTTAATTTCAGATTAGAAGAGACTTGGGATGACAATTTATGCACATGCATTCAGCCCTGTTTCCAACAGGCAGGCACAAATGTAAATTTTCAGTTCTTTTATTTGAAGTTAACTCTCTAACATAAATAAATAACATGCTGCCGATTTTGCAAATAGAATACATGGGAAAAAACTCTGGAACCCATTATGCAACAGTTGTTTACTTCCCTTTTAACACTTTACATTGAATTTATTAGAAGACCACATTATAATAATGATAACGTATGCAATACTCAACATAAATAACCCTATATTAATATAAAACTATCAGTCCGAAAAATTAATATAAATGTCTAAAGCATGCTTTTATCAAAACACCAAGTCCCACTAATGCAAGTCAATTTGACCAAAAAAAGCTGAACTATTTACATGTTCTTATATAAAAATTAAATTGTAAATGTAGTACATACAGTTCCTAAAAAACGAAAACAAATCCAGCAATTTCCAAACATGGCTTAATGACACTTATGTTCACATAATTACAGAATGATGTAGATGTTTGTTCCAAAGTTTGATTTAAACTTAAATTTCCGTTTAAAACCAAATACCTTCCTGTTTTTGTTTTTTTTGCAGTATTTTATGACGTGGGACAAAACTTTAGCAATGTGCTATCATTCATTACTATAACAATCTTGGTCCTATGATAACAAAGCTTCAAATCTCAAATTAGCTTTGCTTTGAGCAAATAGTGCTTAATACATGTGCATAAAGTGTCGACCCATATTAGCCTATGCACTTCACACAGGCTAATTAGGGACGACACATTCCGCCTAAACTGGATTTTGCCACGAAGAGACTTCCTTTACATGAACAATACCATAAAAGCGAAAAGTGTCGTCTCTGATTCGCCTGTGTGTAATGCAGGGGAAAATCTGGGACTGCAACACTTCAAAGCATTCATTCAAACTGGTTGTCCCAGAACTTGCAATAATCATGCAAAGAAATTGTTTGTAGAAAAAGGGGCTTTGAATGTGTGAATTGTTACTTAAGCATGTCCATTGAAACTGAAGAATGTTTACTGTCAATTGAGAATATTCATGATCACCAAAAATTGTTCATATGTATAGTTGCTTTAACCATGAAACTATATACAGTTCGCCTTGGCGTTATGGATAAGGTGTACACCTAGCGATCGGAAGGTCATGGATTCGATCCCCACTTGGGGAGCTTTCTCTGGATCTTCCCCAAAGATAACAGGTACTGGTTATTGTCCCAGGAAATGGACTTGAGAACGTTTCTATAAGACTGAGGCTTTCAATGCAATTGAGCTAAAATAAATAGGTTTAAACTAAATACAATTCAATATGGTACCGAGAACTTGGTAAAATAATAGACAAACACATGCTTCTCCCCTTAACTATGAAAACAAACAAAGTATAAATGCAAAATAAATATATTGAAAGATTGTCAATAATTATTCCACAAACCCAAAACAGTATTACCTTTCTCTACAATCTTTCAAATGTTTCTGGAACATCAAATAACACATCATAACAAAATATGAATTCAGAATTAAGTTGAAATTCTTTCCAATATATTCAAAATTTCCTTGTGTCCTAAATACAAAATTGACAATCACAAAATATGACCCAATAAGTGATATAAAACATTAAACTGATAAACAGTTCAGTTTGAACACAGATTCACTTCAATATGTATGCATGCGCATGTATAAATGTAGACACAGTGTTTCGCATCACAGCCTTTTATTCTAGCCTTACAACAGAAAGATATTAAAATATCACCAGCTGTGCGTGAAATATTACATGTTGTTGTAATAGTTTTAACTAACATATGATTTATAGGATGTGAAAAAATCTGATGTTTTTATTTATCTAAAGTATAAAGCATAAGACATGAAATTAAAAAAACTTTGTTAAACTATAAGCAACTTTATATCATAGATAGTGCTCCATTTCAGTTGCCCCCACCCCCTATTTGAAGTCAACAAAATAACATTAAAATGCAATTGGCCACAAAGGATTCTCTCAATCCATCACACATTTCAATATCAGGGTTTTAGCATGTAACTGCTAACCAGTTACATTTTGATCTTAAAGTTCAGTCCATGTTATTTGTATGAATAAAATGTCTTCAATAATTATGCCTTTACACCCCCCCCCCCTCCCCTTACCCGCCCCTAACTGCCTCCTAACAAAAGTAATAATTATTTACAAAGAATGCATAGTAAAATGATCACATTAAAATTACACATTATGACAATTACTTCTAGTGTGCCTTCAAAAACTTTACCATTCTAATGTACAAGATAAATCAAACACACCACAAATCAAGGCATATTCTAAGCTATAATACATTTATCGTTAAGTAATATAAAAATGTAAACCCAAACATGCATCATCACACAATTATTGGTACACTAAAATTAATAAGACTTGTTCTAGAAAAACTGGGATTAATGCATGTGCATCGAGTGACGTCCTTGCGCAGTCTGCACCAGCTAATCTGGGAAAACTTTTTCCCGCCTAAAGTGGATTTTTGATAAGAGACTTCCTCTACTCCAAAATTACCATAAACGCGAAAAGCGTTCCTGATTTTCTTGTGCAAACTGCGCAGGCTAATCTGGGACAGGAATGAAGCCCAGTTTTCCCAGAAGAAGGCTCACACCATGGGGAGATAAAATGTGTCTTGTTCTGATAAAACTGGGCTTAATTCATGTGCGTAAAGTGTCGTCCCAGATTAGCTTGCGCAGTCCGCACAGGCTAATCAGGGATGACAATTTCCGCTTAAACTTGATTTTCGGTAAGAAGGGACTTCCTTCAAACTAAAAATACCATAAAAGCCGAAAGTGTCGTCCCTGATTAGCCTGTGCAGACTGCACAAGCTAATCTGGGACGACACTTTACGCACATGAATTAAGCCCAGTTTTCTCAGAACAAGACACAAATTAGGTATATTCATTATGAAAAACATGCAAGAAGGGACAAATTCAGGGGTTATCTAGTATCTATGACAGAAAACTTTTATCACACACTGTTGTTGTCAATATTCAAAAGAGCATCATGCAGGTGAATGGACACCTTTAAATATCTAAGGGCAATAACTCTACCCCCACCAATAATAGCAATATTCAGGGGACACAATTGTTGTACAGTGGCTACACAGATCATTGCACTTAATATAATCTAGACTGTACAATCACATGGATGCAATTCAATACCTCACTCGTTTGAATTTCCAGGCCTTCAAACTTGAACTGTAACGTAAACAGCTGCAGCTTGAGCAAACTTTCTTATTATATTTTTGGAGGTGACGCCAGCAACAGTCTAGCCATTAATATATGAATATGTTCAATAAAATTGAAATATTATACACTTATTTATGCTCTGTAAATAACATTAAAGAAGGTATTCCATGCTTTGACCACCTAATTTAGTGACCTCCCTTTACCGATTTTTGATACAGTCCTTGTTGCGCAAAACATTCACAAAATCACCATCTTTTGAAATTGAACATTACATTCAATTACACCTTAAAATTTGAATCAAATGCCAAATTTTTCATAAAAAAAACAAATATTAAAAACTTGTGTTGTTTTTTCTAACCTAATATTAAAACATTCTATGGGAAAAATGTACATCTGAAAAGCAAAGAAGCAAGAAGTTGAACAGTTTTACAATAATAATTTAATAAAAGGATCATAGTATAAATATGAACATATTAATTGCTGTCATTTGTCATTGAATCTTGCATTTTTGTCTATTATACTATATTTATAATGAAAATTAAGCTTATCAATTTAACTCTCCTCACACTTTGAAATATGAAGATATACAATATACAGAAATGGAATCCCTTAGCACTAAAGTGTGGGTGATTTTTTTTTGCTTACAAACAATCAAAAACATATTAAAAACATGACATTGAAAATGAAATTGATGAAAGCAAGAACATATAAGATAAACATTCTGAAAGAAACCAAATGCGGGGAAAACTTGTTAGAAAGAAGGCATATATCTGACACAGTTAAAAATAATAGAGGTGTTTAACTTTCCTTTGGAACAAACAATATTTTTGTATAATATTTGAGTATGATAGTATGATAGAAATTGAAGTTATAACAAGATTTCTTTGTTTAAACATCCTTTTTTTAAAAAGACAACGATGAAAAGAATTTTTTTTGTTTGCACCAGACAACAAGAGAAGACTTAATTTGTTTGGCAAGCCTATATACTTGACAATATGAATCGTGTTCTGAGAAAACTGGGCATAATGCCTGTGTGTAAAGTGTCATCCCAGATTAGCCTGTGCAGTCCACACAGGCTAATCAGGGACGATACTTTCTGCTTTTATGACATTTTTCGTTTAAATGAAGACTCTTCTTAGCAAAAATCCAATTTAGGCGGAAAGTGTCGTCCCTGATCTGGGACAACACTTTACGCACATGCATTATGCCCACTTTTCTCAGAACACGACTCATATGCTTGACAATATAACAACTCTATTATATGAGCCTTGTTCTGGGGAAACTAGGCTTAATGTATGTGCCTAATGTGTCTTCCCAGATAAGCCTCTGTGCTTGCACAGGCTAATCAGGGACAACACTTTCCGCTTGTATGATATTTTTCTTTCAAAGGAAGGCTTTTGTTAACAAAAATCCAGTTTTAGGGGAAAATGTCATCCCTGATGAGCTAATGCAGACTGTTCATCCTAATCTAGCACGACACTTGAAACGCGTGCATTCAGCCAAGTTTTCTCTAGGACGACACTTGAAACGCGGGCATTCAGCCAAGTTTTCTCTAGGACGACACTTGAAACGCGTGCATTCAGCCAAGTTTTCTCAAATAACTATACTGACCATTTGTTTGATCTTTTTCTCGATACCCAGCAATGCGGTTGCGGGGGAGGGTGGGGGAAAGTCAGGGGTGGGAGGTTGATGGTAGCCTGTGGGGGTTAGGGGGGTGTGGCCCGAGACACGACCCTTGCGAAAATCAAGGTGGAGAGGCTTTGAGTGACCTGGAACATGCATATTTCAAATTCGTGTTATATATCAGAAGAGGAACAGTACACAGTAGATCGCATTTTGCATTTAGCAACAGTTATACTGATCCTATAGAGGCGTTTCATTTATTAAGTTATAATCTCAGCTGAACAACTATACAAATTTTTTTTCCCTATATTTTGGTTGGAAGAAGAGAATGTTATGCATGTATACGAAGCTCAAATAATCAAACCTGACCATTCAAACTTAAATTCTAACAAATAAAGAAAATACAATTTATATAAATTTTCAGTGTTTTTTAATGTGGTTCATGTATGATGTTAGAAGCCTTAACATTTAAAACACATTCACATTACGAGAACTTGTTTCAGTTACAAATTCAACAAAAGATGTGTTTGTCAGAAACACAAGCCTCCTACTGCGCCGCTTTGATGATTTATTTACCGTATTTTACCATGCATAGCGCGCAGTTTTTTACCTTCAAATTTCAAAATAAAAATTCAGTGCGCGTAATACATTGACACAACGCTTTCCTGGTTGCTAAATTGCAAAAAATCCATTTCATAATGGTAAATCTTCACAATTGCCGCCATTTTTTTTTTATTGAAGAAAACTACACCCTATAATGTTATAGACTGAAGGGGCCGTTGTCGAAACAACAAATAGCGGGAAAGGTTAGGAATGAACGGGGTAGTAACAGTTTTGACAAAAATTAAAAGAGGAAATAAATGTCTTTGTTGGTGTTTTCACACTTCTTCATTGATTGTTCATTAAAAAAAATCGAGGTATATCGATCCCCGTGCGTCGCGGTAGTGTTTGTTAAAGTTTTTGTTGTCATGAAAACTTGTTGATTTACAACGCAAAACGTCTTATTTGAACTGAGGCTAATTATTTCAATCATATTTCTCAACTTCGCTTTTGCTTTATTTTGATAATTTAATCCAAAGTTTAATGTTAGCAATTCCGAAAATTTGCACTCTATGTGAATTAACAGTTTGACGTCATCAAAGGAAAGCCGCATCCTGTCTGCAGCAATAAAGCGACAAATTTCTCGCCGACAAAATTGGCTTCCTTTGTCTAGCAATCAACATGCCGAACCAATCGTGTTTTTGTTCCTCAATGGCAATCGTCCAATTAAATAATAACATGTGCAAAGCTCCGCCTTCGAACCTTTTGCAGAGAACGGAGGTGGAGTTCAACGGTTAATTGAGCAAGTGTTTTACGTAAGTTGAGTTCCGATTTGCCGAAATTACTCGGCCCTAAGCATTGAAACGACGAATACATTTATCAATGATTTTCCGATCTCTGCATTAATATGCTACTGTGCGGGTTTACTACGTAGGTTACAAACCAACAATAGATATATAGACTAGTTTTATTTTCTTTCAATAGAGACAAACAAATGATATTTGTCAAATGGCTTTACGCCGATAACACCAACTGTATGGAATTGAGCGTTCGGGTGTATTGTTTGTCTCACTATAAATACTTATTAACTAGACGCAGTGAAGGCGCGAAATACTGGGTCAAACTGGAATTAATGGGGAGCATCTCTTAATGGGGAAATATTAAAGGCGATGAGAAATAAAATGGGATCCACGGACGATTTGTGTAAAATTGGACATTGCAATGTTGCGGGTCTGCAGAAGATGTCATACGATGTTGTGAGCGGCAGGTAATGAAAATGTTACACTGTTAAAGTGTGAGGAATAGGTAATAGTGGTTCGAATTTAATGCGCAGGGGTCTTGAAAAAACACGTGCAGTGGGCGGCAATAAGGACGTATCAGTGTTCTCCAGAGAATAATCTTAAAAATTGTCGAAAATATAGTGCTATGCAACCAACCCTCCTGATCGTATAAACACTCCCTACTTTAAAACAAAAAAATAAGCCCCCGAAAAACTCAGATTAAATGATTGCGCAATATAAAAATGGCGGCCATTTTCGGCCAAATTTTCAGGTTTTTGGTCTTGAATTCTTTTTTTCCTCCATTTTGGCTTTAAAAAATCGCATGCGCGTTATACATGGTAGCGCGCTATACATGGTAAAATACGGTATTTATTTTTTATCATTTGGCAGGTTCAGATAATTATCTCTCTTTAAAGCTTATTACTTCCCTTGAATTTGTTTTTTTTTTACCTTTGACATTGAAGGTCAGGATGACCTTGACCTTTCACCACTCAAAATGTGCAGCTCCATGAGATATACATGCATGCCAAATATCAAGTTGCTATCATCAATATTGCAAAAGTTATGGCCAATGTTAAAGTTTTAATTAAAGTTTTGGGACACACTTAGTGACACACACACACACACACACATACAATGACAGACAGGCCAAAATCAATATACCCCCAATCATTCAATCTAGGGGCATAAAAAGAACAAAATATATAATTATTAAACAAAAGTTCACTTACTCATGTGACCAATACCTTTTTCAAGGTCAACACTTCTGTCCGTCAAAGCGGGTAGTGTAGCCTTTTTTGTAGCAGCAGATGACACTGACGACGCTTTTTCAGTTGCCTTTCCTGACTGGCTTACCTCATCAATAGATGAATAAAGCAGGGAACACTCAGACCCCTCGGAAGGACTGTTCTCAGAAATCTCACAATAGTCATGTTCTTTCATGATGTCTGCTGAACCATCAAGCTCATCCCCACATCCTGACATTGGCATGTAGGCAGTTTCATCAGCAGCTTCGACAGACGCACATTTAGAGCTCTCCACTGTTTTCTTTTGTTTCCCATCTTCTGCCAAAGTTGAAGGCACGACATACTCATCACCAGTGGCACTTAAAGCTTCTTTGTTGGAGTCCTTGTGCATTTTAGTGGTTAAATTTGGGAAAAGAATGCCATAATTGTCAACTTTTGTTTCTGTTGTACTATCTTCTTTAGAATGGACCTGAGGTTTCACTTCAGACACTGGACGTGATTTTGGTTTGTTCATTTGTAAATTCACACTCTTTACAGCAGTTTTGCAAGTTTTAGGGTTAGCTGAGCATTCAAGAGTGTCAGATAATTTAGATTCGCAATGTGTTCCATCTTGACAATCAGTATAAGAAGGTTTTGTTGCATCAGTTGCCTTAGTAGAACTACTATCACAGCTGTCATCAATACTGAAATGTGATTGGTCAGAATGCTGGGTGGAATGCTGGGAAGCAGGAACTGCTGAGTCAGCCATGACAGGAAGTGATACATTTTGATTGGGTGGTGGGGAATGTTGTACCATTGAAGTCTCTGACGAAGCAATTTTCAGATCAAGATGTGGAGCCACTGGCTTGGTTTTTCTTGGAGGCTTTTTTGGAATGTTCTACAATGATATCCATTCGTGCAAAAAGTGCTATGGTAAAGAAAAAGCCATAAAGGTTAACATTTGCAGAATTGAGAACGTGATACTTTAAACATGAATATGAATCTACTGTTAAATAAATCAATTAAATGTCCGCACAATTTATTTGTAGATTTTGTTGCTGTTGTTTATTGTCCAATACATTTTATTTGTCTTGTATACACTTAAGCATATATTTGTTAACATGGGACTATTTTTTCACCTAATCGCCATATTATTATTAATGAAATTTTAATTATCTAAATGTCAACCTATTTACACCAATAGAAGAACCATAAAAAATAAATTTCCATTACAATAATTTAGTGGTAAAAAAGTTGCATCAGTTATGGTGAAATAATTTGTTTTGAAATACATGTATTGAATACTTCCTCCACTCACCGATTTTGATTTCTCCACAGCTTTATCTGAAATTTTGAGAAAACATCAATATATGTGCATGACACATTTTTCTATAATAAAAATTTTCATTAGTAAAAGTGAAAAAAAAAACCTTCATACAAGCTACTTGTAAAAAATCAGTTAATAAATCCTAATTAAATTATAACAGTTATGGTCATTTCACTTCCTTTAACCCTTTTCCACCCAGAAGCAAAGTGAAAATGGTCATGTGCAAACAGCATAAAACCAAAACAGACTGCGAGTAACTCACAATACTGTTCAGGTTTTTATGCTGTTTGCTGCTCATCAGTATCTAAGGGTTGGAACTGAAACCTTTAAAACTTGGGTCTAGAAAGAAAGGCCTTAAATTAAATGTACCTTTCTAAGGGCTACAATTAACAAACACAACACAATTTGTATCTAAGTGGTAAAGGGTTAAAACTGTACATACATTTCAGCTATGCAAAGACTAACCTGACATCCAGGCCCTCAATAAACATTAAGTTGCACTTGAAAAAAATGTGCTTGAATAATTTCAAATATTTGGATTCGATTTTGTCAATGCAAGCATTTCATGTGTTTTATATCAGAACAGTACAGTTTTTGTGCTGCACTTTTATTGATTTAACTTGCTTCATATACAGAAACTAACATAATTATAAATATTTTATATATGTATTCATGCAAACAGTTTATTGACAGATTAATGTTGGATAGCCAATCTATATAATGTACACGAAGAAGCAGGCATATTCAATAAACACAACTGAATAAATATATATACGTTTCTACAATCAACACAACTGAATATATATATATTTTCAAATTGTCAGACATCTTGATAAATGCGTCAAAAATAAACAAGAAGGCAATGGAGGTCTTAAAGCACTAAGATGAATTCAGGGTACAACAATTGTCAAAGGATTGGTCTGGTGACCTTGTTTTGGCCCCACTTGACCAGATTAAATGATATTGTAAAGATAAATATTGTTACCAAAGTGGTAATAGAATGTTAATATGACTTTTCTATCATTTGACCTGGTGACCAAGATTTGGACACAAACGAGATATTGTCAATATTAATAATCTGATCAAGTTTCATCAAGAATGAGTTATAAATGAGGCATCTAGAAAAGTAACAAGTTTGTTTCCGATTTACCAGGCAAACTTGTATTTGTGACCCAGATAAGAGCTCAGCCTAGCTCCTGTCAGGATAAACATTCAGTACATGTATTATCCAGATTGAGCCATAATGTTGTTTCTAGAGTGGCAACAAGGTTTTTCTAAGATTGGACCACATGACCTACTTTTTGGACAAGTGTGAGCTAGATTCAAACTCAAACTAGCGATTAACATGATAACAATTCTTACAGAGTTTCGTCAAGAGTATGTCATAGATTAACCTTAAGTGGTAACTTGGTTTTTCTAAGATTTGACCTGAAGACCTTACACAAGGACACACATGAACAAACAGCAAACTTGACCTAGATATTATCATGATAAATATTTAAAAAGTTGAATTGAACATTAATGTGGTTTCTAAAAAGGTAACACAGTTTTCTAAGATGTGACCTGTATATATAGTTTGTCAACACATGTTATCCAGATTCAAGCCTAGATATTGTCAAGACATACATTCTGTGCAAGTTTCATCTCCATCGGATGAAAAATGTGGCTTCTAGATAGGTCAAAATATTTTTCTTAGAATTAACATTGTAACCTAGTATTTTGTAGCACATTTGACCCAGAATCAAACTTTACAAGATCATGTCAAACTAAACATTTAAGAGTGAAAGCAAAGTTTATTAATGATTTGACCTAGTGAAACAGTTTTGAATGCACACGACCCTGGTTTGATTTTGTCTTAGATATTGTTGAGATAAATATTCTGACCAAGTTTCATCAAGATTGAGACATAAATGTGGCTTCTAGAGTAGTAACAAGATTTTTTTTTTAGATGTGACCTCATGACCAAGTCTTTGGCCCCTTTTAACAAAGAACCCAACTTGACCAAGATATTGTAAAGATAAACATTCTGACCAATTTTGATGAAAATTAGATATAACAAGAGATGTGTTCGTCAGAAACACAATGCCCCCTATTTTTTAACCTTTGACCTTGAAGGATGACCTTGACCTTGAACTTCTAAAAACCACTCAAAATGTGCAGCTTCGTGAGAACACCGCTTTGAAAAAAAGTTGTTTTTTTTTACCTTTGACCTTGAAGGATGACCTTGACCTTGAACTTCCACCACTCAAAATGTGCAGCTTCATGAGAACGCTGCTTTGAAATGTTTTTGTTTTTTTTACCTTTGACCTTGAAGGATGACCTTGACCTTGAACTTCCACCACTCAAAATATGCAGGTTCATGAGATATACATGCATGCCAAATATCAAGTTGCTAACTTCATAGTGAAAAAGTTATGGCCAAAGTTAAAGTTTTCGGACGGACAGACGCCTATATTTGACAATTGACCTTGAAGGATGACCTTGACCTTGATCTTTCACCACTCAAAATGTTCAGCTCCATGAGATACACATGTATGCCAAATATCAAGTTGCTAACTTCATAGTGAAAAAGTTATGGCCAATGTTAAAGTTTGTGGACGGACGGACAGACGCCATATATTAGACATTTGACCTTGAAGGATGACCTTCACCTTTACAACCACTCAAAATGTGCAGCCTTCTGAGATGCACATGCATGTCAAATACCAAGTTGCAATCTTCAATATTGAAAAAGTTATGGCCATTAAAGTTTTCGGACAGACGGACAGACTGACTGACATACACACATACTGACATACTGACACACTGATGGACAGTTCAACTGCTATATGCCACCCTACCGGGGTGCCAGACAAAGAAGTACCAAAATAGCTCACCAAGCACATATTGTTCTCAAGTGAGCTAAAAAATATATGTACATTCAATAAGCATAGGGTCTAAGGTAGCGCACCCCTAATGATTTCCCGCGATTTATTTTACGATCATTGCCGATCTTCAATGATCTGTTATTTCCGAGAGATGCATTTTATTTTTTTCAAACTTCCAACTTTGATATATGTTTACGTAATTCCTTTAGAATACATTATTTTCACAATAAATATTGACTTTGATCCAAATATCATCTGAAAAAATACGATTTCGCGATTTCTTCAAAGATCGACAAGCCTTTTTACCTGTTTACTTATGGATATCTAATTTAAGCTTGCACAAATGTAAAGTTGTCATGGCCAAGTGGTTAAGTGATGGACTACAAATCTTTTTGGATCTTCCCGTGCAGGTTCGAATCCTGCCGACATCGCTTACTTTTTGCGACGCGTTTTATTTCTTTTCTAACGTAATTTGATTTAATATAGCATATAAGCTATGTTTATTGTTAAATATGTTGAAATTTTTATGCACATCCTTCAATTTTTAAAATTAAAACAACGTTATGGATAAATTGGGTGATTAACTGCTGAAAATACGAATTATTTTTATTTCAAAAAGTAAACGGTCAATCTGTCTATTTCTTGGTATTTTTGTTGTATATAGTGTTTCTATAAAAACTACATTTCAAATATAACTTAAATGATACTATTTTGAATTTTATGACACTTTGTTTTTAACCGACCCAATTTTAACTTGGCTAAAATCACTTACATTTCATGGCGCTCTTCAATAGATAAAAATTTGTAAAAAACAAGGGCTGTTTGTAAAACATGCATGCCCCCCATATGGGCTGTCCGTTGTAGTGGCAGCCATTGTGTGAATACGATTTTTGTCACTGTGACCTTGACCTTTGACCTAGTGACCTGAAAATCAATAGGGGTCATGTGCGGGTCACGATCAATGTACCTATGAAGTGTCATGATCCTAGGCAAAAGCGTTCTTGAGTTATCATTCGAAAATCATTTTACTATTTCAGGTCACCGTGACCTTGACCTTTGACCTTGTGACCTCAAAATCTATAGGGGTCATCTGCAAGTCATGATCAATCTACCTATGAAGTTTCATGATCCTAGACATATGCGTTCTTGAGTTATCATTCGAAAACCATTTTACTATTTCGGGTCACTGTGACCTTGACCTTTGACCTAGTGACCTCAAAATCAATAGGGGTCATCTGCGAGTCATGATCAATCTACCCATGAAGTTTCATGATCCTAGGCGTATGCGTTCTTGAGTTGGGATCATCCGGAAACCATTTTACTATTTCGGGTCACCGTGACCTTTGACCTAGTGACCTCAAAATCAATAGCGGTCATCTGCAAGTCATGATCAATCTACCCATGAAGTTTCATGATCCTAGGTGTATGCGTTCTCGAGTTATCATTCAAAAACCATTTTACTATTTCTGGTCACTGTGACCTTTGACCTAGTGACCTCAAAATCAAAAGGGGTCATCTACGAGTCATGATCAATGTACCTATGAAGTTTCATGATCCTAGGCCCAAGCGTTCTTGAGTTATCGTCTGACAACCACCTGGTGGACGGACTGACCGACAGACCGACCGACATGAGCAAAGCAATATACCCCCTCTTCTTCGAAGGGGGGCATAATAAATGTCTGTAAAAGAATACTTATTTCATCTTGTTTAAACTTTAAACACCTTTGCTGCATCTGTACACACCAACTGCATGCCCATATTTGGAAATTTGAATGAATTATGGAACTTTTATATACCCCAGGGGTGAAAATAAACTGGACAAAGCCGAGCGTGGGGGTGGTTTTAAAAAAATCGGTACATTTTTTTTAAAAAGCATTGAAAGCCAACCTACGAATTTGCATGTAGTTCAGTGAAATGATGCTGATTAAGAAAATAATTAATTAGATTATATTTGGATATGTGCCCATTAGGGGTGCGCTACCTTAAGCTACAAGTACAGCCTTTGCTCACCTATTGCTTGACTCCTACTCTCAATGCTAAACACGGACTGTCTAGGTGGTAGAGGTGGGACGTCCCTAGCAGGCGGGCTGGGGACAACACTGGAAATGGTTATCAATAGGTCAAACAAGCTGCCCCGTTCTGGGGAAACAGGGCTTTAATGCATGTGCGTTAAATTTCGTCAAAGATGTGAAAACACTCCATATAGATACATATTGCTTATGATGTAAATCAGTATGAGCCGAGGTCTGGGAAAACCAGGCTTAATCGTGTGCGGAAAGTATTGTCTCAGATTAGCCTGTGCAATCCATATAGGCTAATCAGTGATGACACAATTCCCTTGTTACGACTTTTTCTCTTCTAATAAAATATAATAGAAAAGAATACTTTAACAATTCACGAGATCCTTCCACGTCTGAGGCTACATAACGTGAGAACCTGGAATGTGTTCTTTATGCATGGCAGTCATCTGCACAAAATTTCAATGCAACTTTGTAGAAGTAACCACTTTTATGTGTATGCCTAGTATACACGATACTTTAACAAAAAAATCTAATCTTCATATTGGTATTTTTGATTCAAATGCTAAGCCTGTTTTCGTATATTTGATTATTTGTTTCCTTCCCAACTGTATCATTCAGCTCATGGTAATGGGAACTAGACAAAGGTGGCAACAAATAACTTGTCATCCAAGATTAGCCTGTGCAGTCAAAAATTACATAATATGGAAAAGTATCATCCCTGGTTAGTCTGTGCGGACTGCACAGTTTAATCTGGGACACCACTTTATGCAAATGCATTAATCTCACTTTTTCCAGAGCACTGCTTTTATACAGAGATAACTTGCCATTCCACAGGGTTATCCTTGGCAGGGAGTGCATACAAGGGAGTGCTAGACTCATCCTCTGGGGTCAGCTGTATAAGGGACATTCTAGGGGCCGGAATAGGCCGTTCTTTGTTCACATCTGGTGCTCCAGACAAAGTGTCTGACTGATCCAGGGTAGTGGGGCGTGACTGTACACTTGGGAAAAGAGTAAGTGAGGTAGGCGAGCCAGGTGACAATGATCTAGAACTGGGTGACGAAGGTTTCGAAGCCTCCCGTTGAGAAGGGCTGCGTGGCTTCAACGACGGACTGCGTGGTTTCAAGGAAGGACTGGGTGTGGTCGGTTTAAGGGCGTGGCTCGTTGGGTCATGTGTGATTGGCCGTACAGCGGCTGTGGGTTTGCTTTCAGAGCCGCTGCGACATGCTGCAAGACTCTCGTACAAGCCAATGTCATGGGGTGGTGGAGAAGACCGCTCAATGTGATCTAAAGGTGAGGAAATGAGAAAAAAGTCAACTTTGGATTTTGCGACTTCTGGTGGGGGCTGACCAAATCAACTGATTGAATTCTGAAATCTAAAAAGAATGAATTAAGCTAAATAACAACAAGAGGGCCATGATGGCCCTGTATCGCTCCACTGCTAAAAAAAGGCTGAAACGAATATTCTCTGCATGTGCAAATACTTAAATATAGGCCCTATTTAAGCACATGTACACTTTTGTAACCCACTGGGCTTGGTAAAATTTAACCCCAGGGGCATAATTTGAGCAAACTTTGCAGAGGACTACTATATCTCACTACATGTACATACAAAATATGGTAGCCCTAGGTCCTAGAGTTAAGAACAATAATATCTTAAAAAGTTATCACAAAATAAGCAAGATATAAGCGTATATAATGTTCAATTTTGTGACCTGCGAGTCAGGGTCAAATTTGACCCAAAGGGCATAATTCGAACAAACTTGGTAGAGGACTATAAGATGTTACTGCATACCAAATTTGGTAGCCATAGTCTGTATGGTTTTCGACAAGAAGATTTTAAAAGATCTAACAAAATATGCGCTTTATAAGCGTTTATTCAATTTTGTGAACCCCCCCCCCAGGGTCAAAGTTGACCCCAGAGGCATTATTTGAACAAATTTGGTAGAGGTTTATTAGATGTCACTACATACCAAATTTGATAGCCGTAGGCCCAATGGTTATGGACAGAAAGATTTCTTAAGTTTTCCAAAAATAGGCCCCATATAAGCGTATGTACAGTTTTGTGACCCCCCAGGCAAGGTCAAATTTGACCCAAGGGGCATAATTTGAACAAACTTGGTATAGAACTATTAGATGTCACTACATACCAACTTTGGTAGCCCTATGCCTTATGGACAAAAGAATTTTAAAGTTTTCACAAAATAGGCACTATATAAGCATATAATCGATTTTGTGGCCCCCAGGGCAATGTCAAATTTGACTCCTGGGGCATAATTTGAACAAACTAAGTGGAGGACTATACAATGTCACTACATACCAAATTGTGTAGCCCTTGGCCCAATGGTTATGGACAAGACATTTTTTAAAGTTTTCACAAAATCGGCATTATATAAGCATATGTTCAATTTTGTGACCCCCAGGGCAGGGTCAAATTTACCCCAGGGGCATAATTTGAACAAACTTGGTAGAGGACTATAAGATGTCACTACATACCAAATTTGATAGCCCTAGGCTGGATGGTTATTGACAAGACATTTTGAAGTTTTCACAAAAGAGGCCTTATATAAGCGTACGTTCAATTTTGTGACCCCCAGGGCAGGGTCAAATTTGACTCCAGGGGCATTATTTGAACAAACTTGGAAGAGGACTATAAGATGTCACTACATACTAAATTTGGTAGCCCTAGATCCAATGGTAATGGACAGAAAGATTTTAAAGTTTTCACAAAATAAGCCCTTTATAAGCATATATTCAATTTTGTGATCCCTGGGGCAGTTTCAAATTTGACCCCAGGGGCATAGTTTGAACAAACTAAGAAGAGAACTATTACATGTCACTACATACCAAATTTGGTAGCCCTATGCCATACGTTAATGGACAAGAAAATTTTGAAAGTTTTCACAAAATAGGCCTTATATAAGCATATGTTCAATTTTGTGACCCCGGGGCAGGGTGAAATTTGACCCCAGGGGCATAATTTGAATAAATTTGGTAGAGGACTATAAGATGTCTCTACATACCAAATTTGATAGCCCTATGCCATACGGTTATGGACAAGAAGATTTTGAAAGTTTTCACAATATAGGCCTTATATAAGCATATGTTCAATTTTGTGACCCCGGGGGCAGGGTCAAATTTGACCCCAGGGGCATAGTTTGAAGAAATTTGGTAGTCTAGATGACTAAAAGATGTCACTACATACCAAATTTGAAAGACCTAGGCCCAATGGTTATGGATAAGAAAATTTTGAAAGTTTTCACAAAATAGGCCTTATATAAGCATATGTTCAATTTTGTGACCCCCGCGGCAGGGTCAAATTTGATCCCAGGGGCATAATTTGAAGAAATTTGGTAGAGGACTATTAGATGTCTCTACATACCAAATTTGATAGACCTAGGCCCAATGGTTATGGACGAGAAAATTTTGAAAGTTTTCACAAAATAGGCCTAATATAACCAAATTTTCATTTTTGTGACCCCCGGGGCAGGGTAAATTTTGACCCCAGGGGCATAATTTCTAGATATTTGGTAGAGGACTATTAGATGTCTCTACATACCAAATTTGATAGCCCTGGCCCAATGGTTATGGACGAGATTTTGAAAGTTTTCACAAAATAGGCCTTCTATAAGCATAAGTTCAATTTTGTGACCCCCGGGGCAGGGTCAAATTTGACCCCAGGGGCATCATTTGAAAAAATTTGGTAGAGGACTATAAGATGTCTCTACATACCAAATTTGATAGCCCTAGGCCAAATGGTTATGGACGAGAAGATTTTGAAAGTTTTCACAAAATAGGCCTTATATAAGCATATGTTCAATTTTGTGACCCCGGTGCAAGGTCAAATTTGACCCCAGGGGCATAATTTGAAGAAATTTGGTAGAGGACTATAAGATGTCTCTACATACCAAATTTGATAAACCTAGGCCCAATGAATATAGACAAGAAGATTTTGAAAGTTTTCACAAAATAGGCCTTATATAAGCATATGTTCAATTTTGTGACCTCCGGGCAGAGTCAAATTTGACCCCAGGGGCATAATTTGAAGAAATTTGGTAGAGGACTATTAGATGTCTCTATATACCAAATTTGATAGCCCTAGACCCAATGGTAATGGACGATAAGATTTTGAAAGTTTTCACAAAATAGGCCTTATATAAGCAAATTTTCATTTTTGTGACCCCCGGGGCAGGGTCAAATTTGATCCCAGGGGCATAATTTGAACAAATTTGAAAGAGGTTCACCCCAGGAACATTCCTGAGAAATTTCATCAGAATTGGACCAGTAGTTTAGGAGAAGATGTTTTAAGGGAAAGTTAATGCACGCACGCACGACGGACACAGGACCATGACATAAGCCCCGCTGGCCTCTGGCCAGTGGAGCTCAAAACACCCAACCTCTAATAACAATTAACACATAAATGATACGCACAACTACACTGTATTATTATGAAAACATTAATAATCAAAAGGGGGGGGGGTAACTACTGTAAACTTAAATGCAATATTTAGAAGAGTTGTCTCGCATGTTTTCACAAAATAGGCCTTATATAAGCAAATTTTCAATTTTTGACCACCCGGGGCAGGGTCAAATTTGACCCTAGGGGCATAATTTGAACAAATTTGAAAGAGGTTCACCCCAGGAACATTCCTGAGAAATTTCATCAGAATTGTACCAGTAGTTTAGGAGAAGAAGATGTTTAAAGAAAAAGTTAACACACGGACGCACCAACGGACGCACCCACGAAGGACACAGGACCATGACATAAGCCCCGCTGGCCTCTGGCCAGTGGAGCTAATAACACATGTTCAAATACTTAAAAAGTAAGCCCAATCAATCATTAAAACTCAAATTAATCTGCAAAGGCATTTGTTAAATCAGTGAATGAAGTGTGTCACATAAGATGCACACTGACCATCAAAGGTAAATTAACTCTGCAGTTGATATTGCAAAAACATGCATATTTGAATTAATATTTTGTGATGTGGACAATAAATTCAAATTAATTTCTATGAAAAGCAAGTATATGTGGGTATTTTAGACTTCATTAGCCGTATTTCAAAATTGCCGTAAAAACTCTTGATTAACCTTTCATAGGCGCATTTTTTTCTAAGTGAAATAGAATACAAGCACTATTTCCAAGAACGGCTTGAATTAAAGTCTTCTGATAGTAAGATTAAATGTTCACAAAAGAAAAATAAGGTTACCCGCAATAGCCTTTGTGATCTCTGTGAAGGACTTCTGCTTCATGCAGTGTGCACTGACCAGCTCAAGTGCCGTCTGTCCGTGCCCATCTCTCGCGTTCACGTCAACTCCGCACCCTAGCAGGAGACGGACGCAGTCCAGCTTCCCGTGCAGCGCGGCTTCATGAAGCGCAGTGCCGTACTCCGTCTGTACATACAGAACTATTCCAATAAGATTCAAGCATTTAGTTGAGCATTTATTTTCAGCTCAATTTTATCGAAATTCAAATCTTTATTTAGAAACTAGGTTTTCTGTATCTTGAGGTAAACCAGTACTTGGTGTATTAACCCTTTACCACTTAGATAGGTATTTTCACGCATTTGTAGTCCCTTAAAAAGTTATATTTAATTTAAGACCTTTCTTACTAGATTCAAGTTTTTTTAGGCTTCATTTCCAACCCTTAGATACTGATGAGCAGCGAACAGGATAAAACCTGAACAGACAGCTAGTTACTCCCAGGCTTTACTGGTTTTATGCTGTTTGCACATAGCCATTTTACTTTGCTTCAGAGTGGGGGAAAAGGGTTAAAAGAAGATCTTGAGATTCATGTGATTGAACATAGGACCTCCTAATTTTGAGGTATTCCCTTTGTCACCACCATCTACACTAGCTTTGACTACAGTAGATCTTTTTCTTTTGAACACCATCAATTAGAATTCTCTTTATTTCAAAGTTTTTTTCATTCCAAATTTAAATGAAAATGGAATATGTCGAAGAAGTTTACTCAGCCCAAGCGACTTTGAAATAAAAAGATTCAACTGTTTATTATTTTGAATCATCTACATAAAACTTAAATCAGTATCTTAAAACTAAACTCTGTATACCTTTGTTTGGATATCAAACTTATTATCTAGCAGGTGGCTGACAACGTCAGTATGTCCGTTTCGAGACGCGAGGTGCAGTGGGGACTGGACGCTTGACGGACGATTGGCCAGCTCGGGATGTGAAATCAACAGTCGTTTCACGACGTCCAAGCGGCCATATTGGGCAGCCAAGTCAAGCGGGGAGGCATTCTCAATGTTGCGGATTGTTGGGTTGGCCGATTTCTGAAAATGCATTGATTTAAAATTGAATGATTTTTATAATTTTCCTAGCTCAGTATGAACCACTCCCAAAGGCTTTAGTACAGGCTTTCAAAGACTTGAAGTTGATGAGGCTCTTCCATGTACAAGACTGCGTTATGTGAGGAACATGTGTGTGTCCCAGCACTCCAACCTGATGAATTTATTTTCTTTTTATTAATTTACGATAGCTTTGCAATTTCCAATCAATTATTTTTGCCAAAATATATTCAATATGGTTTTGGTATTGTGCCTTTGTGTGTGTCTGTGGCAGGGGGGGGATAGACCGCAGTACCCAAAGAAAGCCTAATTGTGTCAACTACAGTTACCACCAGACAGCGCATACTGCCGAGGTGAGAGGCCTGCGTGTCAACCACTGCACTAGCGGGATAGGCCTTTATTGAAGAAGTACTTACATTTTTTCATACATTTATTCACTAACCTGCAAAAGTACATCTACCACCGCCACATGGCCATACTGAGCAGCGCTATGCAGAGCTGTGTCACCATTCTTATTCTGAAATCAATGAATCAATCAATGAATCAATTGTTATGTATTGAAACACATCCGATTATCCATTAAAAAATGAATTAATGAATGTATTGCTTTTTAAGCTCTCCGAGAAACAGTTTAGCCAGTTTCTTGGGTAAAGCAAGTGTCTTCTAAGAAAGATCAGTTGCTTGATCAATCAATCAATCAATCAATCAATCAATCAACCAACCAACCAACATATCAATCAATCAATCAATTTTTATCACTTTAAACAGAGTCAGTTTCTTGGGTAAAGCAAATGTCTTTTGAACAAGAGACGTGTTTGTCAGAAACACAATCACCCCTTCTGCGCTGCTTTGAATTAGATTTTTTTTGTTGATTATATCTCTTTAAAAAATATTACTTCCCTTTTGAAAATGATCTGTACCTGCCAAATGATAAAGAATATAAATTATCTCCCTTGTTACTTCCCTTGGATTATGTTTTTCGACCTTTGACCTTGAAGGATGACCTTTACCTTACGGACAGACTGACTGACTGACTGACAGACAGACAGACGGACTGAGGGACAGTTCAACTGCTATATGACACCCTACCGGGGGCATAAAATAATCATTTGAGCTTTGCCAAAGTGGCTTTTAAATTTAAGACCTGTGGTGGGTAGGCCAAGAACATCTCCTATAAACCACTGCAACCTTAAGTTCTGTGCTAGCAGGGCTATTTTGCTTTTTTAATTGGTCCTATTTTTTAAATTCTTAATCTCTGGTGCACAATTGAGAATTCTAAGTATTGATAGTCTATGAACTATGATGTGATCGTCATTTATAGCGACACTTATACAGCAAAAATCTTCTGCAATTTAGGGAAGTTAGTTACAAATTATGTAGGTTTTTTCAGTGTTTCAAGTTACTTATTCATGAATGTATAGAATAGTTACCAAGTTCTCATTTACCATGATCTGTTAGTCCAGAACAATGTGTTATGTAAGATTTTGTTGACATGAAATGCATTTATAGAAGTTTGGGTAGATCCACTACCAATGTTGGGTAGATCCACTACCAATGTTGGCTAGATCCACTACCAATGTTGGGTAGATCCACTACCAATGTTGGGTTGATCCACTACCAATGTTGGATAGATCCACTAGCAATCTTGGGAAGATCCACTAGCAATGTTGGGTAGATCCACTACCAATGGTTGGTAGATCTACAAATGTACTACCAATGTTGGGTAGATCCACTACCAATCTTGGGTAGATCCACAATCAATGTTGGGTAGATCCACTTCCAATGTTGGGTAGATCCACTACCAATGTTGGGTAAGATCCACTACCAATGTTGGGTAGATCCACTACCAATGTTGGGTAGATCCACTACCAATGGTTGGTAGATTTACAAATGTACTACCAATGTTGGGTAGATCCACTATCAATGTTGGGTAGATCCACTACCAATGTTGGGTAGATCCACTATCAATGTTGGGTAGATCAACTTCCAATGGTTGGTAGATCTACAAATGTTCTACCAATGTTGGGTAGATCCACTATCAATGTTGGGGCTAGATTGAACTTTACCGATACACAGTTGTTTATCACTATCGACAAAGCGGGGGTTTTGGGGCGGTAGCCCCCGATACTAAGGAAATATATAGGATAAAAAGGATTATAAGGTGTTGCGTTAGTTGTTATGTGTTAGGTGTTAAGGGTTAGGGTACGCTGTTTGATGTTAAGTGTCGCGTACCGGTAAAGTTCAATCGTCCCAATGTTGGGTAGATCCACTACCAATGGTTGGTAGATCTACAAATGTACTACCAATGTTGGGTAGATCCACTATCAATGTTGGGTAGATCCACTATCAATATTGGGTAGATCCACTCCCAATGTTGGGTAGATCCACTACCAATGTTGGGTAGATCCACTACCAATGTTGGGTAGATCCACTATCAATGTTGGGTAGATCCAATACCAATGTTGGGTAGATCCACTACCAATGGTTGGTAGATCTACAAATGTACTACCAATGTTGGGTAGATCCACTATCAATGTTGGGTAGATCCACTATCATTGTTGGGTAGATCCACTTCCAATGTCAAAGCTTCCTTATACTCAGAGGATAATTAAAACTTTGTTTTTTAAATTGATGAAAGGCGTGTGAATAGTTTATTAAAGTCTGTATTTCCTTAAAGTTTGGCTTCAATGAAGGGGAACAACCAGTGTATGACTCAAAGTCAGCAAACTGAATTAGTTTTCACTTGAAATATCTTCATTGTGAACATAGCTCTGAGAAAATGGGGCTTCATGCATGTGCAAAATGTCTTCCCAAATAAGCACAGGTTGACAGTTTGAACCTAAACTTTAAGAAGAGATATCAGTTACTTCCTTTGAATGAAAAATACAGCACAAGCACAAAGTGGTGCCCCAGATTTCCCTTTGTGTACATGTACATGCATAAGGCCCTGTGTTTTCAGAGAAGGGCTCAAATGATTACTCATTGTAGACACTTACAACAAATTTCAAAATTTGTTTTTCAAAGTAACTTTTTATCAAACCTGATTACACATCACTGATTGTCTGATATGACTGTAAATATCTACGTCAACAACAAATGCTAAATAACTTGTTTATCAAATATCATCTTGATACATTATCAGCTAAGGGTAGGTCTACTCTGAATTATTCAAATTATCTTGGGAAAACTTATGCCAAAGAGGATTTCATCATTCATAAAAATTTGCAGTAAAATGATTGTAAAAGGACTTTGTACTTTGACACACAAGTTATTGCATCTGCTTGTGATAAACTGAAGATCGGTCATCATTGTTTTTTAAGATAATGTTGGTTTGTAAACCTTTGATAAATGGCAAAGTACATGTAGTTTAAAGTGTGAATCATACATATAATGAAATACTAGGAAGATTTTGTTCAAGTTATCTTGATCCATGTTGGGTCTTTTTGTCATATTTGTTTATGCTGATAGACATTAAAAACTGTCCCATCTCATGTCTGCATCATTGCATTACATTACAAAAACAACTTTGTGAAAAAAAGCAATTGTTATTATACTAGATCCTTAAGTAATAAACTTAGCAAAAAATAAAATTAGATTGACCTATATCAAAAAGAAGTATGAAATACTTCAACTAGCCTTGCACTGGGAAAATGGGGCTAAATACATGTGCGTCAAGTGTTGTCCAAGATCAGTCATCGCAGTCTACACAGGCTATTCAGTAATATATAACAAGATCAGTCATCGCAGTCTACACAGGCTATTCAGTAATATATAACAAGATCAGTCATCGCAGTCTACACAGGCTATTTAGTAATATATAACAAGATCAGTCATCGCAGTCTACACAGGCTATTCAGTAATATATAACAAGATCAGTCATCGCAGTCTACACAGGCTATTCAGTAATATATAACAAGATCAGTCATCGCAGTCTACACAGGCTATTCAGTAATATATAACAAGATCAGTCATCGCAGTCTACACAGGCTATTCAGTAATATATAACAAGATCAGTCATCGCAGTCTACACAGGCTATTCAGTAATATATAACAAGATCAGTCATCACAGTCTACACAGGCTATTCAGTAATATATAACAAGATCAGTCATCGCAGTCTACACAGGCTATTTAGTAATATATAACAAGATCAGTCATCGCAGTCTACACAGGCTATTCAGTAATATATAACAAGATCAGTCATCGCAGTCTACACAGGCTATTCAGTAATATATAACAAGGTGCTGGAGCCTGCTCCACTTTGCTTCTACCCTTCTGCCCCCATCCATTGGTCCACACAAAACATGCAATAGCTTTTGAAATAAAATATATCTTTAAAATACTTTAAATAAAAGACCACGCTTTAAAGCTTCAAAATGTAAGAATTAGACACTGGACCAATTTTCAAGAAATGTAACCGGACTGTTTCAGTTTTCAACTCAGCCTCTAGTTAACCCTTTACCGCTTAGATACGTATTTTGACACCTTTGTAGTTCCTTAGAAAGCTGAATTCAGTAAAATAACTTTCTTACTAGATTCAAGTTTTAAAGGCTTCATTTCCAATCTTTAGGTACTGATAAGCAGCCAACAGCATAAAACCTGAACAGAGTGCAAGTAACTCGCAGTCTGTTCTGGTTTTATGCTGTTTGCACATAGCCATTTTCATTTTGCTTTTAAGTGGGAAATGGTTAAAAGAAACTTTCACATGTTATGATCCAAAATCTGTTCGTGCATAATTCCAAGCACAGGTTCCTGTATGTTTGGCAAATAATTATATAAGCATCGTTTTGTGAAAAAACGCACAGGCTACTCAGGGATGACACTTTCCATCTTATCTGGAAATTTTGCTACTAATGCAGAGACTTACTTTAAAAGAAAAATACCATGAAATCAGCAAGTGTCATCCCTGATTAGCCTGCGTGGCCTTCACAGGGTAATCTGGGACAAATCTTTACACACATGCATTAAGCCCCATTTTCCCAGAGTCAGGCTCATATCCATAAGCCAAACAGAACAAGTTTACATCTACCCTCGCCTCGCCTCACCTGGTGGTTGACCTGTACCGGTTCCACCGCAGACTCTGGCTGGGTCCCAGCATTGAGGAGCTGCATGACAATTTCTGGGTTCCCACTCCATGAAGCGAGATGCACAGGCGTGCATCCCTGGTTGTCTTCCAGGCCAGGTTCAGCGTCAGCCTTCAGAAGGGCCTCTACTATGTCCCTGTAATTATAAACAGCATAATAGTAATGAGAGTAGGTAGTAACTGAGCAGAAGTTATTGAAAAGGAGCAGAGGTTATTGTTACTGATAAGAAAGAATTGTAACTGAGCGAAGAGATTGTAAAACAGCAGATTGGAATGTAACAGAGTAGACGGGATTGTAACACAGGAAATTATAACTGAGAACAGGGAATTGTAACTGAGCAGAAGGGATTGTATCAGAATGGATTGGATCAGAGAAGAGTGGATTGTAACAGAGAAGAGTGGATTGTAACAAAGTAGAGGGGATTGTAACAGAGTAGTTTGGAACTGAGCAGAGGTGATTGCAACTGAGCAGAAGAGATTGTAACATTGGAGTGTATTGGATCAGAGAATAGCGGATTGTAAAAGAGTAGAGGGGATTGTAACAGAAAAAGAGAGTGGAGTAACAATTTAAAGGTGATTGTAAGATTGCAAAATGTTTTGTAACAGAGCAGATGATATTGCAACACGGCAGAGTGGATTGTAACAGAGCAGAGAGTATTGTAACAGAGCAGACAGGATTGTAACAGAGAAGAGGGATTTTAACAAAGCTGAGGGGAGTGTAACAGAGCATAATGGATTTTCACAGAGAAGATGGAATTGTGACAGAGCACTGGGGATTGGAACACAGCAGAGTGGATTGTAACACAGCAGAGTAGTTTTTTACAGAGAAGAGGGGATTGTTACTGAGCAGAATGGATTGTTAAAGAGCTGATTGGATCATAGAAGAGTGGATTGTAAAAGAGTAGATGGAATTGTAACAGAAAAGAGGGGGTTGTTACAGAGTCGAGGTGATTTCAACAAAGCAGAATGGATTGTAACAGAGCAGATGGGATTGAAACATAGCAGAGGGATTGTAACAGAGCAGATGGGATTGTAACAGAGCAGAGGGGATTGTAACAGAGCAGAGGGAACAGAGCAGAGGGGATTGTAACACAACAAAGTGGATTGTAACAGAGAAGAGGGGGTTATAACTGAGTGGAGGAGATTGCAACACAGCAGACTGGATTGTAACAGAGCAGAGGGGATTGAAACAGAGCATGTGGTAGCATAACAGAGCAAAGTGTATTGTTACAGAATAGAAGGGGTTGTAACATAGCAGAAGAGATTGTAACAGAGCAATGGGGATTGAAACAGAGCAGAGTGGAATGTAACAGAGAAGGGTTGATTGTAACAGAGCAGAGGGTATTGCTACAGAGCAGCATGGATTGTAACAGAGCAGTAGGGATAGTTATATATGAGAAGGGATTGTGACAGTGAAAATGGCATGGTAAATAGCAGAGTGGATTGTAATAAAGCACAGGGGAATAAATATACACACACATATATATGGGAACATCAATGTTAAAAGGTATTATTGAGATCTCTATAACTTTGGAGAATCTCATCTTATCCATAGGTACAAATAAGGTGAAACATTTTATCCACCAATGCTTGTTGCATTCTAATAAGAATGATTGTTACAGTATTTAATTCTGAAAGAATTCTAAATGTGTGAGCTTGACTTTTCTCCATAAATAAGTGTGTTTCTGCAATTTTGTCTGCCTAATCATTTCCAAGTATTCTGCAGTGAGAGGGTACATGTAACTGCAGTATAATAAACTTCATAATAAAGCAGCTGTTAGGGAGACTATCTTGGAGTCTTGGTCTTGTTTGCTGCTGATGGTGTTTGTAGCATGGATCCCGGCTCCCAAATAACCTGTGTAGTTTGTACAGTCTGTGCAGACCCTTTCCCGTGCTTACTGGGGGTTACCTTTCTTCAAGCATGACACATGCCAGGGCTTTCTTATTCTAATAACTTATAATGATTTAAGGCACGCGCCAGGGCTTTCTTATTCTAATAACTGATTTAAAACTGTGTGTTTGCATGGCACTTGAGTAGACAATGTATTTCCTTGAATATTTACAAATAGACACCATAAGTTCAAGTTACAGCTATTACAAGCTGTTTGAATCCATACTTCCTCTAAACATAACAATTGTTTATTAAGGCCCCCCCCCCCCCCACCCGATTTAGCTTTCAAGTTAAAAAAGAAACTCTTCAAAAAAGATAGTTCTGTAATATATTTTTGCAAAACATGCAATATCATTACAAAGACTGTGGGTTCATTTTTTTCCCCAATGTTGCCATTGTCTATTAACCAACAAAAAGATATTGTGCCTATGTTGCAACAGACAGATAAAGTAATTTCTGTCAAATATTTAAATAATCATATGCAAATTCTCCCAAGCAAAGGCGATATGGTTAAATGAAAAAAGCTTTCTCTACCTTAGTTTAAACATATTTATTTCTTTTGGCAAACACAGTGTACATCAAGTAATTTACAAAACAATCAGTATAAGAAAAGGATTGAAACGAAAGAAATAAATCTTATATAGTTTCTCTCCTTGCAGTAATAGTTACGCAATATATGGGTGTATTATAAGACTAGTTAGCAGTGGATATGCCAGAAATAAGAGCTATACGCGATAAATCTGAAAAATAAAAAAAAGTGTTGAAAGAGAAATATGGAGATGAAGGACTGTTTATGCAAGAGATCGTACATGAGGTTGCAGCAATTTGTGACTGGGTCAGTATCAGATTGTTATGAAAAGCGCCTGGATTCTTTAATATATTGTTGTACACATTTAAATATTTTGGAGTTTTCCTTTTCGTCGAGGTGCGAACATCCAAAGAGTAGTGTATCGAGTTCCACATCACTAGTTATACCGGTTATGATGTTAATAAGTTCAGTGCGAATGTGGTTATATTTCGGACATAAGAAAAAAAAGTGGTTAGTAGTTTCAATAGCACCACAAGAGCAAAGAGGCGACGAGATAATGTTTTTCGCAAAAAGGTGATCATTTAGTGCACTTGATTTGGTTCTTAACCGCGTGTGAGTTAGTTGGAGATAGCGTTTACCTACATAATAATACGCCGGAGTTTTAACTAAGGTTCTGTTTAACTTGGATTTAAAGATGTTTAGCGATTCACTATTTTTAACCTCGTCTGGTAATGTGTTCCACTTTCGTATTACTGCGGGAACGAATGAATTATAATAAAGGGTTGATCTACATTCGGTAGTGCGTAAATCATTTGCATTTCGAAGATTATACCTCGCAATAGATCCTACCTGTTGGGGTACCAGATCGGATAAGTATTGAGGACTTAGAGAGTTTTGCATTTTGTAAAATAATATGAGTTTATGTTTATCGCGTCGATCTTGCAGCGGTTCCCAGTTAATTTCGTGTTGCAAATCATTTAGGGACACTAATTTGGTTGCTCCACAGGCAATTCGCGCTGCTTCGTTTTGAATTTTATCCAGTTCATATTTTTCTTCTTGTGTGCAATTATCCCAGATAACATCTGAATATTCGATAAGTGGGCGAATAAAGGACGTATAAATGATTTCTAAAGATTTTCGGTCAAGCTTAAATTTTAGTTTGCGCATAATATTAATTCTACCCCATGCTTTATCAGTTATATATTTAAGATGTATGTGCCATTTACAATCCTTCGACAGGAAGACTCCTAGATGCTTGTGGGAACTAACACCAGGTATTTGTGTAGCGAGCATTGTGAAGTTGTATTGATTAGGTTGTTGCTTTCTGGAGAATGTAAGTGATTCTGATTTAGATGGATTAAATAGAACATGCCATTTTAAAGCCCAGTTAGAAATTTTATTGATATCATTTTGTAATATTGCATTTGAATGGTTGGGCTCGTCTATAATAATGTACAGGGATGTGTCGTCAGCGAATAGACGGATGCTACTTTGGATATCATTTACAATATCGTTTATGAAGATTAAAAATAGGAGGGGCCCAAGTATAGAGCCCTGGGGAACCCCGGCCTCTAGTAAAGCCCAATTAGAGACGGCGCCTGGAATGACTACTCGTTGGCGTCTACCATTAAGATAATTTTGAATCCAAGATAGCAGCTTACCGCGGATGCCATAGGCATGGAGTTTAAGTAATAGACCCTGGTGCCATACTTTGTCAAAGGCTTTGCTTATGTCAAAGAAGACAGCTTTGACCTCTAATCCATTGTCAAGGGCTTTGCAAAACGTATCATATATATAAGTGAGTTGGTTGGTGGTTGAGTCCCCCGGCAGAAAACCGGACTGGAATGGGGTAAGAATTTTGTTACTTACAAGATGATTGTACACATGTTTAAATATTATTTTTTCAAAGACTTTTTCCATCGTGTTAAGTAGAGAAATTGGTCGGTAGTTACTCACTTCTTTAGGATCACCTTTTTTAAGTACTGCAGTGACATTAGCTTCTTTCCAACAGCTTGGCATTATACATTTGTTAAGTGAGAAGTTAAAAAAATCACATAAAGGAGTGGATAATTCAGCTCGACATTCCTTTAAAATATGGTTACTTATGCCGTCAGGTCCTGATGCTTTGTCAACAGAAAGAGACTTAAGGATGTCATGGACATCAGAAGGTGAAATAATAAAAGTTTCTAAAGAGTTAGTATTTGGAGCATAAGTGAGCTCTGGTGTACCTACGTTATCAATGTTAATAATTGATTGACTTTGAAAGAATGTATTTAAAATGTTCGCCTTTTCAAAACAATCAGTCACGGTGGAGTTGTCCAATGGATTAATAATATGAGAGTTCATGTTATTATTAGGTTTATTGATAAAGGACTTAAGTATTTTCCACCAGTTCTTAGGTGTGTCATTATTTTCTTTAAGTTTATCGCTTAGACTGTCGTAGTACTGATTTTTCGCTTGGCGAATAAAAGATATTGTCTGGTTTCTGATTGTTCGAAACTTGGACCAATGATAATCACTTTTTTTAGTTTTTGCAATACGGTAAGCCCGTTTGCGTTTTCTAATCATTCGACGTATATGTGTATTTAGCCATGGAGCATTACGCGGTTTGATTTTTATAACCCTGTTTGGGATACAAAGTTTGGCATTACGAATAATAGTGTCGGTGATATTAGTACAATATGTGTCAGTATCCAAACTTGAAATTGTATTCCAATTAAGTGAAGAAAACGTTTCACGTAGCAAATCGTAGTTACCATCCTCATAGCTCCATATATGACGCTCGTATACGTTCGCATTTGGCTTTTTATATTTAAAAAGACCATATATAGGACAATGATAGCGTTGTTGTTGATCAAGAAAGGGATCACCAACACCTGACAATACCAAGCTGTTGGGGTTTGTTAATAGCAATAGGTCAAGAATTGACGAGGATCTTTCCGTAAAATGCGTAGGTTCATTGATAACTTGGACAAGATTGTATTCTAGGCACCAGGAGTCAAGCTTTCTTACTAGTATTGGTTGACTATTATTCATATTGAAGTCACCGGTTATAATGATGTCAGATATACCAGTTTCGATTGCCAAACCAATCGAGTCGTCAATTAAGTTGGTATATGATGCATCCGCGTTTGGTGGTCTATAAAATATTCCAAATAAAACACGCTTCATACTCAGCAAGTGGAGCTCAATCCAAATGCACTCTAACGTAATCGGTTCGAGGTCAACTCTGCGTTTATAATGGATACAATCTTTAACATAAAGCATAACCCCACCATGGCTATCATGTATTCGATCTTTGCGTTCGGGACATTGGTAAGAAGGGATAAGGAGTTCATCAGTTTCGATAGAGTTGTTAAGCCACGTCTCAGAAAAGGATAATATATCGAAATTTGAAAGTTCTGCTGTAAGAATTTCTATTTTGTTCCGTATACTCTGGACATTGTATTGCAAGAAGGAAAGGTTATTGGGCATTGCTAATAAGCAGTTTAGTGAATTGTACTCCGTTATATTGGAATCAAGAGAGCTAATCGATACAGGGCCTGGGTTCAATTCGATATCCCCAGAAAGCAACATGATAGCATAAATCCATGTAAATAAGACGACTGTAATTAAGACGAAAATAGATCTAATTACGAACAGTGAGTTAGAAACGTAACGTTTACCAACTATGGCGCGTGTATATGGCCATCGGATACACCGGCAAAGTTGAGATTGGCCTTTGATGTTTCGTAGAGACGACTCTAGAGCAATTTCATTTGTATGTATAGACATAAGAACTAGCACATTTAACGATGCAAAGAACAATCCGACTGACGTGTATCTTGATAAAATACTATAAGTATCCATCACTACACAATACAAACTGTGAGTGCTCTATGTCACGAATTGCTACAATCCTATGGGCATCAACAAATCCTTCATCATGAAATAACACAGAACAGTAAACAATGCAAATAAAGATAACAAAGAAAAGGGTTATGGGTAGATAGATACAAGGAAATACAACAGAAAAATAAACAATGGAAGCAAAGAAAACAAAACAAAGCATTATGAGTAGATAGATAAATAGGTAGGGCATTATGCGAGAAAGTCGGTCATATGATCCGATTCACATGTGCTGTATATGCTAACAAGATGTGATTGTGGAACACAATGTCCCACTATATGACGTTTGACCTTGAAGGATGACCTTGACCCTTCACCACTCAAAATGTGCAGCTCCATGAGATACACATGCATCTCAAATATACAATTGCTAGCTTCATAATTGCAGAATTGACATTACATGTGCAATTTTGACCCATATATTTGACCTTGAAGGATGACCTTGACCTTGACCTTTCACCACTCAAAATGAGCAGCTCCATGAGATACACATGCATGCCAAATATCAAGTTGCTATCTTCAATATTGCAAAAGTATTCATAAAATAAGCGATTAGGGCCACATATGTTTGACCTCTGACCTTGAAAGATGACCTTGACCTCTACCTTCATACACAGTTGTCACATGTGTACCTAATTAATTTTGTTTTCTTGTTACTTCAGTGATGAAACTTGTGAAATAACATTGTGTGACATGCACTGATGCATTCAAATCATGCTTTATTTTGTGACCGTGTTTTAACATTAAGGATTATTATGTTTTGGTAACACAAAAAAGGCCAGGGATGATAACAAGAGACTGTGAAAAAATATTATTGACATTTAGTTCTATCAATTTAAATCTGACTGCATATATGGTAATACTTTGGGTTTAATATTTTAATAACTTTTTAACTATCCCCTGACAAATAAATATGGGATACTATCAGTGACTGTCAGCTTTGTGTGAATCTGTGATGGCAAAATCAACATGAGCTCTCAGAAAATGGGGCTTAATGCATGTGCATAAGATGTCTTCCCAGAAAAGCCTATTTTAATTTAGAAGAGACTTCCTGTAAATGCAAAATTCTACACAAATGGAAAGAGTGGTCGCTGATTAACCAGTGCAAACTCATTAAAAAATGAACATGTCTGGCCTTACCTGTGACCATTGACAGCTGCTTGATGCAGTGGGGTGTAGCCGTTCTTGTCTGTAATGTTGATATTCAGGGTTTTCAGGAAACTGAAATATAGAACAGAATATTAGTATTAATTAAATTGAACCTTACCATGGGAAAACCGGGCTAAATGCATTGGGTTAAGTATCATCCAAGATTTGACTGTGCAGTCCACACAGGCTAATCAAGGACAACACTTTCTGCCTAGACTGGATTTTTGTTTAGAAAGTACTTCATTAAAACAACAAGAGCTGTCTCCATCAGAGGACATATGCCCCCGAAAAACGCTTTTTCGAAACCTAAACGCAGATTTCGAAAACCTAAATGCGGACCCTAAGTTCAAGGTCAAGGGGGTCAAAATTTGTGTGTGTATGAAAAGGCCTTTTCCATATACACATGAATACCAAATATGAAGGTTACATCTGAAGCGACATAGAAGTTATGAGCATATCTCGAAACCTAACGCTAAAGTATGACGTATCACTATATGCCCTTCTTCAGGGGCATAAAAACATTGAGTAAATTAAAAAAAGTTGTTCAAGATTTGCAAATTTTCATTTTGTAAGGAAACAGTAATACTGAACATTTACCATGCTCTAAAATAGCCATTAAATGCATCTTTTGACGATTTAAAAACCTGAAAATTATAAAGCGTTGCGACGCGAAACAATTGAATAATTTGGAGAGTTCTGTTGTTGTCGTTATATTTTGTGTAACTATGAGGATTGCTTATATAAAGTATAAAACACATCACTCATTGTATGAGCACGGATGGCCAAGTGGTCTAAATGGGAGACTTTTTACTCCAGGGGTTAGTGGTTCGAGCCCTGTTGAGAGTAACATTTTTTTCTTTCTTAAAATTTTATTCTTGATTTTTTACTGGAGATTTTTAGATCCAATGTTTAAATTTATCAATATAAAGCATTAAATGACAAACTTCAATACATGCCAAAATCCGTGAAAAGGCCCCTTTAAGAAGTTTGTATACATATACTATATTCCTACTTTTCACAATCTTTTTAACTTTCAGCAGTATGGCAGCTAATGGCTCAAGAGACAATTTTGCTTGTATGTAAAAATAAATTAAACAAGCAAATTCGTTGAATTGATATCCCCCGCCAATATGCTTCTGGACACTCATACCAAGTTTCAATGAAATCCGCCAAAGCACTTCCAAGATATGGCTCAAGACACACAAAAAACATTTTTTCAAGATACAAAGGGCCATAAGTCTGTTATTATCAGATGGTGTACAATGACATTTGGCGTGCATCATTCTATTATCCATATATATACTCATACCAAGTTTCAATGAAATCCGCCAAAGCACTTCCAAGATATTGCTCTGGACGGACGGACAGACGGACAACGCCAAAACAATATCCCTCCGCCTATGGCAGGGGATAATAACTCAATCTTTTTGACTGGTGCTTTCCACTGATTCATTCCCCACAAGCAAACTATGTAAACTATGCATTATAACCTGTACGAAATTTAACAACTTCACTCAGTAATATGTGTGTATTCCAATCGTTCATCTAGCATTCATGGTTATATTAAGGGTATACATGCACCACATTTGTCCAAGTTACAATTAAGGCATAGCATGTTGCAGGGATCATCCTAGCCCAAAATTTTAGGGAGAAGTGACTTCTCCTTCCTATTTTATTAGGGAGAAATGAGCCGACTTGATCAAACGCTATAGGTACTTTATTATTAATGTTTCACAATTAATAAACATACATGTATCTAAAATAAAATATGCTGAAACACTAACTAAACATTTTATTTTAAAATGCCATGATGTTATATAGATATTGCTCTCCTAAGAACTGTAAAACATGTGTTTTATTTGGCCAAAATACACATTTCATTCATATGTAATTACTTCTTAAGCCAAGAGCCTGAGGATGTAGGATAAAAGGAATATAGGGCAGAGCCATAGCATATTGTTCTCTTTTTTAGTTCTTTTAGGTGCAATTTCTGGTTAGTACATTGCGAAATATTGTCTACCAGACTATCCCTAACACTGCATGTTTATTCGTCATTCTATAAAAATGTTATAAAGAACGTCAAAAATAATTAAAATCGACGAACCATACGTATCGGAAAACGACTGTCTGAATACATGTCGATAAACGTCTTTTGCACATGAAGTAGAATATGCATATCGTTTGACTGCAGAAAATAAAAACCAGTTACCTGTAACCTAGCAAATACGCAACCAATATATTTTTTGGGTGACATATTGCTTTAAAATATAATATTGCAGTGTTTTACTTTGCTAATAGAAAGTTTAAAATTGCAAGATGCCGGACATTAGCAACATTCATAGATTGTACCGTTTTCGGACAGTAGCAAAGAGGTTTCATCAGTTACTGCTCATGTCAGTGCCAGCCGCTTACCAATCAGAAATCATTCAATAAAAGACCGGGCAATGTCTCATGGCGATATGATAAACGCATAACAATAACAATGCAAATACTATATTTTCTTAATGCTATTTGTTATCCCCTTTGCGCACAATAAGTCACTGTAAAGCAGTTGGTTATTTCTCTTCAATTTTTATTGCATATGCACATTTTTAACTGAATTTAAAAAGGCAATTTATCCCAATTAATTCCGCAATATGCACCAGTCTCAATTTGCAAATTAGACTAACAACAGAGAATAACGTACGTGTACACTTATAAACCTACAGAACATTTTGTGGGAGATTCTTCAATAATACATGTTTATGTTCTATGCCGGCCATAGCTTAATTATTTCAAGATTTGTTGTGTTTTATTCGATTATACATAAATTGATGTAACACACCATAACTGAACATTCTGAAATAACCTAAATTGTAATTGTCCCAACTGAGTGTCGTGTGCAGGTAATTCTGTTTGAATGATGTCATTGACTTTTAATGGAATGTTCCCACGTGCCTTTTACTGCTATTTTGGATTAAACTTTTAATTTGTAAGTCTGTTTCTTTGTTTGTGAAATTTGTTAAGCTCACTACTCAAATATATTATGACTGTTTTAAGTTGTACAAAACGTCAAGTATAACAATAAATGACCAACATGTGAACAATGGCTGTATTGGTTCCTGGCAGCCGTGACAAATAAAAAGAGCCGATTGAAAAACTGTAAACGAGGTCGGGAGCCTCTACTGGCATTCTATACATAGATGGTTAAGACAATACACTATTGTTGGTGAGACCGGCGTGTACACAATGCCTCAACTGGAATAAACCAAGTTGACTTGCATCAGCGGTCAGTGATGCGTAGCAAATCTTGTCGCTATCAGTAGATCAGATAACAGATATTTGCACACAGTAAACAATGGCAGTATTAGTGACAGCATTGCGCACATGCGCAGCAGATTATCAAAGGAGAAAATATTGGAAAATGTCGGCAATTTTGTTTTCGCTTTGATGTAATCAGAAAGCGATATCAAGCATAGTAGGGCGACCATGTCGCCTACGTCGCCCTCTAGGATGATCACTGTGTTGATGGGAATGCCATGTTTTGCTTTACATTTTACACTCTAACTCTACTGTATAACTTTAACAATACTGTACCTATAAGAATATATTTGTAGTAGTATACTTGCTAACAATCTAACGTCTGTATGTCATGCCAAGCACCTTGATTTTCTATATTTGTAATACACTTAATGTTTAATTAAATATAAGGCCATCCTTAAAAAAAATGTTTGTTTGGCATAACTCAACCCAGGTAAATTTGGGTGGGTAGATAGGTAGGGATATTATATTGTTTAGCTTTTTTTCTTTCTGAAATTGAACTCCGACATATACCAAACTGGAAGGTATTTATCAAGGCGACCATGTCGCCTACGTCGCCCTCTAGGATGATCACTGTGTTGATGGGAATGCCATGTTTTGCTTTACATTTTACACTCTAACTCTACTGTATAACTCTAACAATACTGTACCTATAAGAATATATTTGTAGTAGTATACTTGCTAACAATCTAACCTAAAGTCTGTATGTCATGCCAAGCACCTTGATTTTCTATATTTGTAATACACTTAATGTTTAATTAAATATAAGGCCATCCTTAAAAAAAATGTTTGTTTGGCATAACCCAACCCAGGTAAATTTGGGTGGGTAGATAGGTAGGGATATTATATTGTTTACCTTTTTTTCTTTCTGAAAATGAACTCCGACATATACCAAACTGAAAGGTATTTATCAAACAAGGGCTGTTTGTAAAACATGCATGCCCCCCATATGGGCTGTCCATTGTAGTGGCAGCCATTGTGTAAATACGATTTTTGTCACTGTGACCTTGACCTTTGACCTAGTGACCTGAAAATCAATAGGGGTCATCTGCTGGTCACGATCAATGTACCTATGAAGTTTCATGTTCCTAGGCAAAAGCGTTCTTGAGTAATTATCTGAAAACCATTTTACTATTTCGGGTCACCGTGACCTTGACCTTTGACCTTGTGACCTCAAAATCAATAGGGGTCATCTGCAAGTAATGATCAATATACCTATGAAGTTTCATGATCCTAGGCGTATGCGTTCTTGAGTTATCATCCGAAAACCATTTTACTATTTCGGGTCACCGTGACCTTGACCTTTGACCTTGTGACCTCAAAATCAATCAGGGTCATCTGCGAGTCATGATCAATGTACCTATGAAGTTTCATGATCCTAGGCGTATGCGTTATTGAGTTATCATCCGGAAACCATTTTACTATTTCGGGTCACCGTGACCTTGACATTTGACCTAGTGACCTCAAAATCAATAGGGGTTATCTGCAAGTCATGATCAATCTACCCATGAAGTTTCATGATCCTAGGCGTTGCGTTCTTGAGTTATCATTCAAAAACCATGTTACTATTTCGGGTCACTGTGACCTTGACCTTTGACCTAGTGACCTCAAAATCAATAGGGGTCATCTGCGAGTCATGATCAATGTACCTATGAAGTTTCATGATCCTGGGCCCAAGCGTTCTTGAGTTATCGTCTGACAACCACCTGGTGGACGGACTGACAGACCGACAGACCGACCGACCGACAGACTGACATGAGCAAAGCAATATACCCCCTCTTCTTCGAAGGGGGGCATAATAAAGCTCCAAGTCTTCTGCCTCATGAAAGGAAATTGGTAAATATTTTTCAATTTTTCTGCACCGTCAGGCATATCACCGCACGTGTATTCATAAGTCTATTTTTTGTATAAAGAACATCGAAAATATAATATAGCCGGCAAAATATACTTTATCCTAAAACGAGAATCTGAAAAATTGTACGCATTTTGCACATGAAAATGTGCATATCGTTTAACTACAGAAAATGAAAACAAGTAACATAGCAAATACGTAATAATATACTATTTGGTTGACATATTACTTTACAATAGCATAGTTTGTGAGTAAAAAACAACAAAGTAATTATAACATTTTAATTTCAATCAAGAACAGAAAGGTGTAACATCTTCGACATGTAACTAATTATTTAATTATCATCCTTTAATTCAGATCGATAGACGGTAGAAAGTTGTAAAGTGATGAGCTTAAAAATAATTGATAGTGTTACGCTTATTTTCATTTGCTTATTTTTTATACGACTTTTGCCATCGGCCATTATATTGCAGGCACTAGACGACAATTTCAACTGTGCATTCCATTATCTGTGCATGAATTACCCAATATTACCCCTTAGCAAACTTAATTTTGATTGGCCAGCTACCATATGCGCTTCAAAACGTCCATGGAAACAAAGAGAGAAAAATAGTTATAAAAAAACAATCCGGATTTAAATGGCGGATGTTTTCAATGAAATTTAATGAGATTTTAGCATATTCCCAAATTATATTTTTCTTGAGCCAAATTCCAGGGGTGTGATTGAGGTGAAGTCCGAGAGGAGTAAAATTCTGTAGACTGATTTTTACAACCCGAATCGCGTGCATAACCCAATGGCAAACGGTGAAACCTTAAAACAGGCCTTTAAATAAACACCATCTTAGACTTAAACTTATACGCAAGATTTTTTTATGAAAATTTTTTAAGAATCACTTAACATGTTACGCAAAGTAGCCAGTATTAATTGTGATCAAAATCAATAAGTGTTCCGATACCTGTGAACGATGAAGGGAATCTTTCATTGGAGCTCAATGCCTTTAAATTCTACATAAGGTCAAAAATGTTACAGTGTTCAATTAACGACAATTTACCACAGTTTACGTAGTTCAAGATTTTCTCACATGAATAAAATATGACTTCAGCCTTACCAAGACAGTCGATCTTTCGTACCCGTTCAGAAAGTGGTATCGCTTTCTGATTTATATCCACTGTTGTTTCTTCCCTTTCCCATTTAAATTTGTTTTTCAATAAATTAATAAATCTCCGAGATTTTGTGAGATTCGTTCCTTCGACTTCATTAACGCTTCACAAAGGCGCCATTTCCAATCGAATCATCCAAAAGATATGAAACACATTTTAAGAGACCGATTTTAATGGTAAGATTGGGAAAGGACAGCCAATGATATCGCTTGTTTCAAAAAATGCTAAGACAGAATACCAGTGTAATATGCAGAGAGGTTTTGCAGGCCGCGGATTTTTCCGGCCGCTGAAGAAATACACCCGCGGATTCGGTCGTACTTTCACCAATTTTTTTCGTATTTACGGGAATAGCGGAAATGTCCCAGGACAACCCGATCCGCGGATCCACGGAGAAATCACACTTCTGAAGTCGCTATATTTTCGCAAATGATGAACGACAGTGCGAGCCCTGTAATAGTAAGCATTTTTTTCCAATAATAACACGTTTGCAATGCTCGTGCTGTCGTTCGCCATTTGAGCCATCAGCGCAATTTGAGCCATCTGCGCCATTTGCAAAAATATGGAGAATTTGGCTCAAGAAAAATCTAAATTGCTAAAATTCGAAAATCTAGTAAAATTTCGTTGAAAACATCCGCCATTTTAATCTGGACTGGTTTTCTATATTTGTCTCTTTGTTTGAAAGTGTTCGCAATTTGAACAATTAACAAAACGCGGTCTGTACCTGATTAGACATCGCTTGACCTGACCTTATTTTTATTGAAGTGCACATGGTAGCTGGCAAATCAACATTGAGCTCGCTTTCACATGACATGATGTTGTCGAATGAAACGTGAGAACTGGTGGAGCAATCGGATAATATTGGGTCATTTATGCGCAGATGTTGTATAATTTGAATACACATTTACAATGTAATATCGCAGTCTGCTAACAAAATAGCGGCCGGTCGCTAGAGATAAACAAATGAAACAAAAACGTGACGATACCCGTCAATAAATATTTCTAAGCTGACCACTTTTCATCTTTCTTCCGAATATTTACCGATCTGAATTACAGAGTGATAATTAAATAATTAGTTATATGGCGATAATATTACACATCTCTGCCGATTGCCGAATTAAATTGAACTGTGATAATAAATCAATTTGTTTTTTACTCCCAAACTATCCTGAACGACAGCAGCGTATTTTAATTAAAGGGATACGAAAACAAGAGGGCCTGAAAGACCCAAAGTCGCTCACCTGAGATAACAAGATATTATTGGGACAAATCTTTTGACCAAGTTTCGTTAAGATTGGAAAATAAATGTGGCCTCTAGAGTGTTAACAAGGTTTTACTATAGACATATAAGGAAAAATGCCCCGCCCCCTGGAAGCCATGTTTTTCATCCAACCGGCATCATTTTTGAACACATCCAAGATATTATCGGGATGAATCTTCTGACCAGGTTTCATGAACATCGGAAAGTAAATGTGGCCTCTAGAGTTTTAACAAGATTTTACTATAGCCATATAATGAAAAATGCCCCGCCCCTTGGAAGCCATTTTTTTCAAGCAAACATAATTATTTTCGAACTCATCCAAGATATCTTTGAGACCAATCTTCTGACCAAATGTCATGAAGATTGGACAAAAAATGTGGCCTCTAGAGTGTTAACAAGGTTTTACTACATCCATATGTAGCCACCCTTCTCAAAATAAAATGCACTTTTTAACAAAATACGCTTTAAAAAGTGTATTTTTTCTGCATTTTTACTGAAGAGTGTATTTTTTCTGCACTTTTTTCATACAAATTTAATTAAGTGCACTAAAGTGCATTTTTCTGTATTTTCATTATCTTTAAGTGTATTTTACTGTACTTTTAGTGTATCTTCTGTAGACAAAGTGCATCTTTTTATGCAATAAGTGCATTTTTTAATCAAGTGCATTTTTTGTGCATATTAGTGTATCTTCTGATTTGCCAAAAAAAAAAAGTCTTTCTGTACAAGTGTAGTTTTAGTGCATCTTCATAAAAAAGAGCAACACTATAGCAAATAACTGAAGTTAGAGGACAGAGATATAGTTTAAAAGAAGGATTGTACTGAATTCTTTTTTATCTTCACATAATGTTTATGGTCTTATTGTTGCAATTTGTCTGCTCATAAAATATGTGAATCAGTAGAGCAGCTTTTAAAGGAAAAAGTACAACTAAATCAGGCTGTGGGTAACTTATTACAAATATTGAAAGTGTCGAAAATATTATGTGGGCTTGCCGGAATCAATTATATCTCCATAACATAAAAAATAAGTATTTGAACTTTCTTACACCGATATTTAACCCCAATTCCATTAATGTCTACCACATTGACTATTAACATACATTTTAAAAGACAATTTAAATAATATTTATAATATTATTATTATTTGCTAACAACAATCAGTATGTTATACTGAAATATTCACAATTAAATATAAAATGCTAAGTGTGCTGTGTATTATTCAATAAATATCAGATAAGATCAGGATCAGATAAGAGATCCATTAGCATCATAAACACTAATCCCTCTATCAGTGCTCCATCTAGCCCAAACAAAGGGGTGTTTATAGACTTTTGATTGGTTCTGGCACCATCTATTTGAAAACAAACCACTTTTGATTGGTTGGAGCACAGCAAGTTATTTGGAGCACAGGAAGTTATTTTTTGTAAACAATTTGGTTTCAGCAACTTAAATTATTGAGCAACATTAAGACTTATAATTCTAGTGTCAAATGTCTACAAATTCTTTCAGCACATGAAATATTGTGTGATGAAAACAATGTGTATTTACTACAATGTGTAAATCAACAATAAGTTTGTTGCAAAGAAGATTCAAAGTGGGTGGTTAAAGTGATATGGTCTCATAGTTCAACAACTGCCGTTTTTTTGGAATACTGAAGAACAGCTGTAACAGGTTTGTATTTTCATTTCTGCATCTCTTTTTAATTTAATTAATTATGATCATTATCATATTTATGTATTGTCACTTGCAAATGTAAATGGATAAGTAAATGTCATGCAATTTTAAAGAAAAAAACACCATTTGAATAATTATGGCTGTATTTTATGGTTATTGTCATCTTAAAATTTATTTATACCTATTTCTTGTCATTAATGAACAGATTTCTTTCCCCCATATTCAATAAAAACTTTTATATTTTATATTTGAAGGTTAAACCCCAAGGTGAAATTTACATTGATCGGAATTATTGTTTTAAATTGCTTTTTTTTCAGGAGATCATTAAAAGTGTGATCCAATTTGAGAGGAGAATGCCCAAGGCACTGGCAAAAGCTATGAGAGCTGTATTTACAGAGGAACAGCTGGCCACCTGTTCGTTCAAGGGTGGCATAACCACAATAGGGGATCCTCGTGTCTGCCTACCAGAGGCTGAACGAGAAGCTGTCATTGGTAATAATCTTGAATTTAAACTATATATGGCAACAGGTTTTTAAAAAACAAATTATGACATTAAATTGTTATTTAACAAGGGCTGTTTGTAAAACATGCATGCCCCCCATATGGGCTCTCAGTTGTAGTGACAGCCATTTTGTAAATATGTTTTTGTCACTGTGACCTTGACCTTTGACCTAGTGACCTCAAAATCAATAGGGGTCATCTGCGAGTCATGGTCAATCTACCTATCAAGTTTCATGATCCAGGGTCTTCCCCAGGCCATTTAAGCGCCCCTTGCCGGGGCGCTTGAATTTCGAAATCAGAGTCCCCGGGGCGCTTGAAATTTTCCGATCAGTGTATTCTTCAGTAAAAGAAAGTGGATATTGTCCAAAAAAATCAAGGTTTCCCTATCAGTGTATCAATATTCCCTTTTTTAAAAGAGCACTCGGTTCCTACTTTCACAAGTAATCGCCATAAACACCACATGGGGTAATGGATAATCCACTGATAAGAGAATAGCATGACGCGCGTATCGATTATTCTAGCCACATTACACGGTCATTTAAATGCTGACAAGGATGTATCTGGTAACTTTCCAGTCGTCAAACTGTGAAGTTCATCGTCCAATCGGTAACGCGAATGCTTATGAGGGCGGGGTTAACTATCGACCATTATTTTTGATTGACGTCGGGCATGAAGTACGAGTTTATCGCAGCTTGATTAGCAAGAAGTCGTACCATTTGAGTAATATAAAACCGGTAATTAGTACAGTACAGAACATTAAAGACGGTTTCGGGCATCATCATCACACCTTTTTACTGTAAACAAGTGTTACCTATGACTCATAATTAATACGAGAAATTAATTGCAAGTGGTAAACAATTAATTATTATAGCGAGTAAGTTGTGCAAATGACTCCTGGTTACAATTATGTGATAACAATTTATTTAATTCCAGTACATGTATATTTCAACATGTCCATTTATAGAACTGATTCACATCGTTTTTCTGACATTTATTCGACACGTAATGCGCTTTAACAAATTTTCGTTGAATTAATAACGCCCACTTGTAAATGTTTCGTCCAATAATCGATAGTTAGAAGACTGATGATGGCAACCGGTCGTGATCCTCGTGGACAACGTGAATTTCATGCATAATTCCGTCAAAACATTTATTCGACTCGTAAAGTGTGTAAACAAACTATCGTTGAATTTATAACGCAACGGTTAATATTTGTTGAAATCTCAAATGGGAATAATTAAATTTTTAATCCGAAACCCATTAAGTCGATGTTAACGCGTTTTTAATCCGAAACACACTTCCGAATGTAAATGTTACCGCAACGTTAAATATTTTTGCTTCAAATTAGCAGTGCAAATTTATTTTGTGTCGAATCTTTTTCTCAATTAAAAAGAGCGCGAAAATTATGTAGCATGTACAACGTCGCGTCTATTGCATACAAATGGCGTGTATTGAGCGTTTTAACAAGCACACAACAGGTCAGGGGATTGACGCATATTCAGAGGCAATATTTCATCAAATCTATAAATAGTCACTTAAAAAATGGCAAGGTTTGTGTTAAAGAAATAACTGAAAGCTTTTATCGTAAATATTTACCAGAAAGAGATTGATAAAAACGGAATAAACGGGATTATCGGGTAATAAATAGAAACTTGAAAAATAGTAAGTATACAGTAATAGAGTGGGGTTGAAACGGATGTATTGGGGAATCGTTTGAGTCGGGATTTTACTATCTGTGCGGAAAAGTTTTAAAACAATTAAACAATATAAAAAAATATTTTTTTTTTAATGACTGGGGGATTTTTTTGAAGAGTCATAGCGCACCAAATGACGTCTTTTGACGCTGTTTTTCTTTGAGTTATAACGCACCACAGAACGTGAATTGACACGTTCAATTAAAAAAAAAATCAACGTCGGCAGGGGACACGCCTCCCGAACCCATCCCCGGTCGGCCCCGGGGCGCCTGAACAAATTCCTGGGGAAGGCACTGTGATCCTAGGCATAAGCGTTCTTGAATTATCATCCGGAAACCATTTTACTATTTCGGGTCACCGTGACCTTGACTTTTGACCTAGTGACCTCAAAATCAATAGGGGTCATCTGCGAGTCATGATCAATGTACCTATGAAGTTTCATGATCCTAGGCCTTAGCGTTCTTGAGTTATCATCTGGAAACCACCTGGTGGACGGACCGACAGACCGACCGACATGTGCAAAGCAATATACCCCCTCTTCTTCGAAGGGGGGCATAAAAATAAACTAGAGCGTATTTTTTTTCAAAAAATACACTAGAGCGTTTTTAAGTGTATTTTTTCATGTATTCCTAAGTAAATTAAAACGCTTAAAATACGCTTCAAATGTACTTTTTGGGGCACAAAAAAAAAACGTAAGCTAATTAATACGCTTAAATATACTTAAGCATGTTAATTCACTTAACAAGGGACAAAATTGTCACAAAACCAGGTTTTCATTGTGAAAAAAAATCTGATAAAGGGAGAAAACTCAAACTGAACTTTTGAAATGAACAAACAAAATTAACCCCCTTTGTAAGTTTTTTTTTTTTTTAAATCTATTTTTAGTCGTGGCGATCTTGACATTGGAGATATTGACGTGATTCTTTTGTGCGACACACCGTCCCATGATGGTGAACAAATGTGCCAAATGATTTTAAAATCTCACAATGAATGACATAGTTATGGCCAGGACAAGCTCATTTATGGCCATTTTTGACCTTTGAAATCAAAGTGTGACCTTGACCTTGGAGATATTGACGTAATTATTTCGGGCGACACACCGTCCAATGATGGTGAACAAATGTGCCTAATGATTTTAAAATCTGACAATGAACGACATAGTTATGGCCCGGACAAGCTTGTTCCGCCCGCCCGCCAGCCAGCCAGCCCGCCCGCATTCGCCAATCTAATAACCAGTTTTTTGCTTCGGAAAACCTGGTTAAAAACACTTAAATACACTTTAATAAAAACACACAAAAGTGCATTTATACACTCAAAAAGTGTATTATTTGAACAGAAAAATGCACTTGTTTAGTTAAATGCGCTTTAAAGCGCATGTTATTGGCACCGTATTTTTTTAGCAAAATACGGTGCCAATAACATGCGCTTTAATGCGCATTAAAAGCGCATTAAATGCGCATTTAGTGCACTTTTTCGAGAAGGAAAAATGCCGCACCCCTAGTGGCCATGTTTTTTAAGCAACCAAAACCATTTTCGAAACCCGTCCAAGATATCATTGAGACAAATCTTCTAACCAAATTTCGTGATGATCGGAAAATGAATGTGACCTCTAGAGTGTTAACAAGGTTTTACTATAGCCATATAAGGAAAAAAGCCCCACCCCGGTGGTGGCCATGTTTTTCAACCAACATCATTTTTTGACTCGTCCAAGATATTATTGGGATGAATCTTTTGACCGAGTTTCATGAAAATCGGACTATAAATGTGGCCTCTAGAGTGTTATAAAGATTTTACTATAGCCTTACAGTACAGCCAATGCGGAACAAACATATTTCGCGATCCGTGGCGGCAAGGCGCAACAAGTCGATGCCGAGTCGGCCGTTAAAACCGCGTCAGTATGCGGCGGCAAGTCGCATTTCGCCGCAATGCTTTGCATCTGTCCTCCGAGACATGCCGAGGCAAGCCGCGATCCGCGACATGACGCCGAGTCCATGCGCATCTTCAAATCAAAATCTTTTTAAAATGGTAAGTAAGTCAAAGAAATTAAAAAGAACAATTATAATAATATTTAAAATCATAATTTAATGTGCGCGGATTCAAAATAGATAAACTAGTTAATAAAAAAGCATGCTGTTGTTTTGTTTTTAGTGATTGCATTCCCGTTTCTAAAGAAATTGCTGTCATCAGGATAGAAATAATTATTATTTTAAAAGAATGCAAATAAAAAAAATCTAATTTATAAAATCAAAATACGATTATCACGGGCACATATTAATAAAATTCCAATAATCATTTGCCATTGTCATTTTTAGAATCGGCTAAAGTACTTTAAGTTACTTTGTGTGCTTTTATTGCGCCGTATGATTATTGTCTTTATATTAAACGATCAACAAAATATTTGTTTTGGGTTTAATTTTTACGACAACATGTATAAGCATATAAGCATATTTAATGTGTCTGGCCAAGTTAGTTTGTTTCCCGCCCGTAGTGTATGTATTTCACACATAAATGTCACGTAATAATGTTTTGGCACATAGGAGTTGTCAGGACTCCAGCAGTTGGGGGATTTGTAATTGCTTGTTGTTTTTGCTATTATATTTTAGCTGAGACAATAAGCAGTTTGATGCCACATCAATAACCAACACTTAATTGTTGTTTCGTTAATTATCAGCTTATTATAACTATTGTTTGACTATGCGTATATAAAGTAGTTTCATCTTGTTTATATTATACAGTTGATATCGCTAATCATTACCCAATAATACCGTATATTTTAGTTTTAAAGCAAATTCCGGTAAATATTTACGATAAAAATGCTCAAGACGCACACACAAAGCAATTATTCTTAAGTATCAAATACATTTTGGCATTTGTTACTATTTAAAGATGTGATGAAATAACGTCCAATTGGGGTGTTTTTTTACCACTGAACACGCATAAATCGCCTGACGTGATGTAAATGTTTTTATACAACACAAAATACACCCAAACTTTCCATGCGATGTTGTACATGTCTGCATAATTTTCGCGCGCACTTTATGGAGACAAAGGATATTTAAGCACTGTTTATTTGACGCTAGAATTTGTTAATGTCGCATTAGCATTAAAATTCGGAAGTGTGTTTCGGATTACAAATTTAATAAAGCTCATTTCAGAATCAAACGAAACATTAACATTGTGCATAATTTATTCAACGATAACTTGTTAAAGCGCATTTTGTGCCATATCACTTATTAGAACATGAAAATAATAAATATGAAAGTACCGTAAATCTAGGTTTCTATGCTACACAAATGTACATGTAGGTGTTTATCTTTTCACTCAATCCGCCGCGGCAGATTTACTCCGCGAAAGTACGCGAGGTTAAAACAGACTCGGCGTCGTTGCACGGATCGATGCCGAGTGCCTCGGTGATACGCCGCGTGAACACTCGAAACGGCCGCTGCATACTAAATTTCTGGCCGTGGCGTAGCCGCGGATTATGTTTGTTTCGCCTTGGCTGTACTGTATATAGCCATATAAGGAAAAATGCCCCGCCCCATGGCGGCCATGTTTTTCAAGCAAACGTAACCATTTTCAAACTCATCCAATATTTTATTAAGACAAATCTTCTGACCATATTTCATCAAGATTGGAAAATAAATGTGGCCCCTAGAGTGTTAACAAGGTTTTACAATATATAGCCATATAAGGAAAAATGCCCCGCCCCCTGGCGGCCGTGTTTTTAAACAATCCAGCATCATGGTCGAACTCATCCAAGATATCATTGGGACAAATCATCAGAGCATGTTTCATGATGATCGGAAAATAAATGTGACCTCTAGAGTGTTAACAAGATTTTACTATAGCCATATTAGGAAAAATGCCCCGCCCCCTGGCAGCCACCATGTTTGTCAACCAACCAGCATCATTTTCGAACTCGTCCAAGATATTACTGGGATGAATCTTTAATACAAGTTTCATGAAGATCAGGCAAAAAATGTGGTCTCTAGAGAGTTAACAAGGTTTAACTATAGCCATATAAGGAAAAATGCCCCGCCCCCTGGCGGCCATGTTTTTCAACAAACCAGCATCATTTTCGAACACGTCCAAGATATTATTGGTATAAATCTTCTGACCAAGTTTCATGAAGATCAGACAATAAATGTGGCCTCTTAAGTGTTAACAAGATATTACTATACAGCGCTTCCGTTAGCTTTTAAAAGTTGGAAGTCCTGACTTCCAAGCCTAAAATTTTGGACGTCCCAAACATAAATTTTGAAGTCCCACTTTTATTTCAGAATTTTAATATACGTACATGTTCCAACTCTATCCATTACCCGATAATCCAGTATTATTACGATTTATATTTTGAAAACCAAAATACGACCAATATTGACGTCTGCAACGTCCGCCATTTTGGCATATACAAATTGAATTGTGGGATGGGGGAATTCCCATTGAACATGCGTTAATCACGTGACGTGATTTGCGAGCATAGAGCACGTTCATATTTAGTGATTACAACAAATCAACTACTTAACTAAAATGTTTCATGTACCTCCTTTCAGAAAAGTTTGCATAAGTGAAACAAATTTTGGAGTGTAAAAAAGCATCTTTCTTTTAATTATACCGAGTACACTTAATTCCGAATCGCAATATAACTTGTCAGGTCATTCATGCATGTAGACCAATATGCTTAGTTTGGCAATTTCAAAACACGTTATTTAACTACTTGTTGCATTATGCGTTATGACAATCGGTATACAATTAACGTTATTCAATTTAAGTATATTCAAATGCTTATAAATCAAACGTGTAATCCGAAATCATTTCCAGATTTTATTATTCACGGAAAGTTAAGAACATTCTAGCAACAAATAAACATTTCCCGTGTTTTTCGTGCACACATGAAAATCATGCAAAAATTAGACTTCATGTACAACGTCACGCCATCCTTCCTCGAAGAAAGCGTTGACTTAATTAAATTTGATTGCTAAATAAAAACTTCGTAGCGCAGAGGTCGCTAATATTATTGTATACAGCTTCACGTGGGGTCAGCATGTATTCTGCTGCCTAAGCGCTGATTGGCTGATACGCTTACCAAGAAGCATGTGATTGATAGCTGGAAAAATCAATATTGACCACTCGCTGAGAAATTCATTGAAAACTGTAGCTCTTAGGCGGAGCAAAGACCTATAGGTCTTTGGGCGGAGTTAACCGTCTAAATAACCCGATTTACTGTTGACATTGTGCGTGTTGTGTATTCGCAAACAGCGTACATGTGGATTATCGGACGTCCAAGGGACTTCCACCATTTGCATAATGGACGTACGACTGCCGTTTTCGAGCATAATTTACGCCCGGATGTCCACTAACGGAAGCGCTGACTATAGCCATATATATGTAAGGAAAAATGCCCGCCCCTTGGCAGCCATGTTTTTCAAGCAAACGTAACCATTTTCAAACTCATTCAAGATATCAGTGAGACCTATCTTCTGGCCAAATTTCATGAAGATTGGACAATAAATGTGGCCTCTAGAGAGTTAACAAGTCAAATATTGACGCTGCACGACGGACGACGGACAAAAGGCGATCACAAAAGCTCACCATGAGCACGTTGTGCTCAGGTGAGCTAAAAACAGGAGCGGTTTAATTGTATTTAAAGTCTAATTAATCGCATATGCATAAGCCAAATAAATAGGCGACTCAAATAAATATGGGTACGCGTTTTGTTCATTGCTATTCTAGATATCCTTGAAAAAGCATTCAATTAAATGACGCAAATAACCGGAAAGGATAAAAAGCCGAAAGGCAAAATTTTGCGGAAAGAATTTTCGGCGAGCAAAAATCGGGCCAATTTTAGTGGGTCGGTCGGGATATGCCAAACAAAAGAATTTTTAAGGATGGCTTTATGTTCTGTTGAGTTGTTTCAAATATATAAAGCAGTGGTTGATTACAATTTCTGCTATTATTGCAACAGTTGTGGATAAATCAGCATACCTCGAACAATTAATAACATTTTTTATCAGGACAGCAAACAAAAATTATTAATCATTATGGTGATTTATCAGTGATTTAGTTTTGCTGATTTTTTTCTCCAAGATGATATACAACCTATTTTGTAGTCTTATTTATAAGACGCGCACAAAATTTAGAGATACTTTTTATATGGGCTAAATTCTTTGGAACGTCTTTTCGGGGAAAAGTCAATTATGTGGTGGACACCAGAAAGATTAAATTTTCATCAATTTGCGTAAAATTGCAAACTAATATTACCAACTCATAATGTTTTAGTTCAGAAGTCCATTTTTATCTCAAATATCTTCGAATTGAAGTTATAAACTTCAAAAGCATAAATTCTTCAGTTAAAATCCTGCTAAAAACGCAAAACACTCACTGACCTGTCGTCATGTCATGAAACTGATTTAAATATGAACCAATCAAAAGAAGGCATTAAGGTGTAATGTGTACGCGTAATTTTATTTAACATGAGCTTTAACACCGACTTTTACCTAAGCAGATCTAGTATGCTCATCTTTGTCGATTTAATAAGCATATGTTAAAAACAGATATGGTGCAGTTTCTATTCACTCTTCTAAGTTTCAGCAACTTTTTATACATGTCTTTTTCGCACCTCTGTCTGTGTTGTTTTATCTACTTACATTCTATGTTACATAGGACGGTATACTGTACGATCTGTATCACTATTATTTATGTACCATATAAAAATAAAAGATGTTATTAATTTCAAAACTTTTTAATTCTCACTTTAGAAAAAAAACAATGTTTAATTAATCCAGAAAATTATAATAACATCGGTTAACTATATAATGCTCTGCACCACAACAGACGAACGCAAACTGTATTTAAGCCGTTTATTCTTCCGAATGCTTTACATCAAGGCTGTGTTATCGATTTATATCTCCACAGCGAGCGAATCGAGAGATATTGAAAATTTGAATAGTCGTTGGATTTAAATTGCTCAGGCGTGCAAAATTGAAAGTGTCATTACATAATTTTTACATGACATTATCAAGAAATGAATTATCTACACAGGTATGTAAATATTATTGCAATCCGTTGATATTAATCGTCTCATATCTGGGCTTGAATGTTGCGCACAAAATCCTTGCGCAACAATATAGACACGCTCCAAATATTACCAATATAAAAAGTAGCTTAATATTTGACAGCGTCAACAAGTTGGACTACCTATTTTGTTGCCAGTTTGTAATGACTTTCAATTACTATTTGTCTATGAGTGACATGCGATTACCTTCATTTTTTAAATCTTTTTTTAATTCTTCTCATCAATGTTCATGTGTTATGCTAAACTAGAACTAGAAATGGCATGGCTGTGGCCGACGAGTATACCCACGCCGCAACTTTTGACCCAGGGGTCAGATAAAAATTACCAATAGTGCACTGTTGCACATATGCTCACAGCTACCATGTGTTTAAGTTTCAATGTTCTTGTGCTAATAGTGCAGGAGGAGATAGTGGCCAGGACAGATGGACGGACAGATGGCAGAGATAACCACATAATCCCCCCGCTCCAATTCGGAGCGTGGGGATAATAAATGATTGCTATAGACGAGTTAACGCGTGACGTCACACCCACCTGCAAAGATTAGACTCGGCCCACTGGATGGCAAAAAAAGGTGGAATTCATATAAGCGCATATAGAGAAGGTTGACATAATCATCGTTTTTATTGATAATCATGAACTGTATCAAATATAATTTTACTATTTATGTCTGAATAAAACATAAGCATGCATGGAAATTCATTTTTGGATCGATTATATTGTTTTTATTATTTGTTTTTTTCTAAAAACGAGCTCTGGAGTGGAACGTACACTATCTACGAGCTCGGTATGTGGTAACCACAAAAATCTATACTAAACGCATCACCACGTCCATTTTAGATACAAAATTTCAGAAATGGAAATTCTTTTAGAATAAATTAAATTTAATGAAAGAACACAAATAAGGATAAAAACAAACAACAAATAGATCACTTTTTTTTCGCAACATATAGTAACTAATTTTAACCTTAATATATCTGTACAAACTAAACCTTGTTACACAACAAGTAAATTCATAAATCTAATTGTTTGATTTAATTGTGCAAACCAATTTTGACACTTTTAATTGCTTCAGCATTTCTAACCTGGTGTTTAATTGCACCGTTGTTCGTCACAAGCATATTATCTCGTTATGATCGGAGACTGCCCAGACAATTACACAGAAAACATGCCGGTGTCATAAACATAGGGACCTATACTTTAATTGGGTCCCTGCATAGACCACATGTGGCAGACTTTAAGATACCTTCATGTCATCTCTTGGCATATAGAGCAAGCCTAATATTTAAGCCAAAATACGTAACATTTGCTTTAATAAATAATTTAACATATTAAAAAAAGAAGATATTTGTCAAAAACGGATTAACAGGAACATGTGTATTTATATGTTAGCCAGTTTAATCATAATAATACAGTGCTTTATAACTTTAAAATATTGTTCAATATTACTGCTACACAATTGATGTATTTAACGCTGATACCGGCAAATGTAAACTTGGCAATTTAGTGTAAAGATTGTACGTTCTTGCAGTGCACGTAACACCATCATGAAACCAAGCAATCACAATGGATAAACAATATTTGTGTAAAATAAATTAAATAAATATATATATTTATCATAAAATGCTAGATTGTTACATGTATCACTCCTTATTACTTGCTAAGAGATTTCAATATACATGCAAAGACAGTTCAATTTGCATAAGATGCAGGTTTTATTTCCATTTGTATATTAAAATGTATTAATATTGTAATTCAATGGAAACGAAACGAAAATTCTTTCTATGGAAAAGAAATTTACCACAACATTTATCAATTCTGTTTTTTTGGCTTTGTTTTATAATTGATTAAATGCGCCTCTTATAATACACTTTTGATCGCTGATAAGCAATTACAATATCCACACCGTTTATAGTTAAAATAAAATTAAGAAATGTTTTATAAGTTTTGAAATATCAATCAGGGTTTTTTTTGGCCTGATTTTATAGCCGAAATTCGGCTATGTTCCCAATCCCAAAAAGTATACTTTTTTCCCAAAATGTGGCAAAAAATTCCCAATTTCCCCCCCCCCCCCCCCAAAAAAAAAAAAAATTTTTTTTTTTTTTATAGAAAGAAGTGTCTTATGCGTATTTTATCTAAATTTTAATTCAATTACATCTAACAAAGTTTTGTATGATTTTGTTCTTTTAATTTTAATGATAATAAAGTGTTATATCAAATTTAGTATTTCCCTAATTAGTGGACTTTTCGTGTGGAAAAAAAGGCTAATGAATTAATTTTCCCAATTTCATGAAAATGCAGATAAAATTCCCAATTCCAAAGCCACGGGCTATCTTCCCAAAAAGTGGAAAAAAAAACCTGTCAATTTTTAAAGTCTTACTATAAAAAAGAATAGGGCTAATTTATTGTTTTAATGTGTGGTATTGTCAGTATTTAGTCTTCCGACCATGTTTACTCTGATGCTAATAACTAATTTGTATTTTTATAAAGAGGAAATTATATATATGAATATACATTTATTGGTACTAAATATGATATATCTGAATTATTGTTTAAGAGTTGTAATGTTTATTTCGGATTTTTTATTGTTTAATTGACTAAACAAAAGCCTTATATACATGTTTTACGTGACTGTAACCAGTGTTTTTGCCAACCAGTCAGTGCGCATGCGCGGAAAATCCCGAATGTAAACAATAACAATTAACTTGTCTATATATGCTGCTGATTCCGATACCATTTAATGAACTGTGTTCAGTGCCTTGATGTTGTCCTTTGTATTTACCACTTCGTGTGAAATGTAAGTGCACATGCAATGACTTCTCTTAGTCTTACCTTGTTAATCTGTCAACTTTTGATCTTTTTGCTTTATCATGTTTGATGCTAGATAATAATTTGACCACTGTAGACAAATTTCCTACACGCGCAGCATCAAGTAAGTCTTGTTCCTTTCCAATGCCAGGAAGGCCTAAATTAAAAAATGACATTTTTTGAAGTTTTTTTAATAATGAGTTTAGTTACTTCCTTATTTTCCAGGCAGCTACCATTTTTTGCTGCATGTTTTAATCGCAATCTTTGATTGGCTAAGCAAAATACCGTAATCCAATTGCAGCGTTTGTTTTTTCCGATGATCGTCACTGATCCGAGCATATCCGAATAATTGTTTTGCTTGAAAACTCAATTTGCATTGGATACAAACGTGACCTATAACCGACATAACGACCAATCCCATAACTTCTAACTGAGCCGAAGAAAATTTATAAACAGTAAACAAACTGCTCATGGTCATATGTGCGACTGGAAGGCCATTGTCTCGACACTGATATATCTGCGACTCTCACCATGACAAAGCCGCTTACAGTTGTGAGTACTATTTATCTTTCAGACATTTACATATTTTCTTTATTATTATTATAAAGAACCAGTTTATATAAAACATGAAGACAATTGCACAAAAGAATGGACGTAAAACTGAATTTTCATAATTTGCGTATTAAATGTATTGTGTTGGTCAACAATGAAAATATTGAACTTGAAGTGAAAGTTCTTGATATGTTTTTTTTTAATGAAATATAAGTTGTAATAAAGTATAAAATTGTTTTAATTGAAGAACGAATACACAGATTACCTAGGGCTCAGAGCATTAAATCATAAGACATAACAAAGGTTTTGCTGACCTAAATGAAAATTGCATCATTGTGTCAGTGTTATTAGGGGGTTATGGAGGTTTCGGTAAATGACAAGTTCGGTAAATTGAGTTATATAGTAAAAGCCGTGGAGGTTTCGGTAAATTGGTTTTATAGAGGAGGTATACCTACAACGAGGTGTTAATGACACCTATTATCGGCTTACAATAACATTAGGGGCATTTATTTGCAAACTGTGGATTAATTTTGATGTACATTAATTGAGTTGTTTGGCACTAATTAAATTACATTAATTGAGTTGTTTGGCACTAATTAAATTATCTGTTTAAATGTACGGACTTGATTTTATCAAGTTAGAGATGTTTGCAAAGTGTTATTATTAATTATCCAGGCTTGCAACCTATTAATATTCTAATCGACGGAGGTAAATTATATATTAAAAGTTTATCTTTAGGTCATGATCGTTTTGTATTTTATATATGTTTTTAAACAATAAGTTGATAAAAACCTAATCTAGATATGTATGTTTAGATCGTGAACATGCTTAAACACTGGTGGCCGAGTTTTTACATACACGACCAGTAACTTTCAAACTGTGAAATAAACAAACGTTTTCCTTCTTTAATCATGTTTACCAAAAAATACTGGTGGTGACATCAAAGGATGTTTATTTGTGGTAAAAATAACATTATTATGTAATTGGGTAATTATAAAATTATCATGGTCATTGTCAAATAAGAAATCAAAGAGAGGATGAAGAGAAGGTTTTCACGGGTTGTCGAGTAATTATGGTAAGTGTTGTTGCTCAAATGTTAAAGTATGTATATATGCATATGATTTCTTTTACTGTATCATACAATCATGGCTGAACATCCATGTATTTTCTGCAATATTGAGGTCATTTCTCGTGCGCACGCTATTGCATGTGATGCATGTGGAAGATGGTGTCACCGTAGACACAAATGTAAGTAATTTCTTAGTGAAACAGGGCTCCAGGTAAGGTTTTGTGAAATTCTTAAATTACTACAAGATTTTCAAAAAGTATTCTTAACTCTGAAAATGTATTCTTAACGTTTTGGAAAATAATTCTTATTTTTTCTAAATGACCTAAAAATAAATAATAATGGTTATTTTAATGCAAAAAAAATCAAAATAAGCATACTAGCAACTTTATTTATACGAGTTAAACAGTGTCTTTTCAGTATTATACAATTTTATTTTCCCAATACCTTCATATGCCCAAACTGTGTTTAGATTGCATGCCTTAGATGAATTTTTAAATATTTCATATTTAAAACGGCTCTCCCCTTCAATCTTTTCAACGATTAGCCACAGGACTTGTCCCTATCACTCGTTCAATGTTTTTTCTTGTGTTTTTCTCAACCAGAAAGAAATGATAAAACATATAAATAAATATAAAATTCAACATGAAATCATTTTTATTGATTCCGCCATAAATCATTACTTCTTATTACTATTATGTTACTATTATGTTATTTAAATAAAAGCATCAATTAAGAAAAAAACAGTATTGCGTTATTTAAATCGTAAAATTAACCAACAATTTCCTAACATCATTCGTTTTTCAAAGGTAGCTCATTCATTTCCCTTAATTCTTTACCTTAGGCATAGCATTAATTACTCAACTCAAAATTAATCCACAGTTTGCAAATAAATGCCCCTAATGTTATTGTAAGCCGATTATAGGTGTCATTAACACCTCGTTGTAGGTATACCTCCTCTATAAAATCAATTTACCGAAACCTCCACGGCTTTTACTATATAAATCAATTTACCGAACTTGTCATTTACCGAAACCTCCAGCACCCTTATTAGGTAGTGTATCAACGTTGTCTTGTCTCTATAACATATTACAAGCCTTACAATTTTAACCACATGTCTCTCATTCTTTCAGTTTCTGCCCATCCAAACATGCTTTAAAATAATGTATTAATGTAATTCAAAACCATGAAATCAATAAAATAGATTTATTACCAAGATGTACCCATTTTGGTTCCATTTTTCTGTAAGGGTTTGCCATTACCAGGTAAATGCATGGACAATTTTTATTATTTTGCAGCTGAAGAGTGTTGGACCAAAATTGGTTCCATTCTTCAAGACCTGCACCATTTTCTTTGTGCTGTTTGCTGATACACCAGCTACAGAAACAAGCGCACCCTGGTTCTTCTGCATAGTGAAATGTCTTCCAATTATTTCACTGATTCTGTTTGTTCTCTTAAATGGAATGAACATCACAGAGTATTACCGCTATTCAAGACGGATACTTATAGGACTCATATTTTCGTGCTTAGGAGATGCTTGTCTTGTGTGGGCGAAGAAATATTTTGAGGTCGGAATTGCCTGCTTTGCTATTGCACAGATTTGCTATTCAAGAGCCTTTGGATGGAAGCCGTTTAACCCATATGCAGGGGCGGTAGTGTTTGGACTCGGGTTTCTGGTGTATTCGTTTCTCAGCACTGCCCTACATGGAATAATGCTTTACATGGTGGCAGCTTACATCACTGTGATATGCACCATGGCATGGCGCGCAGTGGCACGAGTTCAGTTCTTTGGCGATCTCGTGATTAAGTGGACCAAGCTGTCTGGGTGCTTCGGCGCTTTGGCTTTCGTGATATCAGATGTCACCCTGGCCATTGACAGATTCAAGTTTCCGATTCCCTATGCACACCCAATAATCATGGTGACGTACTACGCAGCTCAGTTTGGAATAGCTCTCTCTGTTGTGGATAGCCAGGTTGATGAACTCATTGACTCTTCCAAAAGGGCCCAGAAAGAAAAGGAACTGGTTGAAACAATGGAAAACAAGGGAACTAAGAATGGACATGTACAAAATGAAAGTGATTCTTCCCAAAGTGACATCTCAATGAATGAACCATCAACGCCGAAAACACTGATACAGCGATGCATTCCAGTAAAATGAACTTTACTGTAGGAAATGAATTGAGCGTTCCTGCATTTCTTGTCAGTATTTTCTGCTACCTTCAGTGACAGGACCAATGGTATTATAAAGAGTAATAAAGAGTAATAATGTGCAGTGGAAACATTACTCTTGATTCTAGTCTACTGACAGAGTGATCATGTCTCAATGAACTTGTAATAAAAATGCTTATAGTTTCATAATAAATAATGGTTCATTTTCATACTATTTTTGATTAAACCAAAAGCAAGCATATGTTTGGGCTTCTTGGGGACTCTACAAGTTTTTTATTAGTTGAAGTCATTTTTTTTATAAGTGAGGCTGTTTATAAGTGAGGCGGAGAAAACCCGAGGTATTGTCATAGCCTGCTCGTCGTCCGATGTCCGCCGGCGTCGTGCTAAAACCTTTACATTGGCTCTAAAATCAAAGTGCTTCCACCTACAACTTTGAAACTTCATATGTAAATGCACCTTGATGAGTTCGACACGCTACACCCATTTTGGGTCACTAGGTCAAAGGTCAAGGTCACTGTGACCTCTAAATAAATATTCTTACAAGCTTTCGCAGTCGAGCGTGGCACCCATTATGCGGTGCTCTTGTTCTCCCCTTCAAATTATTACATGATATTGTTGTTGTTTTTTAAAAATGTATGTTTTAAATTTTTATATTTTAAACATGTGGCTTTCAGCAAAATAAACAATTACTTATTTAATTTTAGAATTCATGCTATTGGTACTTTCAAATCACAGGACATGTACAATGATAGGATATTGACTACTTCATTTTTCAGGGATTTCAATTGATTTTGAAAACAGAGAGTCAAATGACCCTGTGCATAATATTATCAGGGGTTATAATGTGGACAAAAAAAAGTCCAGGATTATTTTATTTATGCATCTAATCTTTATAACATTTGTATCAAAATAATGCAAGCCAGATAATTTGCATTAGTAAATTGTCAGAAAGCAGGATTCTACTTTAGTTATAATTCCTGTGATCACATAAATAAATACATTTGACTCTTGGAATTTTGAGATCAAGATACATGATGTACATGAATCTTTTGTTTTGAAATAAAGTATAAAAAACCTGCTATCAAATACATTAAATTGTGTAATATGATGAAAATAATTCTCCTAACTACAATAATTTGTCTTTATCTCATTAACATATTTCTAACTTAAAAATAAAACACTTAAAGGTCTAGTTCTGTGTAGTGTGCCACAATACTTCCAACGATATCATTTGTAACCCATGTAATGACATTGTAAACAGACGGGGCTTTATGGTAATTGTTGGCGAGGTGGCAAGTTGGCACATATTCAATGTTTATGGTTGTGTTAATCCTCCAATGACTTTTAAATGTCTTTAAAACATCATTATTGATGTAAATGTGTATCACTGTCATCCGAAAAACATGACTTTAAAGTCATTCTTTATTGTTCCTAAGTTAAAATTTACATTTAAATGTAATCTCAAGTACAGTACTGGTCGTGTACGTAATTCCGGCCTGTACGTAAAAAATCGGCCACCTGTGTTTAATCATTTTCATGATCTAAACACACATGTTTTGATTATTTTTAGAACAATCAACTTGAAAACCAATCCTACTCTCAATATTTTGCAAATTAAAGAAGCATATCACTGTAAACGTCTGCATTAAAATGTCTCAAACATAACACAAGATATTTCTCTCATGGGAAAAGTGACGTCTTAGCCAATGCAAAAAATTATACTTATATAAGAAACAAATATATTTGATAAAATTATTATTATTTCTCTCTGATAAACTTTTATTAAGGTATTTTTTAATTAATTGTATAAAAACATACATTTAAAACAAAAAAATCAGGACCTAAATATAAACTTTTAATATATGAATTACCTCCCTTGATTTGAATACTAATAGTTTACATGTTGTAGAATTAAATATAAGCGTTTACTAAAAATCGACACTAAAGTCAACTTTTTAAACAAAATGTTTTTACTTTCTTAGCTATGTTAGTAAAAATTGATTAAAACTATTGAAAATAAATATTTTTTATGAATTTGCAGTTCCCCATTAACCGTGCAGGCCTGTTAATATTTATTAAAATAGGTAGGGGGAGTAACTGGTATAAAAACGTCGCATATATATTAAGTTTCAAGTCAAAAATTGTGTTTGTGTAATCCTGTATAAATACTCTTAAAATGAGGACATTCGTCTAAAGATATTGCTTTGTAATTGTACCTGCAGATTAAACTGAAAAGTGGCCGATTTTTTAGGTACAATTGCCCTACGAAAATTGATAGTTTATATGTCATTAATTACTGTTCATAAAAGTAACATACACTGATCTAATTCTATTTAAATGTTCATGCTAGGTGAGTTTTGAACCCAGGATTATATATGTGAAGTTTAGTTTCAACCAGTTGCCTAAAACAAAAGATTTTGTTAAAATAGTCCCAAAAGTGGCCGGAATTACGTACCCGACCAGTAGGTTGTATATTTTGTACAGATTATGCCTGAGGGTTTATTTGACACCAACTACAGGAAGTAGCATTACATTGAATTAACCTGATAGGCAATTTGACCGACAATTAATAATATTTGTAAGCAGGACAAAAACACAAATTTGATTGACAAAAGATAATTATTACATTGATGGTAATTTGTTTAGCCCCAGCCAGCCAGTTATGATTGTCATGTATATGAACAAATCTGATCAACTGATGGATCATTTAGTATTGTTATTACCAATACAAGTAAACCTGGTAATGTCATGTTGTGATAAAGTTATTTTTAGACAGAAATGAAATACACACTGTTTTATATGTCTTGGTTCTTTAATCTTTATTATGCTTGTTATTTTTAGGCATTTACCGGTAAAGGGACTTGTTCACACATATGTGCATTTTTAAGTAGAAAATTTCATATCCTAACTAAAAAAAACTGTTCACCTTTAATTACTTGTTGTAAATGTCAGTGTCACCGTGCAATATTTATCATCATAACTATCTTTTGTGGTGTTATGTAGTTTTTGTGACCAGTCTTTGTCCGTTGTCTGTCTGTCCGTCAACATTTGTACGTAAACACTCCAGAGGCCACATTTATTGTCCGATCTTCATGAAACTTGGTATGAAGCTATGTCCCATTAAAATCTATGTCTAGTTCTAAACTGGGTTGTGCAGGGTCTAAAACTAGGTCAGAAAAAAGAAAAAACTTGTAAACACTGTAGAAGTCACATTTCATGCCCAATCTTCATGTAACTTTTCTCAAAATGTTTGTCTTAATAATATGTTGGCTGAGTTCAAAAGTGGTTCCTGTCCGTTGAAAAACATGGCCGCCAGTGGGTGGGGCAGTTTTCCTTATTTGGCTATAGAGAAACCTTGTAAACACCATAGAAGTCACAATTTTTGCCCAATCATCATGAAAAATGGTCAAAACATTGGTTTTATTGATATCTCAGATTAGTTTGAAAATGGTCCAGGTCGGTGAAAAAACATTGCCGTCAGTAGGCGGGGCATTTTTCTCTTTATGTATATAGTGAAAACATGTGAACACTCTAGAAGTCACATTTTTGGCCCAATTTTCATGAAATTTGGTCAGAACATTTGTTTCCTTGATATGAGAGTAGAGTTCGAAAATGGTTCTGGTCAGTTCAGTAACATGGCTGCTGGGGGGGGGGGCAGTTTTCCTTATTTGGCTAAAGAGAAACCTTGTAAAAACTCTAGAAGTCACAATTTTTGCCCAATGATCATGAAAGTTGGTCAAAACATTGGTTTTATTGATATCACGAAAGAGTACGAAAATGGTCCAGATCGGTGAAAAAACATGGCCGCCAGTGGGCGGGGCATTATTCTCTATATGTATATAGTGAAAACATGTGAACACTCTAGAAGTCACATTTTTGGCCCAATTTTCATGAAATTTGGTCAGAACATTTGTTCCCTTGATATGAGAGTTGAGTTCGAAAATGGTTACGGTTAGTTCAATAACAAGGCTGCCAGGGAGGGGGGGGGCAGTTTTCCTTATTTGGCTGTCGAGAAACCTTGTAAACACTCTAGAAGTCACAATTTTTGCCCATTCATCATGAAAGTTGGTCAAAACATTGGTTTTATTGATATCCCTGACGAGTGCAAAAATGGTCCAGATCGGTGAAAAAACATGGCCGCCAGTGGGCGGGGCATTTTTCTCTATATGTATAAAGTGAAAACATGTGTACACTCTAGAAGTCACAATTTTGGCTCAATTTTCATGAATTTTGGTCAGAACATTTGTTTCCTTGATATGAGAGTTGAGTTCGAAAATGGTTCTGGTCAGTTGAATAACATAACTGCTGGGGGTGGGGGGCAGTTTTCCTTATTTGGCTATAGAGAAACCTTGTAAACACTCTAGAAGTCACAATCATTGCCCAATCATCATGAAAGTTGGTCAAAACATTGGGCGGGGCATTTTTCTCTATATGTATAAAGTGAAAACATGTGAACACTCTAGAAGTCACATTTTGGCCCAATTTTAATGAAATTTAGTCAGAATATTTGTTACTTTGATATGAGAGTTGAGTTTGAAAATGGTTCCGGTCAGTTGAATAACATGGCCGGCGGGGGGGGGGGGGGGTTCTTATATTGATATAAAAGTTTTGAACACTAGAAGTCACATTTTTTGCCCAATCATCATGAAACTTGGTGAAAAGATTGCTTTGATATATATTTCACATAATTAATGCCATAATTATTGCCCTTACATGTAGATCGTCCAAATTTTCATTATATTATACAAAATCCTTGTAAAGACTCTAGAGTTCACAATTTTGTTTCAGATTTTATGAATCTTGGTGATAATATTTATTTTTGTAAGCAAAGTTTGAAGTTTGGTAAGGGGGGTCAACTCAAAATATAGGCCACCACGTCAAATCTTACAAAAACAAAAACACTCCATATGCCAGAGTTTTGGTTCAATAATGATGAAACTTGACCAGGGTATTTGTCTGGACAATATCTGGGTCAAGTTTGACATTTGGTAAAGATTGAATGAACTGACTCCTCTAAGGTGAGCAAACTAGTTTGTTAGGTAGAATGGAAATACAACATCAAGTATTGTGAAACTTTGATGTACTTGCTTGCATATTTGTTATTTGCATATTTTGTTTGCACATTGCATAGCATACTTATGTTTTGATGCGTGTTTCTGTGTATATATTTTTTAATCTTATGAGAAAAAATATGATAACAGATTTGTAGGGTGTGAAACATGTATGTTGTATTGTAACTAATGGAATTAATGTGCTTCATTTTCTATGCTATTGTTTTTTTTCTATGAACATGAGCTCTACAACTGTCTTCCAATGTTATGCTTTACACCATTAACAGGGTAATTGGATGCTGTTCTTATGTTAAATTTTAGTTATGATTGTAAGTTGTGAAACAAAATATATGTACAGTGGAAACCCTCTATACGGGATCCTCTCTATACCGGAATCTCTCTAAACCGGACATGTTGTCCGGTCCCATTTTTCCCCTATACAACCATACGTAAAATATCTCCTCAAGACCGGAATCCCCTCAATTCTGAATACCGGTCATTTTTTTATCAAAATTGGGTCAATCCATACGTAATTGTACCTCTCAAAACCGCTCAGGGCCGGTTAATAGCACCTTAGACCTAGTGTCAAAAAGTGGTGAATAGCGGATTAAAGACGAGTGAAATTAACAAAGGTGGACGAAACAATTGCAAACTATAAACATCACAAAACAATTTAAAGATACTTGTCCTGTGATGTACATATCGATCGATGGAGGTGATAATATTGATTATAATTACTGATAACAAACATAGAGTTCTTTAGTGTGCTTTGTTTTTGATGTAGGAAGCCATGCTGAATTTTAATAATCTTAATGCTATTTAATTTTGTGTTGTTTATTACAATTGCTTATTTAGTGTCATAAAATGGTGATTTGCAGAGTTATTGAAGCGGATGCAGTAAAATATTCATTTAGAATTTCAAATTGTTGATTAAGATAACTAAGACTTAAACAGTGAATGAACCTCCTTTTAAGCAAATGTGTGTGTATTGTCTCTACAAGACAAAATCAAATTGATAAAAGAGTCAGAGATGTTCTCTATACCTACACTAAAGATACTGTCAGAGAAATATGGGGTAGGAAAATCGACGATCGGGGATATCGTTTGAAAAGAGTAAATTCACATAACAAATGCATACATGTATAAAATATTGTTTTTCAGGGTGCACTGTTTGATTTATGTTGTGACAGTTATTGCTGATATATGTAAATAAACTATTAAAATTTGCTGAATTTTTTTTCCACATTAGGCTATGTAATTGACTTTCTGAAAGTAAAATAGTCCCCTCTAAACCAGAATCGTCTCTAAATCGGAATTTCCCGACTCCTGTCGGTCCGAGGTTGTCCGGTTTAGAGGGGTTCAATTGTATTGGGTCCTCTTTTCTTAAGTCAGAACCAATATTTATAAAAAATTTAACAAAATGGGCCATCATGCAGTTTGTTAGTTTATATGCACTTTGGGTATAGATTGCATTTTGTGAAGTTACAATTATTTTAGTGAAAATCATTGTATCTTAAGAAAACTTTTAATCAAAAACAAGAAATCCATGTATGGAGTGTCATATAATTTTGTAACACTTGAATAAGTATTATAACATGATGAAAAGCAATTAGTTATTATAACACTCAAATGATCACTTCCTGTGATAAAGTTCAAGAGTTGAGTTCAGCATGTGACTGTAATATAATGAGAAATAAACATTGTGTGCACAATGTGTGGTTAACTTAAGATTAGTTGGTGCATGATTCATTTATTCATGCGTCATATGTTCTTTAAAGCTCGTAGTGCGTAGACTAGAGAAGATTTATACCAAGCCTGTGTAGGGTCATTGTTTGTTACTTGGTACTTTATTTTCAGAAGAAAGAACATTGCTCCTTAAGCCAATATCGCACATGTTACTTGAAATTAAATGAAGCCTTCATTCTTCTTTTTGACGTCATAGTGGTCTGACACTTCTCATGATATGTTGTTTTAGTTGATGATGATGTAAATGTACATTTCCTCCTGTAACAGACATGGTATGATTTCAAAGAGTTTTATGTAAATATATACTGTGAACAGGACAATGTTTGTGAAATGGATACAATATTTATGAGCATTTAATTTTTTGTTTGGGTGGAATTTTAGGATCTATTTGCACATTTTCACAAAATTGACAATGTTTGGGATAAAGTTGAACTTATAAAACATCACCACTATGCGCAACATAATTTGTTATTCTAACAGCCTCCTTTAACCAAATGGATATATTGTTAACATATGACCCGTGCTCTGTGCAAAGGGGGTTTAATGCATGTGTGTAGTTTCGTCCCAGATTAGCCTGTGCAGTACACAGGCTAATCAGGGACGACATTTTCCGCTTTTATGCTATTTTTTGTTTCAAGAAAGGCCAATCTGGGACGACACTTTACGTACATACACTAAACCCCCTTTTCACAGAGCACGTATCATATTTATTAAAGTTGAACTGCCGACAATATAAAGGTTAATTATCCCAGACAAATGTAAACATTAAGCATAAGAATTAATTCTCCTTTTGAGTGTGTCCCAGTATAAGTATCTGCCCCTTTTTAGCATAAAGATACACCTTTTGTAGAAATTTCCATGCACACTACAGTATACTCTGTAAAGGTTAGTATTGATTTAGTGACAAATAAATGTAAGGTTGTAAATGTATTGGAAAACCTCCAGAAAATATCACATCTGTTTCACTGTGTGGGTTGTAATCCAGTTGCTTAGATACGAGGTAGAAGGCAATTATTAGCTGTTTTCTGATTATTTTGCATATTTTTGGTGGTAGATGTATTAGTAATGATGTATGGTTACATCTCAATACTGCAAACAAAATTACCATAAATAATGTTGTTCTGCTTTTGAATATTCGGAATATGTTCTCTTAATTAATTAATATGGTTGTAGTACTTAATTGTATGTATTATTTGATATATATTATTTTGTTTTATTGATGATGTGATGAAGATAAAAGATCATATTTTTATTGGTATTCATGATAATTTTACTTTTGTGCTGCTAAAGACTAAGCGGAGTGAGAAAAACAATCCCATTGTCTGGCTTTCAGATGTAAATGGATGAACAAAATTGTTAATACATGTAGTAAAAAATGATCACTCTTTCATTTCTTATTACCGGTAATCACTTTATATTTTAAGTATGCTATTTTTGTTAAATATATTTGTGTTCTTATTAACTGAAATCTATTCCAATATTGTTGAACTGAGTTTATATGTAAAGTAAATGTATATTGGAGCCTCTGAGCCTCTCTGGCAAAATAGGTCTTAATGCATGTTGTCAGCAAACTGTACAGGCTAATCTGAAACTACACTTTACACATGCATTAGGCCCCATTTTCCAGAACCAGGCACATATTGATACTCATGTGAGGAAGTTAATCTCAGCAATACAATGCAACGTTGTCGTATCAATGCACTTTCAACCCTTTCCCCCATAAGAAGCAAAGTGAAAATGGCTTTTGCAACCAGCATAAAACCAAAACAGCCTGAGAGTAACTCGCAGTCTGTTCCGGTTTTATGCTGTTTGCTGCTCATCAGTAACAAAAGGTTTGGAAATGAAGCCTTAAAAACTTGAATCTAGTAATAAAGATCTTTCTAATATAACTTACTAAGGGACTACATATGTGTGAAAATACGTATCTAAAGGGTAAAGGGTTAAATATGAGCCTTTCTGAGGGTAAATGGGGCATAATTCAAGTGCATAAAATATAGTCCCATATTAGATTGTGCAGTCCGCATTGGCTAATCAGGGACTTTACTTTCCGTCTAGACCGGAATTTGGTTCAGAAGAGACAACCTTGTAACGACAATACCATAACAGAAGAAAGCGTGGTCCAGGATTAGCTAGCGGAGACTGCTCAGGCTGATCTGGGACGATACTTTTCACACATGCATTTAGACAGGTTTTCCCAAAGACTGGCCTATTGATATGTTCTTATATATCTGTATATACAGTGTATGGCAGTTGATTTATTGGATAAAATAGAGCTAAGGTTGTCACTGCTGAAATGCAGTATTTACCACATCCCATGTATCGAACATTTTCTAAATATGGGAAACTACAATGTTGTATGACATCCAGGCATATGTTTAACAAAGAAAGCCTGTTTTGTTACACATGTATTGCATGCTAGAAAACAAGAAAGTTGTCAAGGGAATTTCACAGAAATAGAAAATGCGTTGATCTGAACAAACGATAAAAAGCATTGATGCCTTTTTAAGCGGTTAAGACTTTGTTGGTGTATTTTACAAATGATTACACTTGTATCAAATTAATTTGTTTGAATTCACACAAGGAATGTTGTCTTATAATATAATCAATGAGCATTAACTTTGGTAATTTTAATAAGGCCATACTCTGTCAACATCAATGTTCGGTGAAATATAGAAAGCCGTACTTGTTTGCAGTGTTTCTATAAAATATTTATAGCTAACAGATTTAATATGTACTACTTGTACCAGTACAAGGAGCGTGATGCCATTATTGATATTCGTGAGATAACAACACTATTGGGACTCCATAAATCCTTGTCAATTAGCTCTATACAGCTCATTTATTGTTACTGTTGTTTTGGGCTCCATATGGTTTAATTCCAGCATGTTTTCAATTGTTATGTTTATTTGAATGTAAATATGTTTGTATGAGTTGTTTGTGGTGTGATTTTCTTTTTTGCTGTTTGTCAACAAATGTTAATGTTTTTAAATATATTCGCCAAATGCACGTTGTCAAACTCCAGTAAAAGGCTGCATTCAATGGTCAACTATGGTTATGCTGCACTAAGAATATTACACTTTCTTTTTAATTTAATAATTTTAATAATAATCTTCGTAAAAAAGCAACATTCTGATTGCCCAAATGGCAATATTTATTATAATATTAGCTCAGTTGAATTATCCGAAGGGATATTAAATAATTATAACTCTCTGATTATACTCCTTTAATTGACGTTTCGGCATAATGCCTTTATCAAAACATTGGAAATTATATGTTAACTACATTTTTACGTCTTTTGACTGCACAATTTAAATAACAAAGAAAAATGTTTTTAAACGTCAAATGACGTTGTACATGATGACGTCATAAATGGCGTTATTTAAAATGGCGCCAAAAAATGTAAAAATGCGCCAAAAATGAAATGACGTTAAACACTTACATATTTTGTCTTAATCTTATGTAAAATGTGTGCTTTATATATTTAATAAATTGATATTTTACAATAAAACAATCATCATCATATGTAATTATAATCGACCTAAACTTATTATCATTAATTAAATAGGGTAAACTTATTTAATGACTTTAATTATTTCAATCCATATCTATGTAAAATATTATAATGATATTTGATTAAATAATCATATATACTTGCTATTCTATATAACATATACACATTATGGATAAGATAAATTGCATAAAGTACTCTTATTTTTACATACATTTAGGTTGATGTTTACTATAAAATGTTTTTCACATATATTTTTTACAAGATAGTTTCCCGTAGCAGGACATCAAGTTGATTTTTTGTATTAAGTCCATTTGGCGATTGTGTTTGAAACTTCTTTATGAATTCCAGTTCTTTAATAAGTCTGTAATAATGGGAACTGTCTCTTATTTGTGTTAACACTGATACACCCATATCCTGCACTCTGTGGCCAGCACCATTGAAATGTTCTGAGATCGGTTTATTTCTTCGTAGCCGCACGTCAGCCTCGTGTTCTTTGGCACGTTCCTTTAATGATCTGCTTGTCTCTCCGACGTATACCATCTTTTGGCATTTAATACAAAATATACCGTACACCAAGTTATAAATGTTACAGTTCTGTTTTATTGCTTCGTTTGGAATTTCGCTTTTTGGGTTGTTATGAAAACCTCTTTTCAACATTTTACAGACTATACAATTAGTTTTACACGATTGTGGTATTAGTTGAGAACGTTTGTTTATTTCTTTATTTGTTTTTCCATGAACTAAAATGTCACCGATATTCCTATCTCGTCTGTATGCAACTATTGGTACGTCTGGGAATATATTTTTCATTCTGTCTGATTTATATAGTTTGTCGGTATGTTTTCGAATTATTGAGTGGATATTTGGAAGGTTGTTAGAATAAGTTATAGCTAGTGGTACTCTCTTGTTGGCTGTTCTATTTGTTTCTTTTTTCTTAAGTAAGTCTTTCCTATTTAAATTATCAACTCGGGATAATTCATGGTTTACAAATTTTTCGAATTATTGAGTGGATATTTGGAAGGTTGTTAGAATAAGTTATAGCTAGTGGTACTCTCTTGTTGGCTGTTCTATTTGTTTCTTTTTTCTTAAGTAAGTCTTTCCTATTTAAATTATCAACTCGGGATAATTCATGGTTTACAAATTTTTCGAATTATTGAGTGGATATTTGGAAGGTTGTTAGAATAAGTTATAGCTAGTGGTACTCTCTTGTTGGCTGTTCTATTTGTTTCTTTTTTCTTAAGTAAGTCTTTCCTATTTAAATTATCAACTCGGGATAATTCATGGTTTACAAATTTTTCGAATTATTGAGTGGATATTTGGAAGGTTGTTAGAATAAGTTATAGCTAGTGGTACTCTCTTGTTGGCTGTTCTATTTGTTTCTTTTTTCTTAAGTAAGTCTTTCCTATTTAAATTATCAACTCGGGATAATTCATGGTTTACAAATTTTTCGAATTATTGAGTGGATATTTGGAAGGTTGTTAGAATAAGTTATAGCTAGTGGTACTCTCTTGTTGGCTGTTCTATTTGTTTCTTTTTTCTTAAGTAAGTCTTTCCTATTTAAATTATCAACTCGGGATAATTCATGGTTTACAAATTTTTCGAATTATTGAGTGGATATTTGGAAGGTTGTTAGAATAAGTTATAGCTAGTGGTACTCTCTTGTTGGCTGTTCTATTTGTTTCTTTTTTCTTAAGTAAGTCTTTCCTATTTAAATTATCAACTCGGGATAATTCATGGTTTACAAATTTTTCGAATTATTGAGTGGATATTTGGAAATATTATATTATTGTTTTAATAGAATAGATGGTTATCCATAATATTTATCATGTATTAAGTTGCCCAATGATCCAATTGTTATAACAAAAATTATACCACTTCTGGTCTTTGCTATGATATTTTTAGCATTAAAACACCTCATGCAAAACAGATAAAAGATTGTGTTTTTTACTTTAATGAAGACGTATATAATTTTCAATATGAGATAAATTAAATTTTTAATATCAACTCAGGCGATTAAACTACATCTGGTAAAAACTATTTACTATTGTAGCTATCTTTTGTTTCAATTGTATACCAGTATTCAGTTAATGTTGGGTAACTTATTGCTTAAAACAGACACTTTTTAAATTTAATCATGTCAAAGTACTGTCAACATTTTAGTTTGGGCAGAAGTTCTTAGAAGAAAAAGCTCTTGTAATGAAAGATAGAATTTGAAAGTATTGTTATAATCTTTATGTGATATTGGTAGATGTGATGTTATTATATGAGGTCTTTCTGTTCACATTCTTTACACATTCACATGTTATTTAATTGTTTCTTTTTTTCTAGTGTTTACTTAGATATTCTAGAATAAATTGTTTCACAGGATAGTGTTTGTTTGTAAATAACTTTTCTTCTCAGCTTTTTCTAAAAGCCAGACATTTGGCCACATTTCATAAGTTATTCTTTAATAATTGATTTATAAACACATATTAATTAAAATATACAAGATGAATTTTGTAAAATATTTATTGAAACTACATACATGCAATAGTCATTATTGAAGCAATCAACAGCGAGGTAAAAATATACATGTATAACGGTGCAGGATCACATGACTTTGAGGGGTTCACAATTAAACGTTAATGGATGTGAACACACAGGAAAGTGAGGCTTTTTTTTCAAAGAACTTTTTTAAAGTGATATTATGGGAATCTAACAGTTTATAGGTGTCTATCGCAACCGTTGTTTATTTTTGGTGTTTTCGCTTCATATACACTTATATTTGTTAATGCAGCATCAACATACAAAAACAATATCACTGAAAGAGAAAAATAATGCATTTGAATATCAACCGTACTTTCGTTTTACAACTGATCATGCATGTACAATGTGATACTTAATTTAGTTTTAGTGCAGGTTCGTTCATACGAAACAAAGACACAATTTTGTTTTACGGATCATTTCGGCTTACAGGACTCACCAGTCACGTAAAATATCGAAAATAAAATTTATTTTTATTAACAACTGGTAGCAAGATGAGTTGCAGATAATTGGTCAGTAACCACATATTAACTAACTTTTTGACATGTTAATTCTTTTCAGCTCAATTCAACAGTGAAAAATGCCCATAATATCACTTTAAACAATTTTTATTTAGAAATTCAACTAGTGCATAAAAGACAGTTTTTTATGCTGCTTATGGCATTTTAAAATACATCAGCATTTCTTCATTTAATAAGCCTGTGTTCTTGGTCGAAAAATTAGATGTGCTCAGCATTTATGTACACGATTAGGCTGCATGCAACATGAAATTTTGGCACAGATTGCAGACATACTGTATTCAATAATTTATTCTTATACCTTAAGATATCATCACTAGCTGCACTAAAGTTTTTGCAAACGAATTTCAATAACTTGAGATATTTGCAAAATAAAGTTCTTAACAGTGTGTTTACATTATGTCCAGCCCGTGTGTAAACACATGTGAACCACGATAATCCTGCACCCTGATTACAACTAGAACAGTCATTGAAGATGACAAATACCCCACCCCCCCTCCAAATGCAATAGCTCATTTCAAGCAGATGCAAAACTTATGTGCTAGTAAAATTTTGTAGTTTGCTACTACCCATTGATCACACACAAAGAGAAATCATCATGTTGATTGCTCAAATCAATTGTCTATTAAGTTCAATGGCCCATTGCTCTGCAACAAGTCGTGTGACACACACACGAATTGTACAAAGTATTAACAATGGTCCTTTAAATGTTTGTTTTGATACACAGAAAACTGTTAGCGACACATGTACCATGATGTACAACTATTAAAGTATTCACATTTTCCTTATTTGGTTCTCAGATAATCTGCATTTAATCAAAAGATAACAAATTGCATATCCTTCCTATCAGCTAATCATCAAGTATCCTACTGTACAAATGTATATTTTGAAGTTAATTACATCCATCGAAGGACATGTAATGTGACCCAACACTCATTACTTATTAACAAGGCTCTTGAAAGAAGAGACAAAATTTGAATTACTTGAACTACTGTAATTACTAGCTAGTGAGTTGTTAATGAAATTTTGATTTTGTTGATTTTGGTGTGGTAGTGGGTATGGTGACCAACAACCAAACTCACATGTGCAAGGGGTGGGAATTGAGCCCTGGTACTAAGGTGAGAAGCGGGTGAACCAACCACTATGAATACCAACAGCATCCAACTGCATATACAGCTGTAGATATGAAGTTCCTAGGCAACTGTTTTGTCAGATTTTATGATGGGTGATAAGTTGGTTCCTTTTTCCTAGTTCCTTATTCCTTTTTCGAATAAGGAATAAGGAACAGTTGCTTATTCCTTATTCACGCATAACATATTTGTTTTAGGATTTTAAAGAACAATAATGCAAACATTTCTGAATTAAATCAAAACAAAATAACTCGAATACATTTATTTATTACGTTACATATTCATGTTCCTGCTTTGCGCTTGCATAGGATTTCTTGTTTTACCCGAACCAATATTTTCTAATTCGAATACTTATTTCACATAAAAAAACTAAAGCATATACTATTATTTTTATGCCCCCCTTCGAAGAAGAGGGGGTATATTGCTTTGCTCATGTCGGTCAGTCTGTCTGTCCGTCGGTCGGTCCGTCCACCAGGTGGTTGTCATACGATAACTCAAGAACGCTTGGGCCTAGGATCATGAAACTTCATAGGTACATTGATCATGACTCGCAGATGACCCCTATTGATTTTGAGGTCACTAGGTCAAAGGTCAAGGTCACGGTGACTCGAAATAGTAAAATGGTTTCTGAATGATAACTCAAGAATGCATACGCGGCCAACAGGGCACACTCTAAACAATATTACTGAAGCAACTGGTCTGTAATCCTAAATCTATAATTATCAGTCCAATGAAACATCATCCTTTTAGTAAAATACAGTGGATCAGTAAAAATATTATCAGAATATGAGATTTTTTGTATATTTAGTATATAAAATATTGTGTTAATGTTTAATTTTGTTGATTAATATAAATAAAAGCAGGACAGGGGAGGTAATACACTATTATATCTTTCTTATATACAGGGGAAACAAATGCAATAAGTTTAAATTTATTGTTACAGCATTTGCCTCCCTTGTTATATATTTAAATTTTACCAAATGTAAGGCTAACTGCATTTTTGTAATGCATACTACTACTACTACTACTACTGCTGCTGCTGCTGCTGCTACTACTACTACTACTACTTCTACTACTACTACTTCTACTACTACTACTACTACTACTACTACTACTACTACTACTACCACCACCACCACCACCACCACCACCACCACCACCCACCCACAACCACCACCACCACCACCGTTCACAGTGCCAAAAAACGTATTCACACAATGGCTGCTTCTACAACTTATAGCCCATATAGGGGGGCATGCATGTTTTACAAACAGCCCTTGTACATGTATGTGATACAAAATCAATCTTGTACATTTACACATGTTTGTTTTTATTTATAATCCAGTTCCTTATTCGAGGCTAAATAAGGAAAAAGGAACCAGTTCCTTATTCCTTATTCAAGCTGAATAAGAAACTGGCATTTTCTTACTTAAACATCAATGAAATTGATCCAAAATTAACCACATATAAATGAACATATTATTTATATATTGGTTGTACAAATGTATATGTAAAATTCTAATTGCAATGCATTTCTACTAAGTTATAAGTGATGAGTATCCAGTTCCTTATTCAGTGTGAATAAGGAATAAGGAACTGGTTCCTTATTACTTATTCAAATCGAATAAGGAACTGGAATTTTCTTTCTATAAATAATAAGTCAAAATGAATCAATGAGACGAATAACTCAACAAAAATTATTGTAAATGTATGTCGGGTGTAACAAATATTAATTGCAGTACAGTTCTACTTTGTTTTATTTAATAATAACATAGTTCCTTATTCGGTTTGAATAAGGAATAAGGAACTGGTTCCTTATTTCTTATTCATATTGAATAAGGAACTGGAATTTTCATACTTCATAAAATATTAAAATAAACCAAAGGGACAAATTAATCAATGAAAATCATTGTACATGTAGGTTGGGTATCAAAAACATTAATTGCAGCACATCTCTATTAAAGTTTCATTAAATGATAACATAGTTCCTTATTCGGATGGAAACAGGAATAAGGAACTAGATCCTTATTCAAGTCGAATAAGGAACTGGCATTTTCCTACTAAACAAACTATAAAAATGAACCAAAGAGACCAATAAATTAACGAAAATCATTGTAATTTAGGTTGGGTATTGCAGTATAGAAGAAAAAACTTCAAGAACTGTATCCGACATATACATTTTAAAAATCTTACATTAAAAATAGCCAATAATAACGTATATACAGCTGTGCTATTCTATAATGATCCGAATTTAAATATCCGAAATTATGGCATCTTAATAAGGAATTGGCGTAGTTAGTTCCTTATTCGGAAGCCTGTATTTCGGAAAATCACTTTCGGATATGTTATATTTAAGATGTAGTGTGGGTTATTTAAGCATGATTATGTTATATGGACGTATTCTGTCACATTTCTTTTTATATTCTACATCACTATACACGCTGAAAACAAGTATTATAAAGAGGATAATTAGGAAATGGTATTGCCTTTCTCAAACATAAGTTAAAATTAACCAAATAATATAAAATGTCGATGACAATCATGGTTTATGTAGGTTCGAAGTTAAAAATAATTATTGCAATATATTTCTACCTAGTATTATTTAATAATAACACAGTTCCTTATTCAGTGCGAATAAAGAATAAGGAACTGGTTCCTTATTCCTTATTTAAATAGAATAAGGAACTGGCTTTTTCATACTAAACAAACCATTAAAATGAACCAAAGAGACCAATAAATCAATGGAAATCATTGTTTATTTAGGCTGGGTATCAAAAACATTTTATTGCAGTACATCTCTACTTTGTTTTATTTAATGATAACCTAGTTCCTTATTCGGATTGAAACAGGAATAAGGAACTGGTTCCTTATTCCTTATTCAAATCGAATAAGGAACTGGCAATTTCATACTAAACAAACTATTAAAATGAACCAAAGAGACCAATAAATCAATGAAAATCATTGTACATTTAGGTTGGGTATCCACAACATTGTACTGCAGTACATCTCTAGTATGTTTCATTTAATGATAATCTAGTTCCTTATTCGGATTGAAAAAGGAATAAAGAACTGGTTCCTTATTCCTTATTCAAATCGAATAAGGAACTGGCATTTTCATACCCAACAAAATATTTAAATGAACCAAATAGATCAATAAATCAATGAAATCATTGTAAATGTAGGTCGGTTATCAAAAAAAAATACATTAATTGCAGTCCATCTCTATTAAGTTTCATTTAATGATAGCCTAGTTTCTTATTCGGATTGTATTCAAATCGAATAAGGTTTGCACTCCTACTTAATTCAGTTTGTCACTCCTATTTTTTTGTAAATCTCGCTCCCTCGACTTAGTAAGGCGTGACCACGACAAAGGTCACTCGTTCCCACAAGTTAGTAAGTCGTTCCCTCGACTGAGTATGTCATGGGGACAAGATAGAAAACGAGGTTTGCTATTTAAAAATCAAATAAATCAAATAAACAAGGAGGAGTGAATTTCACATCTATGCTACAGTATAATTAGGTGCTGGCTTAAAAAATGTGTAATTGACTGCATTAACCCTTTGAATGTTGATTAATATCTCTCGCTCGTGCAGACAAACTATATATTAGGGGACCATCAGAGATATTTAAAACAACGTTGCCGTCAGTAAGACATGATTGACGTCACCATCAAGGCGAGACTGCACTGTAAGCAGCGACCTGGGTGCCTCTATTAGACTGGAAAGTTGCATTAAAAAATGCGTAAACAATCGGTAATTGAGTTTAAACATTTAAACAGATGTTCTATCACTGGAAACACGTTTTCTCGATCTTGGATGCAAACGATATATCCGGCAACTTACAACTTTGGCGAGCGATAAAAGGTCACGGGAAGCGAAGAAATTCTATTTGATTACCAGGCCTACTGGACGTGGTATGTCTAAAGTTATAGCTACTGGTTACTAGTGCATTATTTAGTTGCAAAAAAACGGGAACTGGGTTATCATTTTAATAAGCAAAGTAGAATTGTACGACACTTAGTATTTTTTTTTATCCAACTTACATATACCATGATTAACATTGACATTCATTAATGTTGGGTTACTGTATTTATGTTTGATTATGAAAAGGCCAGTCTCTTACTATCGTCTTCATTATCTTATTTTCAGCGCTTTTCGCAAAATATAATATACAGTAGAACATTTCCATAGAACATAATCAAGCTTAAATAACCCACACTACATCTTTAATTGAAAATATCTGAAAGTGATTGTCCGAAATCCAAGCTTCTGAATAAGGAACTAACGTTACGCCAATTCCTTATTCAGATGCCATAATTTCAGATATTTAAATTCGGATCATTCTAAAAAAGCGCAGCTATATATTTGTTATTATTGGCTATTTTTAATGTAAGATTTTTTAAATTTATATCTTTGATACAGTTCTTGAAGTATTTTTCTGATCCTAACTTCTGTAGAAGAATATCCGATAGCTAAATACTAGTCATGTTTTAGCTATCCCATTCCGTTCTTATACATAAACAGTTACAAATGGATATGATTAAAGATGCAAAGCGATTTCAATGCGTCAACATGAAATCAATACTGCAACGGAAGCATCGGTCTAGGTTCCTCAAGTAGATTTTAAAGTTTAATCGAGATGCCTCAATATTTTATTTTATCATTCAAACGCATGCGCGCAGAGCTCCAGATAAGGATTTAGTCGAAAGGGTATGTTACCCTCTGATATTATTGTTAAAGCGTATTTTACTCCTGTGTTTCTGCAATAAAGGATACTGAGGAATACTGAGGGGTATTTATATTTACACAGATAACTGATATATTACATGGCGTGTTTAATTCAGAAATATTATTATTGGTTATTTATATAAATAAATGCAAAGGAAAGAAGATATAATGATGATATGAACAGCCTTTCTTTAAAATACTTTAATCGATTAAAAATACGTACCAAGATTTATATTGGGTAATGTTACGTACCTGGCTGATTTTTAATGCGTTTTGTTAATTTTTCAACGCGTAAATACGCAGATACGCATCTTATCTAGAGCTCTGCTTGCGCGCATACTAGGTTTAAATGTGTGTTTTCTTCATAGATTTGTTTAAGTGCGAAAACGCGTTTTCTCACTCACTTAGACCAACGGTATATCCGGCGACCTTTAACCTCAAAACACGACTATTGACTGTGGGGTCTACAAAACGGTGATGGCTTCTTTGGAAAGCAGTCCCTCGCCGATCTTATCCTAACAGTTCCGACTTTATTTGTACCGAATGCTGTTGGAATATTTCGGACAGCGTTCTCGTCAGTGCGACGTCACTGACGTCACCATAAAGGCGAGACTGCATCGGAAGCAGCGACTCACAGGCATCTGGAAAGTTTTATAGAGATTCCTCCGTATTTTGTTTTTAATTAAAAACAACAAATGTATAAACATGTACCAGCTTGACTTGAGTGCTTATATTCAAATATATTTTCTATCTCCGAAAACGCGTCTTCCTTATCTTGGATGCCAACGGTACATCCGGCGATCTTCAACATTGCCACCAGATTAAAGGTCGTGATAAACGACGAAATAGCGCTTGTCTAGGTAGTCCCTAGTCCTTTTTGTTCCGAAGTAAGTGCACCTGGTTACTTTTTTCCACACAAAACTGGTTATCATGACGCAAAAAACTATTTAGAAATGTACTACACTACATATTTTTAATACCCAACCTACATTTAAAATTATTTTCATTGCTATATTGGTCTCTTTGCTTCATTTTATTTGTATGTGTGTGTAAGAAAATGGCAATTCTTTATTCGATTTGAATAAGGAATAAGGAACCAGTTCCTTTTTCTATTTCAATCCGAATAAGGAACTAGCGACTTTCAACCTCGGCACAAGACGAATGCCAATGTTCCGGACTGAGTTGTCATCAGTGCGACGTCACAATAAAGCGAGACTGAACCGGAAGCAGCGGCCACGGTTTCCTATTAGACTGGAAAGTTTCATCGAAATTCTTCTGTATTTCGTTGTTGCTGTTGTTTTTTTAATTAAAAACCAGAACTTACATAGCTGTATTTGGGTGGTCTTATTTCAATAGATTTTCTATCTCCGAAAGCGCGTTGCCTCGCTCTAGGATACCTACGTTACATCCGGCCACCTTCAACATTGGCGCACAACTGTTCTCGGTGTTTATAAATGATATCTTTAGATATTGCAACTGGTTATGCTCTCCTTATTCAGCCGCGAAAACGGCACTAGGTTATCATTACACAGAATACTAAAAAGAAATGTACCGTAATAAATACATATTTTTTATTCCCAACCTACATATACAGTGATTTTCCTAGATTTATGCGTCTCTTAATTCATATTATTTTATATGTTAAGTAAGAAATACTAGTTCCTTATTCGATTTAAATAAGGAACAAGGAACCAGTTCCTTTATTCCTTATTTAAATAGAATAAGTAACTATGTCATAATTAAATACAACAAAGTAGAAATGCACTGCAATTAATAATGTTATACCCGTCCAACATATTCAATAATTTTCGTCGAGTTATTCGTCTCGTTGGTTCATTTTGATTTATAATTTATAGAAAGAACATTCCAGTTCCGTATTCGATTTGAATAAGGAATAAGGAACCAGTTCCTTATTCCTTATTCAAACTGAATAAGGAACTGGATAATCATCACTTAAAACTTAGTAGAAATGTATTGCAATTATAATTTAACATATACAACCAATATATAAATAATATGTTCATTTATACGTGGTTAATATTGGATCAATGTCATTGATGTTTAAGTAAGAAAATGCCAGTTTCTTATTCGATTTGAATAAGGAATAAGGAGCCAGTTCCTTATTCCTTTTTCAATCCGAATAAGTAACTAGGTTATGATTAAATGAAACATAGTAGAGATGTACTGCAAATAATGTTTTGATGCCAAACCTAAATTTACAATGATTTCTTTCATTGATTTATTGGTCTCTTTGGTTCATTTTAATATTTTATTTAGTATGAACTCGCCAGTTCCTTATTTGATGTGAATACAATCCGAATAAGGAACTATGCTATCATTAAATGAAACTTAATAGAGATGTGCTGCAATTAATGTTTTTGATAACCAACCTACATTTACAATGATTTCATTGATTTATTGATCTCTTTGGTTCACTTTAATATTTTGTTAAGTATGAAAATGTCAGTTCTTTATTCGATCTGAATGAGGAATAAGGAACCAGTTCCTTATTCCTTTTTCAATCCGTATAAGGAACTAAGTTATCTATAAATGAAACATAGTAGCGATGTACTGTAATTAATGATTTTGATACCAAACATGAATTAACAATTATTTTCATTGATTTATTGGTCTCTTTGGTTCATTTTAATAGTTTGTTTAGTAATAGTATGAAAATGCCAGTTCCTTATTCAATACGAATAAGGAATAAGGGACCAGTTCCTTATTCCTGTTTCAATCCGAATAAGGCACAATGTTATCATTAAATGAAACGTAATAGAGATGTGCTGCAATTAATATTTGTTGATACCCAACCTACATTTAGAATGATGTTCATTGATTAATTGGTCCCTTTGGTTCATGTTAATATTTTGTTAAATATGAAAATTCTAGTTCCTTATCCGATTTGAATAAGACATAAGGAACCAGTTCCTTATTCCTTATTCAAACCGAATAAGGAACTATGTTATTATTAAATAAAACAAAGTAGAAATGTACTGCAATTAATATTTGTTACACCCGATATACATTTACAATAATTTTCGTTGAGTTATTCGTCTCGTTGGTTCATTTTGACTTAAAATTTATAGAAAGAAAATTCCAGTTCCTTATTCGATTTGAATAAGGAATAAGGAACCAGTTCCTTATTCCTTATTCACACTGAAAAAGAAACTGGATACTCATCACTTAAAACTTAGTAGAAATGTATTGCAATTAAAATGTTACATATACAACCAATATATAAATAATATGTTCATTTATATGTGGTTAATTTTGGATCAATTTCATTGATGTTAAAGTAAGAAAATGCCAGTTCCTTATTCGGCTTCAATAAGGAATAAGGAACTGGTTCCTTTTTCCTTATTCAGCCTCTGACCTTGAAGAATGACCTTGACCATGACCTTTCACCACTCAAAATGTGCAGCTCCATGAGATACACATGCATGCCAAATATCAAGTTGCTATCTTCAATATCGCAAAAGTTTTCATAAAATAAGCGATTTGGGCCACATATATTTGACCTCTGACCTTGAAGGATGACCTTGACCTTTCACCACTCAAAATGTGCAGCTCCATGAGATACACATGCATGCCAAATATCAAGTTGCTATTGCTATCTTCAATATTGCAAAAGTATTCATAAAATAAGCGATTTTGGCCACATATATTTGACCTTTGACCTTGAAGGATGACCTTGACCTTTCACCACTCAAAATGTGCAGCTTCATGAGATACACATGCATGCCAAATATGAAATTGCTATCTTCAATATAGCAAAAGTTATTGCAAAATGTTAAAGTTGGCGCAAACAGACAGACAGACAGACAGACAGACCAACCAACCAACCAACAGACAGGGCAAAAACAATATGTTCCCCACTACTATAGTGGGGGACATAAAAACAACAAAAAACATTAACGCAACTGTAACAAACAAACTGCACAGCTAACGTAAACAGTTCTAAAATCATTATTCTACTGAAAAACACAATCACTTGGCAGTGTGACCCATTGTAATGTGTATGAAAAAGTTCATCTCATCTTGGCATGTTTGCCCACAAACATTACATCGTAGGGGGTTATCAACACAACGGCATCCCTTGTGTACAAACAACATTGCCTGATTCCCAAATGTAATGTCATATACATTACATCGATGAACATCCATCCCACGATTATCAGTCTGTACGGCTGTACAAACCACCGTTGGCAGGTCCTTGGTCGTACTATCGCCATTCGTAGCGACAGCTTCCGCAGCTGGGCGATCTTCTATCCAGGTGCTGCATGACTGGCCCTCCGTGGAAAGACGCAGTTTCTTCGGCGCTCTTACCGGCTCTGGAACCGTTCGCTTTCTGATAACTCTACCGATATTGAAATCAATGCAGCTATTTCCACCTCTGGGTCGCTGTCCCAACTGCTTACACTACTGCTGTCAGCTGTGGGTGTTTAAACGCTCTCCACATTATGCGTCTGAGTATGTCCTGTCTTAGCTATGTGTCTTTTAAGGTACACCAGCTTTTTGTAGTCTTTAACACACACTTGGAACTTGTGGCGTTTCGGATTAATGGCGCACTGGGTTACATGCAGCTCGAATCTTTCACCAGCAGTGACTTCTTCTTTGCATAGTGGACACATGGCCTTCGATCTGGGCGTGATCTTTGTGTTGGGCATTCCGGAACTGAAAGTAGAAAAGACATAGTCATGATGCCAAAGTGGTTTAGGTCTTTTCCTACTTATCGAACCAAGGTCATCGTTGTAACAACAATCGTGCAAGCCTGGCTCGCTGGGTCGTCACCCGACACCTCAGTTTTGTCCTGAGTTGTCATAGAATCGGGATTATTTGTGTCTAACTCACCCAACAGCACTTGAGGTCTTACTTTCCTCAATCTATCTGTGTGTATGACCTGCGCAGATCCAGACCAACCACAATTTACCTTATACAAAACGGTTGCCACTTTCTCAAGAATCTGAAACGGTCCACGAAAGGTAGAAGTAAATTTTGGAGACCACTCTGAACGTTTAACCGGAAAGAACACATATAATGAGTCCCCTACATGAAAATGTTCATAGGCAAGTGATCTGTCATGATACTGCTTCTGTCGTTCAATTGCCTTACCAGTATATATACGAACAAACGCATGAGCGGTTTCAAGCTGTTCTTGCAACTGCCACATCCATTCGTTAGGTGGTGTAAATTTAGCATGTGTTGGCATATCGTATGCTAGGTCCAGAGGAATAGTTTTTTTCACGCCCAAGCATCATAAGATTTGGGGTGACACCAGTAGTTTCGTGATCCGATGACCTAAAAGCCATCATAACGAATTGTAACTGGTAATACCAGTCTCGATGATTTTCATTCACAAATGCGCTGAGCTTTGCACACAAGGTTCGATTGAACCGCTCCACCATCCAGTCTGATTACGGATGGTAGGGTGTCGTTCTAGTTTTCTCTATTTGTAACAGTCGACACATCTCTGTTAACAGTCTACTGGTGAATTGTGATCCTTGATCCGAATGCAGTTTTCTTGGCACACCATATCGTGACACGAATTGTTCCACAATGACACGAGCAACAGTTGCTGCCTCCATATTTGGCGTTGCATACGGTTCTGTCCACTTGGTGAAGTAGTCGGATACCACCAAAATATATTTATTCCAATTCTCGGTCATTGGCAATTCCCCCAAAATGTCGACTGCTATACGCTCTAGAGTATAGCCACTTCTTGCAACCTGCATTGGTGCTCGATTAGTCTTGTTGGGTCCTTTTCGCTTAGCACACGTTTCACACCCATTGACGTGGATCTGAACATCATGCTGTAGACCCGGCCAATAGAAACGTTGCATTATCCTAATCACTGTCTTCTTTATTCCAAGATGTCCTGAGGCCTTAATGTCATGTGCATATCTCAATACCTCTCTTCTCTTACCCAGAGGCAAAACTGCTTGCCATTGTATAGTCTTTGTATCAAAATCTTCCCATCTTCTGACTACGATTTCATCCTTCACATATAAGCGTTCCCATTGGTTCAACAGAGATTTAAGGTACATACTTCGTGGCTCAATTTTAGTACGGCTTGGGTGGTAATTTTGTATAAGCCATTCTATCACGGTGGCTATATCGGTGTCATTGCTCTGGAGCGATTGGATATCAAAGAGCAACTCATTTTTGTTCTCAGACTCACACACTTCTCCAAGCCTATACGCTTCCAGTGTTTGAACCATGCCATTGCCCAATACCGGACAGTCACGACCACACTGCTTACATACCCTTCTGCTCAAGGCATCAGCATTGCCATGCTACCTACCTGGTCTGTGCTCGATTTTCATGTCATAAACAGATAAAATCTCAAGCCACCGATCTTACTGACCCTCTGGATCTTTGAAGTTCATAATCCAACGGAGTGAGCCATGATCTGTTCGCAACAGGAACTTTCTCCCATATAAATAATGCCGGTAATACTTCACGAAGGGTACCACCGCTAGCAGTTCTTTGCGTGTCACACAGTACTTGCGTTCTGACTTGCTCAGAGTTCGACTAGCAAAAGCAACTATCTTTCTCCTCTCCATTCTGCTTTTGTGACAGTACGGCTGCTATGGCCATATCACTCGCGTTAGAATCTAGGATGAAATGTTCGCGAAAATCTGGGTGACTGAGAATTGGGGCTCCCATCAGTTTCTGCTTCAAGGACTCGAATGCAAGCATGCATTCCGGTGTCCAGTCAAACTTCACACCTTTCTCGGTAAGTCGATGTAGAGGTTTCGCTAGCTCTGCAAACTGGTAAATGAAACGCCTGGAGTAACTGCAGAGTCCCAAGAACGAACGTACATCCCGCACACATCCGGGAATCGGCCAGGTACGTACGGCTTCAGTTTTCTTTGGGTCCGTACGTATCCCCTCTGAGGATATTATGTGCCCTATAAAGTCTACTTCCTCCGCAAACAGATGACACTTGTTGTGTTTAAGTTTAAGGCCAGCCTCCCTGAACCTTTCTAGCACGGTACTCAGATTGATCAACATTTTGTCAAATGTTTCCCAGTGACAATCACGTCGTCTAGATAAATCAAACATTTTTCCCTGAGTCTCATCAAGAGCCCTTGGTATACCCTGTCTCCGCGTGGTTATGAACCTTTCTGGCGTTATCGATTCGTCAGCCTGGTAATGGTCACCATGAATCGGAGTTTCGATATGCTTAAAATTTACTGACCTATGATCTTTAGCAAACAAAGGTTTGGGTGTTGACGTCGAGGTCTATCTATTTGCAGCCAGGTGCAATTCCCTTTCAACACCAGTGATCTCCGCCTCAAGCCTTACTCTTGTATTTTCTAGCTTGACATGCTCAAGCTCGGCTCTAATCCTATCAAAGTCGCTTTGATGTGAAGCCATTGTGACGCTGAGTTGGGATGCTTAAAGGTCGTCCCTATATATCCCACCGCTGCCACCAATTTTTGTAACGTGTTCGTCGTTTCTTCGGGATATATACGGTGGCTCCAAACACCAGTGGTATGTTTCAACACACAGCTTTTCCTGGGGCTTTCCTTCGCCGTTTGATTAGATAATCAACTTCCTCAATTTAAACTGGAATCAATGAATATTTACACTATAAATGATTTGTATTTTTGTATCATTGGTATGATGAACGCTTAATCACTTTACAAGCCGGTTTCATATGCCATGTGTGACTTGGGTTGACTTGAGTCAACTTCGGTTGACTTAGGTGTCATGGGTTGGCTCTGGTCGACTTGGGTTGACTAGGGTCAACTTGGGTTGGCTTGGGTCGACTTGGGTCGTCTTAAGTTGACTTGGGTCAACTTGAGTTTACTTGGGTCGACTTGGGTCGTCTTGAGTTGACTTGGGTCGACTTGGGTCGTCTTGAGTTGACTTGGGTCGACTTGACCTATATTAACGTGTCTGCAGTGTCCAATGTATGCGTTTTGCAAGGATGACAATCGGTCAGTGTTGTGCAAGCGACAATAAGAAGCTTGACAGACTCAGTCTGACCTACGAGACCTAACACGTGCACTAACTGGAATGAAAACCTTTGACCCGGACTTAAATACGAGTCTCTAGGCTACCCAGCAAGCTATGGCATGTTGTGCGCAAAGTTGCCAGGGTCACCTCCACTCAAAAGTACCCAAAGTCACAGAGATGTCCCTTGCTCAGGCTGACCGGAGAGACCAGAAACGTGCACTGACTTATATTACCAAAGGAGACCTGTGCCCGGACTAGTATGAGTCTCAAGCTTACCCAGCAAGCTATGGTATGTTATGCGCAAAGTTGCTTGGGTCACCCCTACTCACTAGGCATCCAAAGTCACAGGTACTTCCAATGGTATTTGGTCTCTAATTACTATAACGTATTCAACGTTGTGTTCTGTTCGACGATCGAACGCAGACTGCCCTCTCCCAGTAGTGCAGCGCTTTTTATACTGATATATATCACGTGACCCGCTTGCTAAAGACATCACCCTATTATTTCATTTCATGTTAACACAACCCTACCGTTTCAAACAGTAATTGTATAATACTGTGGCTATATTATGAAATACATATTGTGCATCTTAATAACCGACTTGTATTATTAAATCATCAAATTATGTACATAAAAATACAATGATCAATCCAAAATACACACGCTATTTGCGTGGAACTTACCGAATAGTCGAATGCTTGCCCGCGGGAAATGTACTTCCGTTTTGGTGTAAATAATAGGAAGAACTAAAAGAATAATGAACCTTAAGGATAACGTACCGGCAAAAATCGTCACACACGTTACTGATTTTGCCTTGTTGTTAAGCTATTTTAAACTTGTTTTTACATAATACATGTAAATGTAATTTCAAAGTTATATTATCAAATTATCTGCAACATTAATCCATCGATACATAATAAAATTATGAGTTTCAAATAACAGTGCTTAGCCTTTTTAATAATCTGCAGTAAGGAGCTAGAAGGTATTCAAACTATTAAGTACAACCATATTTAATGTATTATTGTAGAGGCCAAGAACTAAACCCAAACTGCCACCTAGCATTACATGGGCAAGCCTATATGAAAACTCCGATGAATAACCCTTTTCACACAGTAAATATAAACTCAACTAAATTTTTACTTTTTATTAAAGGACCTTATAACATAAAAACATAAAAAATGGTTCTGGCATATAATGTCTCGACTCCAAGCAGCAAGGGCCACCTGCGAACATGGCAAGCCCAAACTAACTGCAAATAACTAACTGCACAAATAAATTGTATATGAGTGCTGACTCCGGGTGACGGCCGTCAGCACTCGTAACAAAATCATATATATTTTCCCCAACAAATGTGCCAGGTAAAAAGCGTCCATCCGGCACTGATTGCCAAGGAACTGTTAACTTCAAGCGACTGTCGACGAACCCGAGGTGTACAAACTGCCCCATCGGAAGTGGAGTCGTGACCGACCTGTATCCGACGTTTGGTACTCTGCGTCTACACGGCAAACTGAAAAACGCAACTCAAACCAGCAGAATATGTAATTTACTAAAACCAAATCTAGTACCGAAAACAATCAGTTTCCCCTTATGTTATAAAATTAATGTGGACAGGCAAATTAAACTTAAAATAAATCTATATTTACCCTAAGCCTGACCAAATTTTTAAATATATAACGGACGCAGTAAAGTGTGACAGAACAACACTTTGTAAAAACAAACTACATGGGTTGGGTGGGAGGGGAGAAAATTTACAACCTTTTGTTTGTGTAGATAACAATGAGAAAGAAATTTTAAATCTGTAAAATTCGCTACTTCGGTTAAAAAACACCAACAATAAGAAAATTGAAAAACCAGCCCAGCAGTGGCCCAACAATAAACAGGTATATTATTTAGTAATAGACCATATTATTGTAGAGGCCAAGAACTAAACCCAAACTGCCACCTAGCATTACATGGGCAAGCCTATATGAAAACTCCGATGAATAACCCTTTTCACACAGTAAATATAAACTCAACTAAATTTTTACTTTTTATTAAAGGACCTTATAACATAAAAACATAAAAAATGGTTCTGGCATATAATGTCTCGACTCCAAGCAGCAAGGGCCACGTGCGAACATGGCAAGCCCAAACTAACTGCAAATAACTAACTGCACAAATAAATTGTATATGAGTGCTGACTCCGGGTGACGGCCATCAGCACTCCCAACAAAATCATATATATTTTCCCCAAAAAATGTGCCAGGTAAAAAGCATCCATCCGGCACTGATTGCCATATGGCCACCCAACAACGCTGACCCAGCGGCCCAAATGCCCCAACCTCGAAACCAGCTGGGCCAGAGATGACGGGTGGCCACTGCTTGGAGTCGGAAGCAGTAAACTGTAAACACAAGGCAAAGATATGAATAAAAACTAGCAGCAAAAATGCATAAAACCCAGCAGAAAAAAATGCATAAAAACTAGCAGCAAAAAATTGCATAAAAATTAGCAGCAAAAAACTTTTCTTTTTTTTTCAGACATATGAGTAAGAAAAATATGCATACAAACTAACTGCAAATATCTATTTTTGGACTCAATAGCAACACCAACATACATAATGTTTGGGATTTAAAATTGTAAGAACCCCCAAATTCGTGCATCTAGAACTTCAGTAATGGATTGGTGTATTATGCCTTATAAATTTTTCAAGCCCTGCAGACATATTAGAAAGAAAAATATCTGTACCCAGAGTTGACAAGTGGACTCCGTCCTTCTCAAACAAATGTTCCTCAAATTTTCCAAAGTCAGAGTTGGCCAAGTAATGCCCTCCACATGCCAAAGCCCTAGATGAACCATGACTATTAAGGCGCTTTCTTGCTTTGTCCATAGCAACTTTATTCTCAGAATATCTCCAATTTGACCTTGGAAGCACTGCAGACCATACAATCTTAACACTTGGAAATATAAACAGTATAGTCCTGAATAGCTCGACAATCAATTGTCGAAGGTCCACCAGTGACCGACGACCAAGATCATTACCGCCTAAATGTAACACAATATAGTCTGGAGAATTACCCACATTGGCAAGCGAAAGAAATTTTTTCTTTGATTCTGCAAGTGTTAACCCACTGTACCCTTGCCACCAGATGATGTTGGGTTCAAGGCAGAGGTTGGCCCCTTCAGGTCGTAATCTTGCTGCTATGAAGGCTTGCTTGATTATTGATGAACCCAGTATCCAGATGGTTTTCCCTAAATACAACTTGGTTTTTGTTAGTCACATGAATCTAACTATATGAACCATACCTTTTTAATGGGGGTTATTTATTATGCTGGGCATGACAACAGGAACAGGACGAACATATGTTTGGTAGGCATTGGAAGCCCATCTGCCTGCCTGTTTAATGATCTCCACTGAATAGCCTAGTTGGGAAGCTTCAGTTGCTGCTCCAATTCTGAAGGAGTGGGATTTGTAAGACCCATAATTCAGACCCAAAAGAGAAACCGTTTTCTTAAGAATAGCAGAAAATTGGTAACGAGTAATTGGTTGTTTGTTAAAGTGCAAAAACAAGGGACCAGGCCCTTGAGGACGAACATGAAGATACTGGTTAAGACACACAACTGGGCAAAATTCACTGTTTGACCTAGTAATTTTGAGCGCTACCCCTTTGCCCAACTGATCAGTTTTTGAATGCCGGATTGAAATGATTACCCCATTGTGATCAAATTGTAAATCTTCTATTGCCAACACCGCTGCCTGTAAAATACTATCACCTTTTTTAGGAACAGCTATTTCGCCAACTCTTAGAAAACCGAAAAACGCTAGCATAAAAGCTGCAGTGAACAGTTTTGCTTCGTAGACACTGGAACACACAATATTAAGTTTGCTTACTATCCCTTGCAGTAACGAGAGGGTAATTGGAAGCCTATTATCGTGTGTTTTCTTATCTTTTTGCATTCCTTCCACCATTTTTGAAACAATGAACTTTTTGGTAGGGTCAACAACATCAAGCAGCTTGCAATGAAAAGCTATAGAGCTTAAGTATGATTTTGCTGTTTTGTGGGATAGTTTCTGTAGGGATAGCCATGCTACAAATCGAACCACCTGTTCAACTGTAGGCGGCCAGGCATCTGACAAGCCGTATTGCCTTTTAAACTCAGAGAATCTCTCTAACCCAACGATGTATGCCTTTTTTGTATTAGCAGCAAGGGAATTGTCTAGCAATCTATTAGCCTCTTGTTGCAGATCATCAGTAAAAACTCCGGCGGGACTGATTCTGGACTCGCTTGTGCCTCTGGTGCTAACTGTTGTAACCTGTGAAACTGTTTACGAGAAATTGCATCAGCAATGTAATTGGACTTTGATGAAATATGTACTGCTTTAAACACCACCGAGTATTTCATAACTAACAACACAAATGTTCTAACCAGAAACATCAAACGTTTCGACTTGGAAGACTGTTTGTTTATCACTACTACCAAACCTAAATTATCAATATGAAACTTAATCTTCCTGTCCCTCAAAAAGACCCCCCAGAGCCATATCGCTCGGAACTGCTCCTGTCTAGGTGATTCGGTATGCCAACGAACACTTTATCATTTGGATACACCTGTAAAATATACACTCCAGTTTTGTTATAGAGAAATGCTTCATGTTGATACATTGACAAACAATTCGAATGTGCAAATGTTTATGCACAATTATCGGCTATAGGTAGTTACCAATAAATACTTCGTAGACACTGAGAATATGTGATGATAATGGGCGATGGTATTTATCACTACCACTAGAACACAACACAACCTGAAAGCGCAGACAAGACGCCAAATTTTTCCGGCCAAAAGTCTTTACATATCTTAATTATTTTTTGGTCTATCTAGCCGCGAAAAATGTTGAAGATTGCCAGAATGTACATTTTGCGATAGTTCTTTCTTCCACAACTAAATTGTCGCTATTTATATTTTCTGAGTATGTCGCTTTATCTATTTTTTGACTTCGCGAAATGATTTTCTAGGACACCCGCCCACAGCATAGATTACAAGACTGTAACAAGTTGATTGATAGTCGCTAGACATAACCCACCAATAGTGCTTGTAAATGCAACATCGACACAATAGGCAGCCTTTGTGGATAGATTAATTATGTTTACAGAAAGTAATAATACTTAAGACAAATACTTTTCTAAAATATTGTAAACAACTGCTTCGTTACAAAAACTGAGCGGAGATCCTGCGATTACGAAATACATCGGAAACGGCGGATATTACCGATAGATTTCAAAATTGTCCGTGCTTTGATGAATCTGCGGCGAAAGATTTATCCTACATTATTTAAAGCCTTCAAGTATAAATTCCAATCGTTTAGTTATCTTTATCCGTTATTGTGTTTTCTGATAATCGAGAAGTTGCTGGCGTTAAAAGTTAAAATTTTATAACATTTCATTAAAATCAATTTATTTTTCTAAAGCAAAAACATTTTTGAATGGCAAGGCATAAATGTAGGTAGCTTAGACTAATCTAGAACGCCACTTTACGCACATGAATCAAACCACATTTTCACAGAGTACGGCTCATGTAGATTTACTGCAAGACATAGTTTCAGTTAATGACGCTCGTTATGTTACCCTTTTGTCACTGTGTGGACTGGGAAAGCATTGATGCTCACTAGAATATAACAGTTATTTTTTAAGATTTTAGGCTATCGCAACAAACTGAGCCGGCGGCGGAGAAAAATGCTGGAGAAAAACAGTGAAATTGTGTACTTGTCAAGTTTTTTTCTTACATATCACATCACATACTGTTTTCTATTACATTCGGCTTAGAATCATTACAAGTATTTGCAATATTGAAAAAGTAACCAATCGAAAAAAATCATCGCATTCAGCAAGTAAAATTGCATGTTCAAGTGAGATAGGAAATGCCAAAATCTGTTAAAAATGAATGCGATTTTGAATGTATAGGCCAACTCTTTTAACAATGCTTAAACAGTTGGAAATGATATTTTCATATATTATTTTAGTATATGAATTTCGAATAACACAAAATAAAGTTATAACTTCTTTGTTTTACCTTCCCTTTGCAATAACAAATGACTAGAACATATGGACTAGGTTAAATAATTAAACTTTTCAGTAAGAACAAAATTTTAGTTGGGAAAAATGAGCCACAACATCACAGATAGAAAACTACATGTAAATCATGAATGATTACACCAAGTGGCCTTCCTGATTTTAAGTAGCTGACAGTCAATGCAAAGTTATTATAAGCAATAGTGAGCAAATCCGCAACATTAATCGCAATGTTATCCAAATACGCAAAGTAATCGCAATGTAATCCAAATCCGCAAAGTTCCGCAATATAAAGCAATTCCGCAATATGCAAATTCGCAATGTAAAGCAAATCAGCAAAGTGACGAACTATCCAGATAAAAGCCAAATAAGAGCTGGGAGTTACCTATATCCGAACAAAACCCATCTCCGCAAAAAACTATTTTTCGTAATAAAATATTTTTTGTAATAATAAGAAGGTAACCACCTTAGAATGGATTTATACTCAGCAATCCTAAGACAACTGGCCACACTTATAGCACCCTCAGAATTATTATATTATTGAAATTTCCAAAAATGTGCCTACCAAAGGAGACTGTCAGCTACTTGAATTTTTCCGCCACAAGAAATTTTCGCAAGAAAATTTATCCGCCAAATTTGTAGTGCTTATTTTCCCGTATATCTGCACGATATTAATTGGCCACAATGTTTAAAGGAAATTCCGCAATTCAAGTAGTCAAACCATTATCCACTTCTTTACCTAATTAAATATAGAAGTTCTATATAAAAAAGAGCCCCTTACTAATTATACAGTTAACCATATAAACTAATTCGCACTTGTTTTGTGTCACCGTTTTCTTGTTAAATGGTCCCTCATATTGATAGTATTCTTTAAATATTACATACCATTATATAGAAATACATGATAATCCTTTAGTATGATGACTTCATTTGCTATATGTATCCACTAAAAAGTTAGTAGTTCATGTTATTGATAGTATCTCGTAAGTAATATTTAAAAGTGTGACATAGGTAAAAAAAAGTAGCCCGTGTATAAAACACGTATATAATACTTTTTACCTAAGAACTAATTAATCATTGTGAAACCTGGTCTTTACCTTAATGTAACCGCTTGCAACTTGCAAGTTCTTCAAACGGTCATACATAGCATCCTTCAAATAATACAGATCGCACACATCAGCGTCAGATCCTCTGTCAGAATACACAGCAAACCGGCATCCCTCATTGCATAACGACAAACACGCGAAACGAGTCACCGCATATGTTGTTATTTTGTCCTCATATGTAATTAAAAGTGGTGAAGAATTCTTAAACTTAATTGGATACTTTCTAGTCAAGGCATATATACCGGGGATGTTCGCAATTATTATTGGTTGAAGTGATTTTTTGAAACCGGAAGCTTATCACTTACCGATGTTATGCATGATATAAACAAACACCATGGTATGATTCTATTGTACTAATAACCGTGCTTTTTGTTATATTTGCTTATATAATTATTGAAGTTTTTATCAGTAAGCGTACTATTTTTGCGCGAAAGTTTGCGGCTGCTTCTACTAAATTATTCAAGTCACTCCATTTTAAAATTAATTGTGCTAATAATGTGTGCACTACTTTTATGTTTTTTGTACGCATAGCACTGAAACTGCTACATACGACAACTACAAATGTAACATAATGTCGCCTGTTGTAAGAGTAAAATAAGGCAGGAAACTCAAATTAAATGCATATGTTTAAAATATTAACAACTTAAGGGGCCAATAAACGTTTAATACAATTTTAAATATTTTGAAGGAACAGGAAACTTGAATATATATTTAATCTGGGCTGTATTGACAATCGGTTTAACATCATGAGAGATTTCAGAAATCGCTGGTATGTCAATAATACGGTGTTGCGCGGAAATGAAATGATGCAACAATTTTTTGGGGAATAAAAATAATTGAATACAAGTGTAGCCGAGTTGTGTATATAGAACACAAGTGGGTTGTCGTATATACTGTTTATTTTATAGATGTCTATAATATTGAAAATGATAGCCTGAAAAATAATACAAAAGCAATTATATCTAACTAATTCGAATTGCAATAATTAAACATTGCAATGAAATACATTATAATCAAATACATTTATATTACAATAAGCAATACAATACAGTACACTGTAATTATATTAACAATAAAAGTAAACTCACCAGCGACCTGAGGACTTAAGTTTAAAAGTAAATATACACTGGCAATTGGAAAATGCCAAATACAAAGTACATCTGTCTCTACCGAGACGTTATGAAGGAATGATCATAAACTAGTGTATAAAATCATTGAAATTCTATAGTTAAAACATCTCACATAAAAACATGCAGTGTTAGTAACTCATTCACTCACCAATTAGCACCCACACTGATACTCGCTCACATTCTTGCATGGGTTAGTAATATTAAATATTAAAGGATTAATGTCAGAGTGAATACCCTGTTTCACAAGTACTCAAAAAGATTAATCTCATTTAAAACCTTTTTACAAAGATTATTGCGTTACAGCAGAAATAATTAAATTATCAAGTCAACGTCACACTTTGTATATTTTGTTCTGTACGTCCTATGTTTAGGTAATGGTATTTGGTTTCAAATTGTGCATTTCTAAACAAGAAATTGCGGGAAAACAATATACATATAAATCTCTTTTCATTGAATAGTTGATAAACTAACAAAATGTTATGATTTTCTTTTTTTTGTGGACAGAAAATTTCTTCAAAATAAACTTCAATACTGTTCTAAGCTGCAAATCATATTCAATCAACAAGGGAGGCAACTCGTGATATCACAAATTGGCAGTTAAGGTCTCAATATACTAAATAATTTCTCTATTTAATTCAATGTAAAAGCGACAACTTTAAGCGAAAATAAATGCAACATTTTGCATATAGATACCCCAATAATCATACCTTTGCTGAAACGTCATTCTAAGCTGAATTGATTTAAGCAATATAAAAGGCATGTCATGTTAAAGGGGCCTTTTCACAGATTGTGGCATATTTTGAAATTTGTCATTAAATGCTTTATATTGATAAATTTAAACATTGGATCTTAAAAGCTCCAGTAAAAAATCAAGATTAAAATTAAAAAAAGTAAAAAAGTAGCCGGTACCAGGGCTCGAACCAGTGACCCCCGGAGTCCTAGAGTTAGCCTGAAGTAAAAACGCATTAGCCCTCTCGGCTATTCCGCCGGGTATACACATTTGAAGCATTTTATACATTATATAAGCAATCTTCGTTGTTCCGTAATTTAAAACGACAACAACAGAACTCTCCAAATTATTAAATCGTTTCGCGTTGCAACGCTTTATAATTTTTAGGTTTTCAAATCGTCAAAAGATACATATAATGGCTATATTGGACTATGGTTAATGTTCTGTAATACTGTTTCCTCACAAATATCATAAATAAAACGAATATTTGCGAATCTGAAACAACTTTTTTCAATTTTGTCAATTTACCAAACCGTGAAAAGATCCATTTAAAACCAAGAAAGATCTTGACACAAATCAAAACCTTAATTTTTCCGGCCATTTTATAGTGGAATGTAACCTTTTTAAGTGCAAATGTGTACCCTAGTCTCTTACTTCTCATATGTCAGGGATATGGTAGTAAGCACCTATTCTTTCCCTTTCAATACTGCAATGAGATAAAGCCAGAACACCAGTCTAAATTGTAAAACATGGCTTCGAGTAAAATATTATGTTTTTTAGAGAGTACAGCCCTACATGACTCGATTACTTAGTATAATGTTACCTATCAGACAACCTATTTAACTGTTTAAATCGCGAACAATATGCACGTATTTGTCCTTATAAATCTATCCTTAATGTGCATTATAAAGAAGTGAAACTCCAGCTGCTGGAGCAGTATTGAATTTTCATTAAAACAATTAGTTGGTCCTTTATTTAAGGCAAGTGACCGATTGCCCAATCAGTACAAAACAGCACAATACAAACCAACATAAACACAAAATATGAATAAAGCATGCCAAATTTCAGATCGATCTTTCACGTAGAATCGCTTGAAAATGCACTTTATAATAACGCATGATAAGCCATCTGGCTTTCGCTGTCGGTACTTTGATCAATAAAGGGCGTTCAAGAGAAAAAAAACATTACATATATAACAAAAAATATATATAAATATACACTAAAATTCGTGCATGCTATGTCGAAAAAGAAATATAAAATGATCAAAATATGTTTTTGGCTTCTTTCAGTGCAAATTGGTGCGTTTAGAGGTGCTCAAGACGAGTTTCTGTACTTTTTTAAAAGTTATTTTCCCATAAAAAAGCAAATGTTCTTGAAAGTTTGCAATGCTCGTTAAATTTATGAAACATAACGCATTCATTTAGTGAAACTAACAAGAACGCACAATACCCCGCGATAAAAATGGTGGTTTTTCTGTAAATACTGCTCCTTTGTGACATGTCCTGTTTTGCGTTTATAAGACAACCTGAACTGTTTAAATCGTGAAAAATGCACTTCTTTATAATTATTAATCTATCATTAATGTGCATGCAAAATTTCAGACCGATCTGTCACATAGCAATGCCTGAAATGCATTTTATAATAACTCCTGATAAGCCATCGGCTTGCGCTGTCGATGCTTTGATAAATGAAGGGCGTTCAAGACAAAAAAACATTATATATATGACAAAAATCAGTAAATATACTGGAATATTTGTACATGCTATGTCGAAAAAAAAGTAAAATTATTAAAATGTAGTTTTGGCTTCTTTCAGTGCAAATTGGTGCGTTTAGAGATGGTACTCATGGTACCCGTGTTTTATTATGAAATAAATAACATGATTTTAAAGTGCGTAACTCCTTGTTGCCAAAAAATACATCAAACATAATTTTCAAAAAATTCCCTTGAAACATAAAGAAAATGCCTTCTTAAACCTTAAATAGTATTCCTGCAAGCATTTTACATAAATTATTTATGTTTGAAAAAAATCATTGGTTCATGCTACTGTGAATAATGATTGGGGAAAAAGGCTTTGTAATTTGTATTGAGAATGGCTCAGGCCTGGCATGTTTGCAGTTGTGACAACCGACAAAACAGCCTGTATCAGAAATAGACAAATAGTTCAATAACCTATCATTTGCTTTCCTGATTTGTAAGTGTTTTTAGTGTTTGTACTGTCTGAATGAAAACTTACATCAGTCACAATATCGGGCTTAACAGCTTTTAAATGTTCATACTACATCAAATGAGTTTCTCAATACTTCCGCAACAGCAAAGGCTTAGTTATATACCTCAAGGGACGAAATCACATTTGATATTTGGTTTGATACCATGAATATATTTTATTTTGCTGTCACCAAACTTAATAAACATTTTCAAATACCAATCCCTTTACATTATTTAAAACAAGGGCTGTTTGTAAAACATGCATGCCCCCAATATGGGCTGTCAATTATAGTGGCAGCCATTGTGTGAGTATGTTTTTGGCACTGTGACCTTGACCTTTGACCTAGTGACCTGAAAATCAATAGGGGTCATCTGCGAGTCATGATCAATGTACCTGTGAAGTTTCATGATCCTAGGCGTAAGCTTTCTTGAGTTATCATCTGGAAACCATTTTACTGTGTCAAGTTACCCTGATCTTGACCTTTGACCTAGTGACCTGAAAGTCAATAGGGGTCATCTGCGAGGAGTCATGATCAATGTACCTATGAAGTTTCATGATCCTAGGCGTAAACGTTCTTGAGTTATCATCCGGAAACCATTTTTCTAAGTTGAGTCACCGTGACCTTGACCTTTGACCTTGTGACCTGAAAATCAATAGGGGTAATCTGCGATTCATGATCAATGCTCCTATGAAATTTCATGATCCTAGGCATAAGCAATCTTGAGTTATCATCCAGAAATTATTTTACTATTTCGGGTCACTGTGATCTTGACCTTTGACCTAGTGACCTGAAAATCAATGGAAGTCATCTGCGAGTCAAGATCAATGTACCTATGAAGTTTCATGATCCTAGGCATAAGCGTTCTTGAGTTATAATCCGGAAACCATTTTACTATTTCGGGTCACCGTGACCTTGACATTTGACCTATTGACCTGAAAATCAATAGGGGTCATCTGCGAGTCATGATCAATGTACCTCTGACGTTTCATGATATCAGGCCTAAGCGTTCTTGAGTGATCATCCAGAAACCATTTTACTATTTCGGGTTATCGTGACCTTGACATATGACCTAGTGACCTGAAAATCAATAGGGGTCATCTACGAGTCATGATCAATGTACCTATGAAGTTTCATGATCCTAGGCCTAAGCGTTCTTGAGTTATCATCCGGAAACCATCTGGTGGACGGACGAACGGACATACGGACGGACGTACGGACGGACCGACATGTGCAAAACAATATACCCCCTCTTCTTCGAAGGGGGCATAACTATTATTAAACCATAGGTCATAATTTCTAGTAATAATAATTCCTTTGAACCCATCATTAAATACGCAGACTGTTACCACTATTTGAAAGGTTTTTTTTGTTCATTAAGTCATCAGTAATTGAAAATCAATGTTAATGAGTTGGAAAACTAGAAACAATTTTGGACAATCTAAGTCATTTTTTTCTTTCGCGAAGATAATATTCATCCGATCACATTACTTAAGTGTACACATGTAGGAAAGTATCCTTCTGTAGTACAAGTACATGAAAGAACAACTTGTATATCAGGAATTTTTTTCCTTCTTCATAAAGTATACGTCAAAGGTACTTTCTTCAAGTGAGGGAAAACAACTAAATTCCCAATGGCCATCTTAAAATTCCCAAAAGGATGGATAATTTCGTCAATTTCGTTTCAACTGTGCATTATCTATTTACTTACTGTCTGTGTATAATTTGATACATATTGATACTGCATTCTGCTTTCGAATATTTGATACTGACTAATATTTAATTACCAGTATGAACATGTATTAATTGAATTTAAATGCAAAACTGAACCTTGTTTACTTGCTGATGCCTATATATGCTATGTTGTTTTTCCTGTTTCCTTGTTTCACCTAGGTTCTAATGTTAGATGACATTTTTAAATGCAAACATAAGATTTGCATGTTTGCAAAAGGGTAAAACTACATTTTTGGGTAGACAGGTGCCACTTTTGGGTACAGTTGTTAGATGACATTTTTGGTGCTAAAATGAAACTAGGTACCTCAGTGGGGAAAAACCTCCGGGTCGCTAGGCGGACACCATATCCACTGCGCCATGGTACCCAAATGATAAACCTTAGCATAACACTCAGATGACATTTTTAAGGGCAAATGTAAGATGACATTTGTTAGTGCAAATGTAAGCTGACATTTTAAGTGCAAACGTAAGATGACATTTTTAAGTGCAAATGTAAGCTGACGTTTTTAAGTGCAAATGTAAGATGACATTTAAAGTGCAAATGTAAGATGATTTTTTTAGTGCAAATGTAAGATGACATTTTTACATGCAAATATAAGATTACATTTTGAAGGCTAATGGAAGATGACATTTTTAAGGAATATTGTAAGATGACAGTTTTCAGTGCAAATGTAAGATGAAGTTTTTAAGTGCCAATGTACAATGACATGTTTAGTGCAAATTTAAGATGGCATTTTTACATGCAAAAATGAAAGATGACATTTTTAAGTGCAAATGTAAGATGACATTTGTAATTGCAAATGTAAGATGACATTTTATACATGCAAATGTAAGATGACATTTTTAAGGGCAAATGTAAGATGACATGTTCACATACAAATGTAAGACGACATTTTTAGTGCAAATGTAAGCTGACATTGTAAAGGGAAAATGTAAGATGACCTTTTTAGTGTAAATGTAAGATGATATTTTTTAGTTCAAATGTAAGATAACATGTTTAAGGGCAAAAGCAAGATGGCATTTTAAGGGCAATTGCAAGATGAGATTTAAAAGTGCAAATGTAAGATGACATTTTTTAGTGCAAATGTAAGATGACATTTTTAAGTGCAAATGTAAGATGACATCTTAATTGCAAATGTAAGATGACATTTAAAAGTGCAAATGTATGATGCAATTTTAAAGTGCAAATGTAACATGACATGTTTAAGGACATATTTCAGATTAACTTCTATGTGCAAATGTAAGATGGCATTTGTGCGTGCAAATGTAAGATGACATTGTTAAAAGCACATGTCAGATAACATTTTAACTGAAAATGTAAGATGACATTTGTGCGTGCAAATGTAAGATGGCATTTTACGACAATTGTTATATGACATTTTTAAAAGCAAATGCAAGATGACATTTTAATTGAAAATATAAGATGACATTTTTAAGTGCAAATGTATGACTCAATTATTAAAGGCAAATGTAAGATGACATTTTTAAGGGCACATGTAAGATGACATTTTTAAGTGCAAATGTAAGATGACATTTTTACGTTCAAATATAAGATGACATTTTTAAGTGCATATGTAAGATGATATTTTTAATAGCAATTGTAAGATTACATTTTTAAGTGCAAATGTAAGATGAAATTTTTAAGTGCAAATGTAAGATGACATTTTTTAAAGTTCAAAAGTAAGATAACATTTTTAATTGCTATTGTTATATGAAAGTTTTAAGTGCAAATGTTCGGTGACCTCTTTAAGTGCAAATGTTAGATGACATTTTTCTAAGTTAAAATGTAAGATGACTTTTATAAGTACAAAACTAAGATGACCTTTGGGTAGACAGATGCCACATCAGATGACATTTTTTGGTACTAAAATGAAACTAGGTACCTCAGTGGGGAACGAGCTCCGGGTCGCTAGGCTGACACCATATCCACTGCCCCATGGCAACCAAATGATTAACCTTAGCATAAAACTACTCTGGGCTTAAGAAATGTTGCCAAGCTGGGGCAACATTGGGGAAATTAAGATCATGTTAAAATCATACAAACAAAAAGTAAGCATTTTGCAGTATGTTTAATAAGTTTATTTAATAACAGTACATAAAATAAGTTTATTTAATATCATCACATTAACAATTTTATTTAAAATAAGACATTTAATAAGTCTTGTTGATTGACACCTCCTTAGCAGCCTGCCTATGTCACCGAAGTTTGGATGCTTCAGCAGCTTTCTGGTGATCTAAAATTACAAAAAAGGAAACATAATATAAATATAAAAGAAATCAATTCATTTGAAGCATTCAAATAATATAAAAATGTGCTCTAGCATATCACCTGCTACAGGTGCCCAGAACACAACCAGGGCAACGGATATGATTTCCTTACCCTGGTACTTCAGTATGAGCTGTGCTTTGTGAAAATGGGGCTGACTACAAAACAGTGTGGACTGCACTGGCGAGTCTAGGACAACACTTTATGCAGATTATAGTAAGCCTTGTTTTTTAAAGCATTGTTCGTGGTATCTTCTTCTTCCAGAAGAAACCAGACATCATGGATGCTGTACAACATGGCTTCGATTTACTGGCGAATCAAAGGCGACCCTTACAATGTGATAGAGTGTGTAAGACGGGCACTACTGTACATTAATCTCCAACGTATTCTTTTAAAATGAAATTTTACTGGTTTTAAGGCATCTCTAAAACTCAACATGTATTCCATCTCAAAAACTCCATTTGATAATTTAGCAGGACTTGTCATGGTTACATGCGTTTATATAAATCTCTTTATTCAAAAGTATTCGATTTTGCATAGATAAGAAATGCTGTTTACAAATCAAGTTTGAACAACCAACCTGAAACAACAAAATTTAATCTGCTACAATCAAATAATGAGATTGAACTTGTGACTTTTTTACGTTTTGATAAATTGACACAATTTAAAGAAGTTTCAGATTTTCACATTTTCGTTATAGTTATGTTTTTTTTTTGCGAGGAAACAGTAATACTGAACATTCAACATGCTCTAAAATATCCATTATATGCATCTTTTGATGATTTTAAAACCTGAACATTATAAAGCGCTACAGAGGCGAAAAGGCTGTATAATTTTGAAAGTTCTTTTGTTATCATTATATTTTGTGACATTATAAGGATTGCATATATTAGAAATACAATATCCAAAGAGTTATGAAGGCACAGATGGTAGAGTGGTTAAAGCGCTAGACATCTACCCAAAGGGTTAGTGCATCAAGCCCGGGTGAGGATTACTTTTTTTCTTTCTTTAATTTTATTTTTGTTTTATACTTATTAGTTCTGATGTTTACATTTATCAATTTTAAGCATTAAATGACAAACCTCAAAAGGTGCCAAATTCTGTAAAAATTTCCCTTTAAAGACGATTGAAAAAAAAAAACAAAAAAAAAAACTTACAAACTAAGTACCTTGGTCACACGCTTACGGTTTAGCCATAGCGCATTATAAACAGGTTTACACTTCATCCATGATATTAAACAGCTACTGTAGCAATTATTCTTTGTATTATTTTCTATGTTAAGCCCTGATTTTGTGCCTTAAACACCCATGTCCATAACAAATAATTTGAAGCATTATGAAATTGCATCACTTCTAATAAAATAATAATTGAAGAAAAAGATTTATTTGAGTAAAAGACTATATGAGCCTCAACCTGGAAAAATGGGGCTTAATGCATCTACGTAAATTAGTGTCGACCCAGATTAGCCTGTGTAATCCATACAGGATAATCAGGTACACCACTTTCCGCTTTTATTGTATTTTTTTTTGCTTCAAGGAAGTCGCTTCTTAACAAAAATTCAGTCAAGCCGGAAAGTATTTTCCCTGATCAGCCTGTGCAAATTGCGCAGGCTAATCTGGGTTGACACTTGACACACATGCATGAAGCCCTGTGTTCTTAGAGTGTGGCCCAATATTGTTGGTGAGAAAGAATTTTCGATATTAGGCCAGTCAACGAAGCATTTGACCTAGAACTAATTGCAAAAGAATTTGTAAGTATAACATGCGAATGTACCACCTAACATATGTTTGTACTACAAAGTCCTGAAATTTTGCTTTTGTAATAAAAGAGATATTAATGGTTAAAGTTGGGATTTTTTCAAACTGAATGTATGGCCCATCTTTGCTACCATACCACCAGAAATGTGATGTCACTGGCTTTAAAATGTGACGTCACAAAATATGTAATGGCGGCGTCCATGCGGGAACTCGTATAGATCTGTCAACATGTTACAGAGAAGCCTGTAGGGACCATTAAACGTAAGTATTTGCCGTTGATTGTTTTTAACAACATTAAAAACAAACTTAAGTAAAGTATTTATCACAAATATGGTCCAGATATTTCAATAATTACGTGTAAATGACAGCAGTGCAGCAACATATTTACGCTTACGTCATTGTAAATTTATTCAAGTTTATTTTCAGAAAACACACAAACTATTGTTGAAACATCAATCTTTTGTCATGAAATACAAATAATATGCGCAGAATACTCCTATTTGTTATTAACTACTACTGAATTTAATAGGTAAATAAAGGGTTTTAAAAATTTTTGATTCTACGGAAGCCTATTTGGGTCATAATATAAATAAAACCTTTTGCATGGTGAAATAAACATACTCTCATATTCACAATTGCCATCTATGTTTGATGTTTTTGTAAAAGGAATATGTAATGTAGTCATTAATTACTCATTTCTGTGTACCTGTACATTAAAAAATGCATATTTGTATATTAATACTATGAAAAACATGAATCTGAACAGTAAATACATGCATTTTATTTTCCAGATGGATACGACGTTGAGCTGTCCATTGTGCCACGAGCCAATTGGGGATGAGAGGCCGTTTTCTAAACTTAGTGAGAAAGGTTGCCAAGGAATTCGCCTTGCGAGTAAACACCATGCAACCAATGTGACAGGATCTCCAGGTGACATGGTCCATGTTTCATGCCGAAAAGACTTTACAAGACCTGGCCCTTATAAGAGTTTGGAAGATAAACCTGAGAAACAATTGCGATCTTTAGCACCTACTGTTGACTTTAAATCTAGGTGTTTATTTTGTGATACATTGGCTAAATGTGGAGTATCGAACAGAAAAAGGTCGTTTGATACATACCCTGTAAGAAGCTTAGAATTTCAAAGCACTCTAGTAAAACATTGTAAGCAGAGGGGTGATCAATGGGCACAGGATGTAGAAAGGCGTTTGAGCCATGTGATCGATCTAACAGCTGCTGATGCGATTTACCATCAGCAATGTAATGTGAATTTTAGAACAGGAAAAGGTATTCCGAAGGCATATCAAACAGGCGATAGTGTCACATCCTCATTGAAAAGTCCTGGTCGTCCAGAAGATAGTGAACAGAAACAGGCATTTAAAAATGTCATTACATTTCTTGAAAATACATCGTGTGAATTTTTAACAGTAAATGATTTAGTGTTTGAAATGCAAAGAGTGTGTGGTGAAAAAGCGTATACCACAAAACATATGAAGCAGAAAGTTATTGAGCATTTTGGTTATGGTGTTGTAATAAGCAGCATTGACGGAAGACGTGACATTATTACTTTGAAAACAAATGCAGCTTCCATAATTCATTCGTTCTATGAAGACTCACAGGGGAAAACTGAGATGGAAAAGAAAACTAAAATATTAGAAACTGCTGCAAAATTGCTAAAATGTGATATTAATTCAATTAATATGGCAAAAGATCATTACCCAGATTTTAATCATATATCTTCTAAGCAAAAAAATGTTGCCTTTTTGCAAGACAGTCTTCAAATGTTTCTGAAAGCTGTTATAGGTCAGTCAAACGACATTAAGGTTGCCTCAATAGGTCAGAGCATTATCCAAGCATGTCGCCCCAGAAATATCATTGCTCCGCTTCAGCTCGGACTTGGTGTCCAACTTCACCATCACTTCGGCTCAAGATTTTTGATTGATCATCTTAATAGCCTCGGATTCTGTTGCTCATACAGCGAAGTCCAACTTTATGAATCAAATGCTGCGGCAGCCTTATCTACACGTATACCCTGTCAAGAAACAAACAATCAACCATTTCTACAATTTGTAGCAGACAATGTAGACCACAACACTGGAACCATAGATGGCCATGGCACATTTCATGGGATGGGCATCATAGCTTCGTCTACACCAGGATCTGAGGTTACATTATGTGTACCAAGAAGCGAAGTTTCTATTGATCAACTTGTAGAAACATCCAAGATACCAGTGAAGTACTACGTGCCATCCTCTGAGTCCTCTAATGATTCCGTGTTCAGTGAACTCCATGAAATAAGCGTTCTGCGACAATTGCAGAGACCATTGGATATTTTCTACAAAGTGATATGGCCACTACGTTCAAATAGACCAAGTTGGTCTGGTTTTATGCAAACATTTGACCAACATTGTGGAACAATTCAGAAAAAATCCACTATAACTTTCTTACCCATGATTGATCTTAACCCAAGTGATGTCAACTGTATCTATACAACACTCGACTTTGTATGTGGCGAAGCTAGGAAATATTCCAAAACGCCGGTTTTGACTTTCGACCAGCCCCTGTTCCAAAAGGCCACAGATATTATTGCATCACAAAGCCCACACAGCTTACTAAGGAAAACAGTTGTTCGTCTTGGGGCGTTTCACACAGAGATGAGCTTTCTAGGGTGTATTGGTCATCTCATGTCTGGGTCAGGGCTAAATGAAGTTATGCAAACAGTATATGCTGCGAATTCAGTGGTACATATGTTGTCTGGGAAAGCTGTACAACGTGCAATACGAGGTCATATGCTTATCGACAATGCCCTTACAATCCTACTTATAGAAAGCGCGTTCCTTCGCACGAATGATATTGCAGACTATCAAAATATCCCTTCATGCTCCAAAGATAGTTCAGATCTAGATCATTCATCCGATGATGAACCAGTACCAGGATTTTATCTGCAGAAAAATGCTGATTTAAAAAACTTGGCATTGTTGTATGACGATCTGGATAATGGACTTCAATCAGCCAATGACGTAAGCACAAACGGAAATCTGCAAAACATTGTTCGTATGTGCGAAGATGAAAGGTCAAAGATGTCTTCTAATCGGACAGCATGTCTATGGCTCCAGTACATGGATATGGTTTCGTTGTTACAACGATTCATAAGAGCCGAAAGAACTGGTGACTGGTCTTTGCATTTAGATAGTTTGCAAAAGATGCTTCCATTCTTTGCTTCATCTGGTCATAATCTGTACATGAAAAGTGCCTATATCTACTTGCAAAATATGCTGTCTTTGCATGAAACGCATCCTGACGTGCACGAAGCTTTCAAAGCTGGAGCACATGTGATACAACGGAGCGAGCATAATTGGGCCGGTCTCTCAACAGACCTTGTTATAGAACAAGTATTAATGAGGTCATTGAAGTCATCAGGAGGCCTGACAAGAGGGAGAGGTTTGTCAGAAACTCAGAGAACTAAATGATTACTGTCCATGCCCATTTGTCTGCAAATGAACTCAGCAATGCAGGAGTTTAGTAACAGTATGTATAAAACAAGTGAGCAGCACAAGGAAACAACCAAAGCAAGGATTTGCAGGGATTCAAAAGATATGGAGACTATATTGTCATTTTTTCGAGATAGAAACCCCTTTGACTCAACAGAAACTAAACTTAGGAACATTGAAAGTGGTGTAACTGCTGATGAGTCGGCGAATCCAGAATGTGCCTTGGCAATCGGAAAAAGTATATTGCAAGGCATGTGTGGAATACCGCAAAACAAATTTACCTTCAAACGTTTGCTGCAAGCAGTTCCATTGAAGGAAAAGTCCTTTGTAAAATTAGATGATGAAGGTCTGCAAATTGATACACAACTTTTGTTTCAGCGCCTTACAACTGCTGCTGATAGGTACATTGATGATACATCTTCAATCTTTCAGTTTGAGCTAGCAAGTATTCCATCCTCTCTTTTCGACAATAATGGCATGCCTAGAGAAGCTCAAAAGTCTTCATTAGCCGATGCGTTATGGAAACAATGCAAGTTTGAAGCATCCTTGCCTGTGAAAATTGACCCTTCACACATGATTGTCATTGATGGGGGTTCTCTCATTCACCGGATTCCTTGGAAGACTGGAGAGACATTCAACGATATCTGCCGCAGTTACTATTCTTATCTTAAACGGAAGTATGAAAACCACATCACAGTTGTTTTTGATGGATACTCTTATGGACCAGATACCAAAGACTTAACTCATTTTCGTCGAACAAAGGGAAAAGTAGCCACACATGTCAAGTTTTCGTCAGAAACTACTCTTCGCACGAAGAAAGATGTGTTTTTAAAAAACAAAGAGAACTAACAGAAGTTCATTGAAATGTTAGGTGAATGCTTTGCCAGTGAATGCATAAACGTAATTCATGCGCAAGGGGATGCAGATATCATGATAGTGCAGACGGTCGTCCAGCTTGCAGAACAAAGCCCTGTCACCCTGATAGGCGAAGACACCGACCTACTTGTTCTCCTGTTACACCGCTATCGTATATCTGATTTACATCCAATTCATTTTAGGTCAGATTCAAAATCAGCAGGGAAAACTGTTAAGCTGTGGGATATTCAGAAAACACGATTAAGTATAGGAGATGAACTCTGCCACTATCTACCTTTGCTCCATGCGTTAACGGGCTGTGATACGACATCAAGGATGTTTGGAATTGAAAAACCTGCTGTTATAAAGCTTTTCCAAAAAACACCCTCCTTTCGTAAAACATGTGAGGATTTTCTGGCATCATCTATCCATGAATCTATACGTAGAAACGGAGAATCCTTGATTGCAACAATATATGAGGGGTCAGATTGTACGAACTTGAATGAATTGCGTTACAAACGGTTCACGGCCAAGGTAATTTCCAGCTGCAGTGCAGTTCAAGTCCAATCATTACCAGCGACGTCGGATGCAGCATCATTTCACAGCCTGAGGGTGTTTTACCAAACCAAAGTCTGGATGGGCATCACAAGCCTCAACCCTCTTGATTATGGCTGGTATGTTGTGAATAAAGTTCTTCTTCCTGTGAAAATGGCATTGCCGCCAGCACCTGAAAAACTACTTCAAGTAGTGAGATGCAGCTGTAAAATAAACTGTGATTCTAAAAGGTGTTCTTGCCGTAAACATGGCCTTGAATGCTCCAGTGCGTGCAAAGAGTGTAAAGGGCTTTGTTGTTCAAATTCACTTGGATTTTCTGACATACTAGAACATGAAAATGATGAGATCTAGAGTTTTCCACTATTTTCCACTTTTTTTAATATTAAAGTATGAATAATTGAAGAATTTGATTTGTACGGCATGAATATCATTGCTTTCATGAAGCGCTGTCGTTTTACTGTTGTCGGTCCATCATAAATTCTTTATCACAATCAACTGGTGAAAGACACTGTCTATTTAAAAGTTATTTTTAAGTGCAACATTTTTGTTAATGCTCATTTCTGTTTTGTCTTAACATAAATGCTTTTGTCATAGCAATATGTTGAGTGTTGCACATTTTTGCCCCTATAGTACTTGTATGGATTAGCATTAGTGGCTGGGGTTATATTACCTCTAATTTCTGCCCTTGTAAGTAGTTTACAGTGCAATAAACTGTTCAGATTGATTGAACAGCATGTTTTCAACCACTGTATTATTATTTGTTGTGAAGCATGCAAAACAAACTTCATTTCCTTTAATGCATATGTGTGTACAGTCTCGTCACAGGATTTTGTATATAAAGAGAAATCACAGCTATATCTCTTGTATTATAGTGCTAATACTTCAAAATATGCACCTGTTAAAGTCGATGAATTTCGATGATTACTTGCAGGCACATACTACTTACAGAAAATCAAACATTCGAAACGGTTTCAACTAGTTTGATTTTGATGATTTGATTTGTTTACAAGTACTTGTATGACATATGTATGACATTAGTGGGTGGGGTAATATTACCTCAAAATTCAGTCGTCGCAAGTACTATCGTGTGATAAAAACATTTAAATTGATTGAAAAACATGCTTTTTATTATTTTGTACAAAATGTGTTGTGATACCATGAATGCAAACTAAATATTTTAGATAAATATGGATGTTCGGGCAAATCAACGGCTTTTGTTTATATTTAAGAAACCCCTTGTACCTCTTGGTTTGTGACGTCAATATTTCAAAATCCGCAACTGCAAAAGTTCAGGACTTTTTATGGGTTCTTCTAGACACATAACAGTAACAGAAAAACCAACTTTCAAAACTTTTGCAATTAGTTCTAGGTTGACCACCATTTTGGGGTAGATTGACTGGCCTATATGTCAGTGATGTTTTACAGCCACCAGAAGGATGTAGCGTTGATCAGTCTCGCAAACGTCTTACACCGAGCCCAGAAATCCAACGAGGCGGCCATTGCGGTTCACCCCGCACTTGACATCTCCAAGGAACTGAATGTTAACCATTTCACGCAGGGAAATATTTATGCTGGTAGTATTGTATGTGAAACATTTCACACTGTAAAATAATTATTCAGAGAGTACTTGGGTGTGATTTCTCCTCCTTTCAGCTGATAAACCTCCCTTTCTAAGTCAAACTTATTTTACAAATAGTTATAATATTTTCTGAATCTATATTCAAATTAAGAATTTATTTGAAGCCTGTACGAGGGCAGGATATTTCCTCCTCTGAGGAGATTCTTGAATCACACATCTGGAGTATTGGAAGCAGGAAGTTCATAATTATCCACATTAAAGATAGTGGGAGTATTGATACCTGAGGCAAGAATTATTCGGGAAATCCGGATTTGAGCTGTCCGTGGTTGATTTTGAGATCAATGTTTATTTGATAATTTTATAAGAGGGGGGGGGGGGGGGGGGCGCGATCATTTGAGAACGTATACTGTTATAGCTTCCTCAGCATTCCAGAAAGATTCACTTGGTACCGATTTTGCCTGGTATTTTATTTATTTACTTTTGATTGGTTAGCGGATTGCGCGGACATGTATGTTAACTGACGAAAAATCTTTCTACTTTCCTAAAATCGTACACGTCAACGAAATGTTGCCAATGTAAGCAATACCAATGTTGAAATATTTTAAGTGATCGATTACCAAAGTAAAACACTGTCAAGCAGATCGTAAAGCAATATGTTAACAAAATTATATAAAGTGATTACCTATTTACAAGGTTATACGTTATAACTCAATCTTTATTAAATAAAACTTGGTACGAATTTTTGTCTTGACATTATGTAGTCCGAGTTTGAATGTATTTTACATGCGTTTAAAAATCTATGTCTAAATTTATTACGACGCTTATGACAATATTCATTACTAAATCTTACAATCTTAAGTTGTTTAAACCCCCATGATACCACACTAGAGGCCACAAGAATGACTCAATCGTGATGAAACTTGGTAAACATGTTTATATTTGCAATTTCAATGCCGATTTTGAATTCAATTCAAGGGCGTCAAAAAACTAGGTCACCAGGTCATACCTTATACACACCTTGTAACCACTGTTGAGGCTACATCAATGACTCAATATTGATAAACAGGGTCAAAATGTTTATATTTGGGAATACACAGAACGAGATCTTATATGGGTCATGCGCATCTAAAAATATGTCATCTGTTTCATGCGAAAAAAACGCGCAATGCACATTAGTTGAAGTGTACTCAAGCATATGACTTTCTCTTTCTATCCCTCGTCCCACTAGGCGATTAAAGTTGTTAGGGTGAGCATTTTTAGATGGTCGCTTTAGCGACCGTCTAAAGAGCATGATGTGAATTTCAGGTCGATACGGCCTGGGTATGATTAACCCAATACCCGCTTGCGTATCCACGCAAGAAAGAGTTGTATAATTTATGCAAGAGGTTTGAGTTCTCCAATTATGTGCATTCACAAATGGAAACATTATATTAATATCGTGTTACATTCAATATTTTCGAACGGTGTTTTATAGAAAAGACTCAATAAACAATGATCGTATTGTACGTGTCGCGGAGGAGATATTTTATGAATGATTAAAATAGTCCACTTTCTGCTGCGTGTGCGTGACGTAGTATTTTCGCTCAGCTCATTCATAAATCTGAGGCTAGCGATAAACAAAGGGGAGTCCGTGTGAGAATAACGCAATAGTATAAGGTTACGCTTGTTTATATTCACAGGTCTCAATTAATAATACGTTGACCACGAGTTCAACAATTATTACAGGGATACGATAGACAACATTAAAAAATGTTTCATTATCGCTGAAACTGAATATTAAAAAAACAAACATTTGAAGAATATTCTGTTAAATGTGTATTATAGTCTTGCTGTTTTGAAATAAGGTTTGGAATTTTGGTTTCCAAATAACTTAATTTAAAACAAAAGTTTAATTATAGTGTTTTTTACTTGTTAGTCGCATATTTACCGCACTATAATGTGTGTTTTATTTTATGCTTTCCATCGATAATTTTCACTGTTTTACCGGCACTTTTTTTTACCCCATTGTGACCCCCACGCATTCTTCCGCCAAGAGCGAGAGCTCTTAGATGAATATTTATATCAACATACGGAGTAATTTCCCTTCAACATACATGTACACACTGTTAGCGTTATTTACGCTATAAATAGACTCCACATATTAATACGCTAACATGACATAAACAAATTGTGTCATCATATGATTATTTATTTTTTAAATGATGTTATCGGTGTTTTTTTCTTTTCACTTGATATGTGTTGCATTGTTAATACAAAAAAGTTATTGTTTTACTTTGTTTTATTGTGAACTAGTTGTAACGCTTATTGTAAAAGCGGTAATGATATTTTGGGGCGCCCAATGGGAAATTGGTTTGAACGGATTGGCAAACGTATAAAAAAATCAATTTGTGAGCATAAAATAAGAAGAAAATTTGTTGGATTGGGTGGAATATCAATTTTAATTCACTCGTTATCATAGAAAAAATATGTTTTCACGAGTGGCGCATTTGTGAGCATAAAATAAGAAGAAAATTTGTTGGATTGGGTGGAATATCAATTTTAATTCACTCGTTATCATAGAAAAAATATGTTTTCACTCGTGGCTGCACAACTCGTGAAAATATAATTTTCTATGATCACTCGTGAAATAAAATCGATATTGCACCCAATCCAACAAATATCCTCTATATAGGCAAACCATACATTAGTAAAATTCAATCTGCCTTCGCACATAGATGGAATGGGTCAATTAGGTGCTGCGTTTCCTTTGCTTACTTCACTTAGAGGTCAATTCTTACGTAATAGCAATCACAAGGCCCCGGCTTCAAAGGAATTGCAGAGCGTTCTTACATAATAAAAGTCGAGTCGCATGGTATTTGCGTTTAGCGTCCTAATTTAGTCACGTGGTTCTTTTTCGCGGGTGTTTTGGCGTCTATTTTTCGTCACGTGATCAAAAGATGTCCTCAGCAAAAAAATAGTTCATCGAAACGATAGTATTTAATCATTAAGTTTGTACTATCGAATTATTTTCAAGACGGTAGTTATATGAAAATGATTTGTTTATTTATTATTTACTAATACTATTGAGTTCAAAATAACTTAAATTGTTGTTTATTGGCTGCGCAATGATACATTGTTTACATCCCACCCGAATCCCGCGCCGACTGTCAAAACATTCGATTTCGTTGAGCTCAACAGTCAGCATCCCAAGCAAGTTTCGCATTGTTGCAGAAGAACGCACTTAAAAAGTGAGTACATTCATATGTTTACATTTATGTGTTCATAACTGACGATATTTCATGGCATGCTTTATAAACGTAACATAGCGCTACAGAACAAGTTAACGTTGTTGTTTTCGATGACAAGTGGAAATGTAATTGATGTTATCTGAGTGCTAGTTTAACTGCGTCTTTTTTCGAATTGTACGAGTTATAAGCGTGTTTTTTTGTAAATATATAAGATATATTATATGTTGTTTGTTGAGATTTATTCTATTTCCAAATGTTTTAATTGTAATTGACTTAAATCAGGTGAGATATATTGAATGTTGGTATCATTTTTTATTCAGCCAGAGATAATTAGTTAAAAGAAAGCTTAACTATCTTGCTATTAAGAACTAGCTTGCTATTAAGTATGATCAGTATACATTGTTTATATACTTGGAGTTGAAAGTAATGGCATACCCACATTTTTGAGACTGGATTTGTTATATTTTAATCCATTGACTTGCTTTCCAAACTTTTATCATATACTGGAATTGACTTTGAACAATGGTTAATGATATATTAAGCTACATATACTCGTGGTTGAGATGCTTTCAAAATATTGACCTCTGGAACTGACTTGGAGTTGAACACTGGAGTTGAACACTGTTTAAATATCCATTTGTGTGAAAACTATGAGTTGAAACTATAATAGCATTCCACACTGTTGAGGCTGAAGTTGCAATTTGTCATAGCAACATTAATTGCTGCAGTTGTTTACAAAATATTGATATTATACTGACACTGACTTGAGTTGAACACTGGTTAGTACCATTACTTTTCTTTATATGTTTTAGTTGGAACCATAATGGCATACTTACATTTTGACGCGAGAGTTTGTATATTTAATTCACTGAAATTTTGATCATTTACTTGAACTTACTTAAGGATTATACTGGCAAAAACTTGGCATTAGATATTGGTTACAGATCCATACATATGAATACTTGGAGCTGATACAATAATGGCATAGCCAGACTGGAGTTTCACTATTTCATTGCTGCTTTCCAAAGGTCGATTTACTTGCAATGACTTAAGTTAAATACTTGTCAATTATCAATATTTCTATATACTAGGAAATGAACCAATAATGGCATACCCTCTCTGATGGGCCTGGATTTGCAATGTTAAATTTACAGGATACATGTAGCTACTTGCATGAACTGTTAGATTGTGTTATATGAATAGTTTGTGATATACCTTGTAGTTCAATGAACCAGCATGAGGTTGAAGTATAATATAAACAAACATTAGAAATCCCAATTTCTGTCATCATTGTTGTTTGGATTGTGCTCCTGTCAAGTATCGATATGGCTTACTTGCTGGTTGCACATGGTGATTACTGTCAAACTGATGAACGCTTGCCTTGTGATGCAAGAGGTAAACAGTGTGTACCATGCTGTATGATGTTTTTAGTTTTTGTAAAAAATGTTAAGCCTGCTGGTCAGATTAAGGCTGATGATCTTAATCATATCATCCAGGATGGCAGTAGCTTATACATGGCATTGAACACTGATGACACTGTTTCTGGCTTTGTGAATCCACAAATTGTACCTGACAAAATTGTCTATAGGGGTAAAAGAGTGTATGTTGAGCATAAAGATGTGATGTCTGGGGTTATCAGATGCTCGAGTGATATTGACATAGAAGCAGCGGGTTTATTTTCACTCGAAATTGCATTCACAAAATGTTTTGCAGATAACAATGATGTAATTTTGGTTTTTGCTGGGTTTGCTATTGCTATTCACTATGAAAGAAAAACTCATTTTTATTATGTGTTTGATAGTCACAGTAGAGATGAAAATGGTCTTTGTTGTCCCGATGGAACTTCTGTTCTAGGAGAGATGCATTCTTTGAAAGATATGTGCACATTTATTGACAATTTGGTAACGTCATGTGGACAGTGCCCTACCTCTGTACAGTTTCATATGCATTTGTTCTTTTTAAAAGCCTTCTTTAAGCCATATTTTAATGCCGTGCATATATTGGACAATCAAGAGGGTTTTAAGAAAATTCCTAAAAGAAAGCAGGCAAATACAAGTGTTGGGCGGAAACGGCCTTGTTTAAGGGATAAAATGATAGGAATGTCATTCACTGGTTGCATAGATGATAGATTTGTTCCAGATAAGTTTGTAGATCTTCCTTCAAAGTTTCACAATCTTGTATTAAGTGAAGGGCCAGATTATGTCTGTTCATGCTGCTCCCAAACCTTTTTTAGGTATTCAATGAACAACTGCGAACAATTACTAAGTAATCGGGAAAAAGTTGGCCCTTACTTGTCAAATTGTAAAAGTGTTAATAATGTTGAGTGGATTTGCAGTGGTTGCTATAAAGTTATATGCAAAGGTGAAACACCCCCTTTTTGCAAACACAATGGTTTGGCATTTCCTGTTAAACCAAAGGAGTTGGAATTATCAAATTTGGAAGAAAGATTGGTTTCTCCAAGATTGCCATTTATGCAACTCCGTGAAATGCCCAGGGGTGGTCAGTTAAACCTGAGGGGAAATATTGTCAATGTTCCTGCAGATGTAAACAGCACAATCAAGTCACTGCCTAGAATGATGAGTGAACATGACACTATAATGATAAAGTTGAAGCGTAAATTGGCTTTCAAACACCATGTTTTATTTGAAAATATTAGGCCAAATAAATTATTCGAAGCTGCGAAATGGTTGGTTGCAAATAGCAGCATTTGTAGAAACGAAGAAATTGTTTTAAATGAAACATGGCTTGAGCAGCCACATGAAGATTTTATCTTTCCGGATTCCATGTCCCAGCAAGGGAAGGATGCTGTTAATACAGTTGATAATGACTATCAATCAGATTCCTGGACAGAAGATGATAGTTTTAATGATCGATTAGTTGGCAATTTAGACACATGTCTACAGCCCATTGATTTCAGAGAATTTAACCAGGTGCTTTGTGTAGCTCCAGGAGAAAATAATAGTCCTATCAGCTTATTTCAAGACTTTCATTCTGAAATACTCTCATTCCCATCGATTTTCTGTGGAAAGCCACGTCTTGATAATTCACAGCGTTTGGTACCATTGCATTACAGTGATATTTGCAAGTGGGAGTTAAGAAATGTTGACAGACGAGTTGCAAAATGTGTTCCTAACATATTCTTTAAGTTAAAACGTCTGTAAATCAAACAAGTCAAGGATAAGGTTAATCTAGCTGTAAGAAAATGTAAATCTAAAGACCAGAGTCTAACTGCGGGTAATTTGCTTAATCCTGTTTTTGTTGATCAGCTCACGATGCAAAATGATGGGTATAAAGTCTTACGGACGATTCGTGGATCTCCACCTTACTGGGAGCAAGCTAAACGTGATGTTTTCGCAATGATTCGTCAACTCGGTACTCCTACTTGGTTTGCTTCTTTCTCTGCTGCAGAAACAAAATGGTTGCCATTACTGATATCACTACACAAACTTGGCCGTGGTACAGACATTTCAATGGAAGAAGCAAGGTTTTCCTGGCAGGAAAAGTGCTTTCTTATAAAGTCAGATCCTGTGACTTGTGCCAGGTACTTTGACATGAGAGTTCAAGTCTTTATAAAAGACATTTTAAAAAGCACACTTATGCCAGTTGGTGAAATAATGGACTTCTTTTATAGAGTGGAATTCCAGCAACGAGGTTCCCCCCATATTCATATGCTTTTGTGGGTGAAAGGTGCTCCACTTCATGGTGTTTCACCTGACAATTTAATCACAGACTTTGTTGATAAGTATGTCACCTGTAAAAATGACAATGCTATTCAAGAATTAGTAAATTACCAAACACATAGACATGCAAAAACATGCCGTAAACGTGGAAAAAATGTATGCAGATTCAACTTTCCATTGTTTCCTATGCCAAAGACTATTATATTATATCCTTTAGATGAAACTTCGGCATCCCCAAAGCATTCGCAATTGGTTACAAAAATAACAGCATTTCTAAATGAGGCACACACAAATAACAAACAAATAGATTTCGACGAGTTCCTTGTTTCTCTAGAAATTGACTTCAATACCTATATCGAGGTAATAAGATCGACCTTAAAAAGAGTGACAGTTTTCTTGAAGCGATCCTTAGCTGAGACACGGATAAATAATTACAACACGGTTTTAATGAAATGCTGGATGGCCAATATGGACTTGCAGTACATACTTGATCCATACGCTTGTGTTTCGTACATAGTATCTTACATCTCTAAAGGACAAAGGGGTTTATCAAACTTGCTTGCGGATGCTTGTTTTGAGGCTCAGTCAAAAGACACCAACATACGAGAACAGGTACGCAGAATTGGTAACCAGTTTTTAACCAATATTGAGATTGGCGCTCAAGAGGCTGTCTATTTGGTACTACAGATGCCACTGAGACGTTGTACAAGGCAGGTTATATATGTTGACACAAATCAATCAAATGACAGAACATCTATGATCAAACCATTTTCACAATTGCAGAGTCTTCCTAAAGAGTCGGTTGATGTAGAGATGGATAGTATTCTTAAGAGATACAAAAGGAGACCCAAGTCTATGGAGTTAATGTGTTATGCAGAATTTGCATCATGGTATGAAGTCATCCCTAAGCAGAGGGAAAAAAATCAGTAAATGTTGAAGCAGAATTACCCGAAACTGAATATGTTCATGACCAAGAAGATGACATTGTGCCTATAAATGATGACGATGAAGTTGGTCGCAAAGTGGTGAAGTTACCATGTGGCACATGCTTAAGAAATAGAAAATGTGGGAAAATTATTTATACTAATATAACACCAATCAATAAGGATAGGGAAGAGCATTTTCGTCAAAAACTTATGCTGTACACCCATTGGAGAGATGATGAAAGGGATTTTATAGCCGGATATGACAACTATGAGCAATGTTTAACTTCGAAAATTCTTGAAATCAATGCTAATAAGATGCAATTTGAGAAATGTGATTTGGATTTTGAGTCATTTGTTGCAATGAATTTAGATGAAATAGAACCACCCGTTGACATGGAAGCGCAACACCAAGAGGCAATAGATGAAAGTGCAGGTGTCTCACTAGCCAGTCAGTTTGGTTGCTTTGACTCAAATGTTGTTGATAGTGATTCATTATATTATGATTTAGGGGAAGACTTGAATGTTACTATGCGACGCTCCAATGCAGAAATTCTTCCTCAGAAAGAGGTGGATAATGATGCTTATTTTGAGAGTATACGAAAGTTAAATCACGAGCAAAAACATTTTTTTTATTACATGCTTACTAAAATGAAATCCAAAGAATTACCCTTTTACACATTTCTGTCTGGTGGTGCTGGTGTTGGGAAAAGTGTGTTAACAAAGTGCATTTATCAAGGTGTGATAAAATATTATAATCATTTAAGGGGTGAAAATCCTGATACAATTAAAATTTTGATGTGTGCTCCAACTGGAAAAGCTGCGCATAACATTGGTGGAAGCACAATTCACTCCGCCTTTTGCATACTAGCTAACCAAGGTTTTTATTTTAAGCCTCTTGACATGCAGCAGTTGAACACAATGCGAGCAAGGTACATCTCCTTAAAACTTGTCATTATAGATGAAATTTCTATGGTGGGTCGTAGCATGTTGAATTTTATCAATCTAAGAATGCAGGAAATAACATCTTGCAATAAACCTTTTGGGAACGTAAGCATACTTGCAGTAGGAGATCTCTTTCAATTGAAACCTGTCATGGATTCTTGGGTGTTCTCGCAGGAATTCAGAAGCTCCCAACTGCATAATTTGGCCACAAATGTTTGGGTTGATTTATTTGATTTCTTTGAATTGAAAGTGATAATGCGCCAGAAAGAGGATGCTGCATTTGCAGAGCTGCTGAATAGATTGAGGGAAGGCCTTCATACTGAAGAGGATATTGCTGTTTTAAAAGCTAGATTAGTTAAGGGTGATAGTAATGACCTCAAGAACAAACCTCATTTATTTTGCAGAAGGGAGGATGTATCATTGCACAATTCCTTTATTTTGAAAGAAATGCCTGTCAGTAATATTGTTACAATTGAAGCTGTTGATGATGTGTCTGGTGATATAAGTGCATCTCTACGCAGTACAATTATTTCCAAAATACCAGATGACTCTTCAAAAACGATGAATCTGCCAAAAACACTTTCCCTTGGAATTGAATTGCCTGCAGAAATAAGCCTGAATGTAGACACAGAAGATGGCTTGACTAATGGTGCATCATGCATCATAACAAAATTTGATTTCAGAGTTCAAAATTCTTGTAGATGCAGCATAATTTGGGTTTTGTTTGATGATCCAACTATTGGTTGTAAGTGGCGCAGTCGATATAGACATTTGTACAATGCACACATTCCGCAGAACTGGACGCCTATTCTTGAAACGTGTCGTCGCTTTACTCACCAATATTACAAAAATTACTTGATCATCAGGCGCCAATTCCCTATTTACCTATCAGCAGGGAAAACAATACACAAAGCTCAGGGTTCCACTATGACAGAGGCTGTAATTAACTTTGGAACAAAGAAAATTGATCACATTCACTATGTTGGTCTCAGTAGAGTTGGCAAACTGTCAGGTGTTTATTTGACTGAAATGAATGCTGGTAAAATACATGTTTCTCCAGATGTCGAAATTGAAATGGAAAGACTAAGAAATCACAGAAAAATAACCCATTTATTACCTTGTTTGGATTTATTTGATTCAATGCTTTATACAAAAATAATCTTCCATAATTGCCGTTCTTTAAGGAAACATTTCGTTAACTTCAGACAAGAAACCAATATGTTGTATTCTGACATCATAGGTTTAGTTGAAACAAGAGTTTGGAATTTGATTGATGAAACGTATAGCCTAGAAGGTTTTAGTAGCTTTTGTGGTACTTTGGAACAAACAGCTCATGGTATTGCGGTTTTTGTCAAAAATGAATTGACTGTGCGTCATATTTCTTTTAGGACAATTTGTGACATAGAGTACTGTCTTGTGGACATTGGGCAGGGTCTTGTGATCGATTTTGTGTACTGTCCTCCAAAAAAACATACACTTCAAAATATTACGCAATTTCTCATGGCTGTCAACAATGAAATCACGGACAATCATTCAAAAATGGAGCTTGTACTGATGGGTGATTTCAACTTCGAAACTAATTTAAATAAACAATTTACAGATGCTTTTAAGAGCCCTTCAAATTTGCAACAATTGCCGACTGGTGTTACGACTGATTACGGTTCATGCATTGATCATATCTATACAACAATATGTGCTAATGAAATAGCTGCATTTGGCACACTAGAGTCTTACTATTCTGATCATAACCCATTATTTTTAGCATGTGCAAAAAATAGAGAATTGTAAGAAAAAATCTATTGCATTTTTTTCTCATTATAATGTCATAATTGAATACAACCCATGGTGTTCATCATGATTCAATCATGTTCCTTCCAAAAATTTCAATGATATACATGCCCAAGCACCAAACCCCATGTCGTGATCTATATAGGACCAAAATGTATATTTCAAGGAGTATGTCATTATTGAGTATGTATAATGACAAATAACATATTGTATTAATTCAAGTTATTGGTTTTAGTAATGATTTAATATAACAAATTTAAGAAGAACAGGTTCATGATAAATAGTTTACAAACCTGATTCTCATTTATGACAAATATTTACTAAATTTTAGTTGAACATCGGAACTGCAGTAACAATGTTACACACAACAAAGCCTTAGCTAGGATCTGAAAAGGTTTTGACAAAAGAGTTCATTCCTTTGAGCCTGTGTTTATATATAAATGTATATATTACTAGTATATTACATCATATCACATGTATTTCTGTACGATTTCATTAATTGTATTTTATGTAAATATGCCTTTCATAACAATTATATATAATCCCAATATAACAATTGTACAGTGTTAATTTTGTGAAATACTTGTTTACTTGTCACAGCGTTACAAATATTATTTTATTAATGTTTGATTTTGATTGAGAACGTAATAAATCATTAAAATATCTTTGTGTTACAGAGTTACAAATTAATGTCGTCTGAATGGTCAGGATATAATTGCGTCAAAATAATTCAAAGAAGTCAATGCAAGGGAAAACCATATCAATTTTGTGTTGCTTGCGTAAAAATGCAGTGATTTTTATTTATTGAAATCTCCTGTTGAATTATTTGAAATGTAATATTGCTAAAATATCATTCATGTTTTATCATATCAGATGACAAGTATCGATGCCGCTTTTACTGAACGGGGCACTGGGCCATACACTTTGGCTTTAAAGGTCAAGGTTGTTGCGGTTAAGCCTGCAGAAGTATACAGGAAGGATGGCGAAGAGAAAAGAGTCATGAACTTTGCCATGAGTGACGGCATTACCACGGCAAAAGGGATCTGCTACGACCCGGCAAAGTTTTGTAAATTGCAGGTAATTTGTACTGAAAATTTTAGTTTAACAATCTGTGTTAAATTTTAGTTTAACAATCTGTGTTGTAACCTAAATGTAATGTTTTGTAACTATGGATTGTAACAATTGCACGTTTCATAGATAAATGATATGTTATTGTGAAAGTTGAAAACATCGTAGTTTTATGCAACATATAACAATAGACTCAATGGTTTCATACATGGTATTGAAATTAAAGTTTTTAAGACCAGCACCCTAATCAACACTGACATTAACTGTTAATTGGTCAATAATTAACTTGCATCAAAATGCACCGTTTGTTGATTAAAATAACACTTGTACACCATTTATAGGTGGGCAACACTTTGGTTGTGCGAAACAGCATTCGCCGAACAGAGGATGAGGTGAGAGTCCTCATCTTGACGAGCACATCGAAGGTGCTCATGTCAGCACCCCTTCAGGTGCCTCCACAACATGTGCAGGAGGGTGAGAGGCTTCTGAATCCACCACCGGCAGAGATTGTTGCAATAAAAACTGCACTTACTTCACCTGCAAAGAAACGGGTCTCCATAAGTGGGAAAGTCACTCAGGTATGCATACAAAAATTTCATTTCAATTGATATATTTAAATGAATCTCTTTCATTTCTGTCTGACTAAAAGATTTATTTTATTATTATCTTAACAATATAGAAGATATAATAGCTGTATTTCCACAAATCGCTTAAATCTTCATTATTGATGTCATTTGAATTGACAAATAATACATGCATATACATGTCTATACACATAGTGGCTCAGTTTTGTGCACTTATAATTTTTTTAACCTCCCTTGTTCTTTACCTTCCATTGCATTCAACATTGAGACAATGTTGCCCACCAAAATCAAAAGCTGGTCATAACTAACTAATGTTTGTGCTGAAATCTTCCTTATTGGACACTTACTATTTATGCAGTATTTTATGTACTCCATAAATTCATATGAGCAGGAAGACGAACCGAGAGAGGTGCAGGTCCAAGGTGGAATGGTCCCCATCAAGACCATCACTGTCATGGATGACAGTTCAAAGACACAGGTCACTCTCTGGCGTGATGCCGTTCAAAGTGATGTGAGGCCTGGTGACCATGTGACGATCACCGATGTGATCGTCAACAGCTATCAGAATGTCCTGTCACTGTCCACAACTGCGAGGTCGAAAATCCAAGTGAGCATTTTTCTTAAGTTTTGGCATACATTCTTATGCATTAAGGAAACTTTCTGCATTAGTGAGCGATATAATTTTTGGATCATTGTTGCATGTCGTCAAGCTCGGCGTTTGATTACATGACCTGTGAAAATTATGCCATTACTGATGACTGAAGGTCATCTAGTTGGCTATTTTGGTGTCAATGCTTTTCACATTATGCATCTTTTTTGCCTATCACTATATTCTTAGTGTCTATGTTTGAAATTTCTTTATTTAATTGATTCATTTACTTTTATGTGGCTCTGGATAGACGCGCTCATTCAACCTATGTACTTTGGCCCTTATCAAGCATATGTGGCTTCTTCAAAAATAAATTGCATAACAATAATCCAAATAACGCTAAATCTCTTGAGCTTTTTGTAAAGTGGAGATATAATGTACAATATTGTCTTCTATATTTGCTCTGTGCCTAAATTTGGAAATTCTTTCCTTGCCAAACTAAAGGGTCGCATTGTACACTAAGGTTTCCCTCTTGCTGGTGCAACAAAATGTTCAATTTTATATATTTTGTCCATTGGGACATCCCACCTATTACATAAAAAAAATACTTTTAACCAGAACTTTCTTTGGCTGATGGTTAATCCTTCTATTGAGTCATATTCCTTATGCAAAAAAGTTATAGTATCTATTTTCCGAAATCAAGTTTAATATTCCAAATGATTGTTTAAATTGATAATGTTTAAAAATAAAAGCACTGTAAAAGTGTTAAAAAACTACTATTGGAACAAACAAATTGATGATTAGAATTTTCAATAAATCAAAGTTTATCTATAAACTCAAGAAATAACAATTTACAAAAAAAAGATTTGTTTATATTTATTTCTTTTTATATAGAAAACAGAAGCTCCCCTTGTACAGTCTATCGTCACTGTGGAGGCAATCGGTGTGAGCGACGGAGTTGCTGAATGTTTTTGTAACAACGGAGAAATTGTAAACATGCCTGCTGAACTTCTCCAGCAGGCATTAGAGGAGGATGGACTTGTAATGCCTGACATCGAGATGGCCACTGCAACTGCTCCAATTGACCTGCAGTTGGTCTCCAAGGGCTCTGAAGTTGTGAGCGTCATCAAATTGTAGTTAACATGAAAGTTCTGTACATGTACAAAGTGTAAATATAGTCTGTTTTTTTTTTGCGTGTTCTTAATGTCCAAATACCTCATTTCAATGACAATAAATGCTCAATTAAATGTGCTACCTTTACAACCTATTTGTGGTTAACTTATAGAATCAAAATATGCTAATTATCTTAAAATAGAAAGTAAAAACATGTGCGCTTTATTTGCAATACCCAATTTTGTATGAAACATATTCTTCTTCTAAAGTTAGTGTAGCATGTTTATGATGTTATCTTGTTGCTATGTAAATATTTCCTTCTAGTCTTATTGTTTCTAGAACTTTTTGCTATGTAAATATTTATGCCCCCCTTCGAAGAAGAGGGGGTATATTGCTTTGCACATTTCTATCGGTCTGTCGGTCGGTCCGTCCACCAGGTGGTTTCCGGATGATAACTCAAGAATGCTTGGGCCTAGGATCATGAAACTTCATAGGTACATTGATCATGACTCGCAGATGACCCCTATTGATTTTCAGGTCACTATATCAACGGTCAAGGTTACGGTGACCCAAAATAGTAAAATGGTTTCCGGATGATAACTCAAGAACGCTTATGCCTAGGATCATGAAACTTCATAGGTACATTGACCATGGCTCGCAGATAACCCCTATTGAATTTCAGGTCACTAGGTCAAAGGTCAAGGTCAGGGTGATCCGAAATAGTAAAATGGTTTCCGGATGATTATCCAAGAACGCTTATGCCTAGGATCATGAAACTTGATAGGTAGATTGATCATGACTTGCAGTTGACCCCTATAGATTTTCAGGTCACTATATTAAAGGTCATCGTCACTAGGTCAAGGTCATGGTGACCCGAAATAGTAAAATGGTTTCCGGATGATTACTCAAGAACGCTTTTGCCTAGGATCATAAAACTTCACAGGTACATTAATCATGACTTGCAGATGACCCCTATCAGTTTTGAGGTCACTGGGTCAAAGGTCAAGTTCACGGTGACCCGAAATAGTGACATGGTTTCCGGATGATAACTGAAGAACGCTTATTCCTAGGATCATGAAACTTGATAGGTACATTGATCATGACTGGCAGATGACCCCTATTTATTTTCAGGTCACTAGGTCAAAGGTAAAGGTCACAGTGACAAAAAACATATTCACACAATGGCTGTCACTACAACGGAGAGCCCATATGGGGGGCATGCATGTTTTACAAACAGCCCTTGTTCCTTCTAGTCTTATTGTTTCTTGAACATTCACTATTTCGCCATTAAAATAATCTTATTTAATAATTACATTACATTGCTAGTCAGGTTTTTTCGGCAGTGTAAAAAGTAGATGTCAATTTGTTTTATGTTTATGCCCCTCTTCGAAGAAGGGACCAATTGACCTGCAGTTGGTCTCCAAGGGCTCCGAAGTCGTGAGCGTCATCAAATTGTAGTTGACATGAAAGTTCTTTACATGTACAAAGTGTAAATATAGTCTGTTTTTTTTTGCGTGTTCTTCATGTCTAAATACCTCATTTCAATGAAAATAAATGCTCAATTAAATGTGCTACCTATACAACCTATTTGTGGTTAACTTATAGAATCAAAATATGCTAATTATCTTAAAATAGAAAGTAAAAACATGTGCGGTTAACTTATAGAATCAAAATATGCTAATTATCTTAAAATAGAAAGTAAAAACATGTGCTCTTTATTTGCAATAACCAATTTTGTATGAAACATATTCTTCTTCTAAAGTTAGTGTAGCATGTTTATGATGTTATCTTGTTGCTATGTAAATATTTCCTTCTAGTCTTATTGTTTCTAGAACTTTTTGCTATGTAAATATTTCCTTATAGTCTTATTGTTTCTTGAACATTCACTATTTCGCCATTAAAATAATCTTATTTAATAATTACATTACATTGCTAGTCAGGTTTTTTTCTGCAGTGTAAAAAGTAGATGTCAATTTGTTTTATGTTTATGCCCCTCTTCGAAGAAGAGAGGGTATATTGTTTTGCAAATGTAAGTCTGTCCGTCTGTTGGTAAGTTTCCAGATGGTTTCCGGATGATAACTCAAGAATGCTTAGGCCTTCATAGGTACATTGAACATGACTGGCACATAGCCCCTATTGATTTTCAGGTCACTAGGTCAAGGACAAGGTAACATTGACTCGAATTAGTAAAATGGTTTCCGAATGATAACTTAGAATGATAAGGCTTAGGATTATGAACCTCTATAGGTACATTCATCATGACTGGCAGATGACCCCTATTGATTTTCAGGTCACTTGGTCAAAGGTCAAGGTCACCATGATTCGAAACAGTAAAATGGTTTCTGGATGATAACTCAAGACTGCTTACGCATAGGATCATAAAACTTCAAAGGAAAATTGATCATGACGGGCAGATGTCTCCTATTGATTTTCAGGTCAAAGGTCATTGTCACAAATACTCAAACAGTAAAATGGTTTCCATATGATAACTTAAGAATGCTTAAAATAGTATCATGAAACTTCATATTTACATTAATAATGAATGACAGATGACCCCTTACGATTTTCAGGTCACTAGGTCAAAGGTCAAGGTCACAGTGACTCAAAACAGTAAAAAAATTTTTTTTTCCTGTTTTAATGTTTTTATTCATTCATAAAATATACATATACACACAATTTACAATGGCATGTTCGTTCATATACTTAAATTACCATATGTAATGTATTTTCGCTATTTTAATACAATCATTACTCAAGCTGAATTAGGATCGTACTTCCTTCAACCTTTTTACCTTTTTTACTTAACTTAAATAAATATTTATGTATAGCACAATAATATTAAGTGTTTATTCCTAACAAGAAAAGGATCAGATTTACAACAACTATGGCTACAGTGTTCAAAGAGATAAAGAGATAAAACATAGTACATTTGCTAATGTCGTTAAAAATTGACCTTTTTAAGAAAGTTTGATTTTACAATTTTAGTGCAGATTACAACACAATTGATATAAACTTTATGATCAAATTGCAAACAACATAGTAATACAAGAAAAGAGTCATATTTACAACTACTATGGTTACAGTGTTCAAAAAAATAAAACCTAGTACATTTGATAGTGTCATTAAAATGGACCTTTTTAACAAAGTTTGATTTTACACTTAGAGTGCAGTTTACAACACAATCAATATAAACTTTATGATCAATATGCAAACAACATAGTGACACTTAGTTAAGAAAACACATTTTGCAGGTTTCATATATAATGCGAGTTAATAACAGTTATTTTTGTTATTCATGCAATTATGAATTACATATTAATCTTATAACTATCCATAAAAATCCTTTATTTGATTCATTAGTTGTGTTTTCATATATATTTAAAGATAATTTTAGGCTAGCCTTAAATCCCTGAAAATGTGGAATTACTTCTTTCCTTTTGCATTCAAAAATGTACTTTTTAACTTCCATGAAAAGAATAAAGCAGTTATCATTTACGTTTGTATCACCAAGAAAGAACATTTTGCTGTTTATTACTATTTGTATATTTGCGTTTTTTTAAGCTATCCGAGATATCTTTAATAAGTATTTTTACTGTGTTACAATCCCAGAATAAATGGGTAATTGATTCTTCTGACATTTTGCAAAAAGTGCATGTTTTACTATTGGACAAGCCCATTTTAAAAAGGAGTGTGTTTGTTCCCAATATTCTGTGGATAATTCTAGTTTGTAACCATTGAATATATGTATTATTCGTTTTTTTAAACACTTGTCCATGGACATTTTTCCATTGTATGGAGTCATCTGCAAAGTATTCATTCCATTTTGTTTGGCATGTGGGGATTTCAGAGTTCTCTTTAAACATATTGTATAGTAACTTATTACAAGAATTCAGAATGATAGGTTTTATATAGGTCGACAAAATGGGATATGAATGTACTTTATAATCTTTTAATTTTACATTTTGCACCGAGACAATGTATGTGGAAAGAACCTTTTTTATACCTTCATAATGTAAAAGTTTACCGGTTTATTCATTTTGGCTTGTAGCTCTTGCAGTGACAAAATCTGCCCACTGTCTTTAATAATATCTTTAACAAACCGAATGCCATCATCATACCAATATTTCCAAAAAAAGGAATTTATTGTTGATTAATAAACAGTTATTAAAAAACAAAGGCATATCTACAAGTTTATCAACAGAGTCATATTAATACTCTTAACAAAGTCAGAATATATTGTTAAAACATCTATCCAAAAAGCGTTGGTTATATTTTTAACAGCTGAAATTGCGTATAAACTGCCTGTATTACATAGTATATTAAAATCTATTAACTTTCTAGCCAAGGATGTAAATTTGTTCTGGCCTTGAATAACTTTTCTTATCCATGATAATTTTAAACTTTTCATAAATGCATTTATGTCCACCATTTTGAGTCCCCCTTCATCAAAATCTTTTGTTATGACTTTTGCTTTGATTTTTGAAGGCCCTTGCCACACAAATTTGAGTACTTTATCATTTAAAACTTTACAAATAGCCTCTCCGGGTTGTGGCAAGGAGACAAACAGGTGAATAAACATTGGAAGTATCAAGGTCTTAACAACAGTTATCCTACCTAAGGGAGTTAGCTCTCTTCTGTTCCAATGTGCAATGATATTGTCTAATTTAACTAATTTGTCATTATAATTTAGCTCAATCATTTTAGGTAGATCAACATCGAAATTTAAACCTAATAATTTAAATTGGGTACATCCCCACACTAGTTTCCATCTTGTTTTTATGGACCGTGTGCTGTATTTTAAAGATCCTATCCAGACAACATGAGTTTTTTCAAAGTTTACATTCAGGCCTGAATATTGTGAGAAGGAGTGCAACAATTGTAATGCAGTATTCAAGGTTTCTTCCGACCCGTCCATTAATAAATAGGTATCATCATCAAAACAGTAAAATGGTTGCCTGATGAAAACTCAAGAATAATCAGGCCTAACTCGTGGGTTTATCAACAACAAGATTTGTTCTCTTTCTAATCAGGGGTTCTTTAATGAGTTACAGAATTTACAGAATATCGAACCGTGATTCTTTTCCAGATTGGTATTGGTAACTGAAAAGAATACAAAATAATATATAGTATTACATAATATACATTACATGAATGCTGTAATAATAACCTATATATTAATAATAATAATAGACATGACATTCTAGTTGCCGACTATCATTAGAACCAACAAAGCATCTGAAATCAATACAAATGTATAAAACAAGATAAAACATGATAAAACATATACAATGACGTCACATAGCCTTGAACACATAAAATACATGGACCTTACCGATTTAGGGAATCGAATACCTCTCACAGTCTCTCAATCACGACTTCTTTAGTTGTGCGTTTGCTGCAAATTAATATACATGCAAATATTATTAAGTGTCATTTAGTATAACTTGTTTTTAAGTAAAAGATAAGACAAATGTACCATTGAGCTGTTATTTCCGGAATCGCGAAAACATGTGATGCTTAACATCTAAATACTTTAAATCATTATAGAAATACAAAACCATATGAATGCAGTTCACTACAAACATCAATCCACAAAATACTATACCTCGAAACCAAATGCTAAGATGTATTAAACAAATACAATGGACTCTGCAATCTGAACAAGTCTTTCTTGTTTAAACTTTTCTCTCAACTGCCAGAAATGACCACGTGACCAATTTATGCGAGACAACGAAAGTAAAATTACCCAAAAGATTAAGGTTACAAATCAACATTAAACATTTGTAAAATAACCACAGGGCTACATACTCCCCCTCCTCCGTAAATGACGTCCCGTCATTTCAGTGTCAACACCATTAAATGTCAACGTAAGTCAAGTCACTTATCATAAAAAATATATACAACTATTGATATTAAAGTACAACTACAACTTCCTACTCCAATAACTAACTACAAATTATTACTCCAATACAATTATACAACTACTACAGCAGTATATATTAATACTCCCCAAAACATTTTCATAAAGTACTATGACAGACTTGTTTCAACTTAATGTGTTATAACATTATTTGTTTCAAATTGAACAATCCTCCCTGCCAACTAAAATGTGTTCTCACATTTCTGATGTATGCTAACATAATGTTAACTATTTAATTGATAAAAAACAACAGCAATATATACAAGATGTTTATTAAAACAATAAAATTATTTATTTCATAATTGCCCCAACAACACTGTGAGCAATTGTACTATCCATATTGTCCTAAAATACCAGAATTTAATAAACAGTCAATGCCTGAAGTTTACTATCATATGGCCTGGCAACCATCTGCTTCATGTAGTAATCTTCAAATCTTACTGGTGGCCGACTTGTTCTTGATGATCTTCGTGGTACAGGTACCGGAACATTTCTCTGTACATCAACTTCTGTACTTCCTACCTCAGTAGTACTCGTTGTATCTATGGTCTGATCTTCAACAGCTTCCGTATTTGAAGGAATGGGTGCTTCAGTATCAGCATCAGTCCTGTTCTCAAGTAGTTGTTCAGCTTCTTGATGAACTTCTTCTGCCTCTACTTCTTCCGCTACATCTTCCACCGGAGGATCTATCCTCTCGTCCCCCTCTATCAAATCGATAGCTTCGGTTAAGGTAGAACTCACATCAACTTCATCATCAAGTATAGGATCTTGGGCGTCCCCAATGTGTCTTGTAGAAACTACAAAATCTAATCCGTCTTCTTCCTCCTCTTCCTCTGTGACGTCACGTTTTTCTTTGCTGAAATCATCAAATGATTTACTAATAACCACATCTATATCATGTACATCAATTTCACTTGTATCAGTACCATCCTGACTATCAATCAGAACTAACAAGTTCTATGTACAGTCTTTTCTCTATCGGAATCCCTTTCTTTCACCTTAAATACTGGAATATCAACTCTAGGTTGATCAATTACAACATATGTTCCCTCTTCGAATTTATCTGCTATTTTGTGTTTGCCGTCAAAAGCCATTTTTCTAACTAGAACATTATCACCAACAGATACTTTTACTGCTTTGGCTTTTTATCATAAATTTCTTTTGTTTCTGTTTAGCTTTATTCACATGAATTTTCTACAGATTTGTTGTGTTGTTTTGATTCTTGATTTTAATTCTTTCATGTAGTCATAGTGTCCTTGTTTGTATATTCTTCCCTTGATTTTTCAAATGTTATATCTATGGGTAGCTTAGGTTTTCGACCAAACATCAACTCAAATGGTGAAAATCCAGTACTGTCATAGGAATGCAGTTGTAAGCAATAAACTATGTGGATTACATATTTCTTCCAGTCATTCTTTTGTTCTGGAGCAAGCGTCCTAGCATATCTAGAAGTGTCCTGGTGAACCTTTCTGGCCCAGCATTTCCTGTGATGATAGGGTGTAGTATGACTTTGTTAATTTTCAATAATTTCACAAGTTCTTTTATTAATTCGCTCTCAAAATTGGCTCCTTGATCTGAGTGCAATCTATTTGGAATACCGTAATGAATGATGAAATGATTATAAAAAACTTCAGCCGTGGTTTGGCGCTCTGATTCTTGGTAGGAATAGCAAGGGCATACTTTGTGTAGTGATCAGTTACAATAAGTATATTCCCAATGCCTCCTTTTGCTTGTTCTAAACTTAAATAATCAAAGCATACAAGTTCAAGTGGGTAAGTTGTTGAAACATTTACAAGAGGAGCTCTGGTGTTAATTGATGACTTTCTCCTCAAACACCTATCACATTTGTCAATCCATTCCTCTACATCTGTTGATGATCTTGGCCAGTAAAACCTATCTCTAAGCAATTTTAAAGTTCTTTCTTTTCCTGGATGTCCAATGTTGTTATGCAATCCCATTAAAACTTCCTTTTTGTAACATTCAGGTAATACTAATTGTTCTTTTTCTCCTTCTATATCATGAACTACTCTAAATAAAATTCCTCTTTTAATTTTCAAGTTCTTAAATTGCTTTTTCATTGTTAAATCCTCTTTTGTCATAAATGATGTTGGTATTTTGTCGTCAATCACAGCTCTTCTCCATTTATCTATCACATTGTCACTTCTTTGCATTTGTCTTATCTCTCGCATTTCTTTTTGAGCAAGTGTCTGACCATGTTCCTCCAATGTATCTAAGATGTTGATATTGGCCATGGGTAGAACATGACAGAAATCAGCTATCTGAATACAGGAACATATGGCTTTGATTACATCATTTTTTACTTTCACTCTTTCTTCACTATTATGTTCAGTTTCTTGAATCTTTTCATGTGGATATCGGCTCATGCCATCTGCATCAGCATTATTTATGCCGGGTCTATAGGAAATGTCAAAGTCAAATTGACCTAGTGCTGCTACCCAACGTTGTCCAGTAGCATCTACTTTTGCACTAGACAATACATGTGTTAAAGGGTTATTGTCAGTGATGACAGAAAAATGATTCAGAGTTAAATAATCTGCAAATTTTTCTGTGACAGCCCATTTAAGTGCTAAAAATTCAAGTTTAAAAGCACTATAATTGCGCTCTGCTTTTGTCAATGATCGACTTGCATAGGCAATAACTCTTTTCTGGTCACCTTGAGTTTGGTACAACACTGCACCTAAAGCCTTGATGGATGCATCAGTGTGTAACTCAAAAGGTTGTTTAAAGTCAGGGTATGCCAATATTGGCGGAGAACAAAGTACAGCTTTCAACTTGTTAAAAACAATTTCTTCATTCTCTGTCCATTTCCACTCGGGCATGTTTTTTTTCTTTGTAGATGTTGGTGGCAATAGATCAGACAAAGGTCTTGCCATTTTACTGAAATCCTTTATAAAACGTCTATAATAGCCAGCAAAGGCTAAAAAGGAACGAAGTTCATCAGCATTTGCTGGTGTTGGCCAATTTTTTACCTTTTCTATTTTTTCAGGGTCAGTTTCAATGCCCTTTTCACTCACAACATGTCCTAAGAACTTAACTTTTTGTTTAAAGAAGAAACATTTTTCAGCTGCAAGTTTTAAATTACAAGCTTTCAATCTAGACAACACAATGTCTAACCGTTCAAGATGACTTTCAAAAGTATCACTAAAAATTATTAAGTCATCAAGATAAATGACACAAATTTTCATATTTAGTCCTTTAAGACATTCTTCCATAAGACGTTGATACGTCGCTGGACTATTAGTCAAACCAAAAGGCATTTTGTTAAATTCAAAAAATCCTATTGAACCTACAGTAAAACCAGTTCTCTCTTTATGATGTTCTTCCAGTTCTACTTGGTGATAACCAGACTTCATGTCAATGGTTGAAAAATATTTTGTTCCACTGAGACAATCAAAAACTTCTTCAATACGAGGTAATGCGTACGAGTCTTTTACAGTCCTTTGATTAAGCATTCTATAATCAATACATAATCTGAGTTCATTTGATTTCTTTCGGACTAAAACAACATTGCTAGTCCACGGTGACCTCGATGGACGAATAATACCTCCAGCTAATAACTGTTCAATGTGTTGTTGTACTTCTTCAAGCATACATGGTGGTATTCTTCTATGTCTCTGTTTAAATGGTGTTTCATCAATAAGATCTATTCTGTGTTTGATTAAATTACACTGACCAATGTCAGTACTTGATGTTGAGAAAATATCCTTATGTTTCCTTAATAGTGCATTTAATGTTTCTTTTTGATTTGCATCTAGTATGTTTTCATCAATATTCAACTTATCAAGTATTGTTTCATATTTATCTTCAGTTTGAATTCTGTGTAAAACATCATCTGTCACAGTAACAGGCTGGATTTCACAAAGAATAGCTTTTGGATTTATCACAACAGTATTTGTAGTCAAATTTGATAAATTTACCACAACTTCCTGTTTATTCCTGTTCTTGTACTGTATAACAGTAGGAGTCACATCAACATATGATGGCAAACTGCTAAAAGTTGACTCCTGGTAGATAACAGTACTTTCTGGATAATCCATTTGTTTGTCAATAAATCCATTAACATTAATGGACTCATTTGGTTTTAAAAACACCTTCTGTGCTACTGCACTTCTAATCAATCCAATTCTGTTTTTATTTTTAGTAAGTTCTTTTTCACGTAAAACAATTGTTCTAAAACATAAAAACCATGGCGTAAACATTTTTGCCCTCTGAAGAAATTGTTCGCCAAAATTTGACTTACATTCCTTCAACAATTCATTTAAAATATTTGTGCCTAAAATAACAGGCGTTCTTTCTGAAAATTTTGTATCAGGTGTTACCAATAACAAGCAAGTGTGTGAATTAGCTTTTGGTAAATCTTCACCTGTACTAATTTCCACTTCAATGTAGCCAGTGTAAGGCAAATTATTACCATCAGCACATTCTATATTTAAAATATTTGCCAATGGCTGAATAGTAATTTGAGACAAATTGTCATTATAAAATGACTGTGAGACAACACTCACACAACTACCAGTATCTAAAAGAGCTTTTGTACAAATGCTATTTACAAAAATATTTGTCTCGTTAATATCACCAACTAACTTTGGGTCCAATTTACTGGTGCCCGAGTTCGACCCAACAACAGGAGCACTTATACTTTTGGGCAATTAATTTGTCTGTGCCCTTTTTCATTGCAGTTATAGCACACGACATTGCTATCCCTATTTTGAGGACAATATCTCTGAATGTGACCTCTTTCATTACATAAATGGCAGGCTCCTTGGAATGTGGTGCCACTCAATGGTCTAGTAGGCCTATATAAACCACGTCCTTGATGAGAGGTACCTATCCTTCCCTGAAACCCCTATATGCCGATCGACCACCAAATGGGTATCTATTTGCAGCCTGGAATGATGCTGGTTGATGATATTTATTTTCGACCTTTTCTTTTTCTAAGTTTCCAATTCTTTCATTTAATTGATGAAGCAATGATTTCATTTCGGACAAGTCTGTTGTTTCTTGTGGGTTAACTTTGATTGCAGCCTTACATGATTTTGTCTCTTTCACAGGCTCTTTTAACTCTGTTTCAATTTCCGAAGTTCTCGTTTGAACTCGTCGTAGTTTTCAATTTTATCGCATTGGTAAACTGACATGTGTTTCAAGTCTCTGATCAAACCAGCATGCAAAACTTTTTTAAGTATCTCAGTGTCAGTCCGTCGGACAGCTTTCAACTGCACTGCTTGATCAAAGATTTCCTCAAGTCGCATGGCATATTTGACAACTGGCTCATTGTCTTGTTGCTGGCTTGAGTAAAACTTTCTCATGATACTCTCTCGGGATTCGATACTCCCAAAAGTGTTTTCTAATTTGAAAAGAATTTCATTTAAAGACACATCAGGGCCTAGCCTTCGCAAAACATCGGCAGCACTTCCCTTAGGGCTCTCCTTATGCCTAACAATATTTGTTCATTGTTAAAGACTTTGCCTTGACGTAAAGCTTCAATTTCATATTTAAAAGTATCAAAGTTCACCTCACCAGCTTTTACATCTTCTCCATAGAATGTTGAAATTCTTGGAAATTGAAAGCTTCCAGTCTTTTCTGTAGTTGACTGTGCCCCTATATGCATAGGTTCTGATTTTATTCCAAAAGCTTGTACAAGCTTCATCATCCCTTCTGGGCTATCCACATTTGGTTTGATACCCAAAAGGTGTAAAGCTTCAAGTAGCTTATATTCCTGTTCAGTTACATCGTGTATACTTCCAGAGGCTGTATCTGATTTATTGGCTTCTGAAGCCATGACAATAAAATTATGTTAAATTGATTCCAATTGCAATTTAATTTCAATCCAATATCATTCAAAATGACATTTTAAATCACAATTTCACTTTAAAATTGAAATAATTCAATTGCATATACCAATTCAATTAATTATGTCAAGTCATACAATAATACACACGGTAATACAAATCGCCGGTGCGCTTATAAAATTATTTCGGTGATACGGTAATCCACCGAAATAAATTTCTAACTTCTTTGAACAAGTACAGTATTAACAATATACAAGATTCACATCATTATTGATAAAATTAATTTATCAAATGAAATAAACTCGATAAAATTATTTATAAACTTTACTGAAAGAAATACGGTAGCTTTAAACTAAAGTAAATGAGGTGCGCTCATAAATTTCTCCTAGTTATACGGTAAACCATGGAATTTTTTCCAATATGTCTATCCGAAGATAATTTGAATTATAATATCACCATGTGATAATATAATGACAATGAATGTTTATTTTTAGACAATAATACTTTCTAACTGTAAGAAACTATTTCTTAAAATTAAACTTGAATATCCAAGATATCAGCAAGAACAGAAATATTTTACAAACATTTCATTTCTTCCTGAACTGAATGCAATCAATTATTGCAGAATTATTTTAATTCTGATCTAACTAAATATTTGGAAACTGATTATATTTGAAAAATGATTATATGTTATATCATATATATATATACTGTTTTTGTTTTGTGTGTGTTTTTTTTTTTTTTATATATATATTATAATCTACTCAACGACAAACTATTCTACTAGACTAGAATTTGTTCATGTATGGCAACAACTACTTAGGTCAGAGTCAGTCAATGTCAACACAACTTAAGAAATGGAAAATTTCCACAGCAGATTAGCAACCGGAAATTTCAACACAAAGGAGATAACAGGACTTTCAAATAAATAAAAAAAAAAAGAAGACCAAGGAGATAAACCGCTGACCAACCAAATAACCAGAATCAGGAAATGCAAAAAAAAAAACACAATAATTTCAGTGGAATATGAATCTGCAGTGAACTGTAACCAATACTACATAATAATTTACTGGGACTTCAAATAGCAGCTCAATGTTTATGAAAGAAATGTTAAGAGTAGAAATTATGATTAGATTGTACTTAAAAAGAATATTAGTAAATAGAACCTTCACCTGAATATTATTTTCATGCAATAGTGAAACTATGTGAATCTTTTTCTTACACACTTACAATAGCGCACATAAAAATTCCAGATATTACACTATCAACGCTCCCTCCCCTTTTTTTTTTTTTTTTTTTTGAAGTTATAAAACTATAAAAGAACTACGGTAACTGTAATATCTGTCAATTTTTTTCGATAATAATAGTACACACTCAGTAGACAGGAACAATACACAATTCGGCAGCACTAGAATGATTTTTTAATTAGAACTGATATAAGGTCACTATTATCTATTACAATATTTCTGGTA